>NC_088654.1:28789201-28901701 GCF_964019385.1 Sycon ciliatum
CACAGCTCTGTGGTTCACACTTCGCTCACTCCAACTCAGCTCTGTGGTTCACACTTCGCTCACTCCAACTCAGCTCTGTGGTTCACACTTCGCTCACTCCAACTCAGCTCTGTGATTCACACTTCGCTCACTCCAACACACGTCAATCTTTCACTCTTCGCTCACATAATGTCATTACCTGATACATGACACGACTCAGTCAGATGATGTGCTCTGAGTCTGAAGGCAAAGTCAAAATTGTTGAAGTCATTTTTCCAGTTTACATGGTTTGTGTGTTTGAGTCCGTCTCTCTTGTTGTGTGGAGGTGACCTTCTATGTGACATGGTCTGCTATGTCCGCTACATGCAGCTACAAGTGGTGTTACGTTAGTTGTGAATTCCAGCAGTCACCTAACAACACGGTGACTGGCTATACTCAATTATCTCCTAGTGTTTCAAACAGTCGAGAATAGAACACCAGCTGGAGATGGTGAAATAATGTTTGTACCACCGAGGCAGGCTGAGGTTTGTGGCCTAACCGGAACGCAACTGTCGACATACATTGGTGGACGCTTTTTCACAAGTTTCGTCTACAATGTAGTCGACATTCTGATGGCGATCAAGCGGCGACTGGGAGTGGGTAATATTTCCCCAAACAACCCGTACAGTCCACACATTCTGTTTGGCAAACGACTGGGATTGGTCAGCAGTTTATCAGCTCGGTGATCTGGTGATACAACTTTCGGTAAGTACCCGTACTCGCTGTGATGGTGAAGTGTGAAACGTGTGTGTGTGTGTGTGTGTGTGCGCGCGCGTGTGTGTATGTGTGTGTGTATGTGTGTGTGTGTGTGTGTGTGTGTCTGGCAAAAGTACTGTCTGATGCATAGTGGTATTGTGTTGTAAAGATGTTATGCAGTTGCGGAAACAGTCGTATGTATCTTTGAACTCCAACAAAACTCCACTATTTCTATATGGAAATAAGCGGGTCTGAGAGAACCCAAACCCCACATAAATTTCCTAATGGTGGAGACCATACAACATTGCTATGCAAGGGAGACAGATACTGGTCACGTGACAGACTGTGTCTCAACTGTATTCCTAGGAGTGCACCCGGCAGAAAGCAATAGAGACAGACAGATGGTCTCGTGACATGTCTACAGCAGTTTGTACCCAACCTGTGGGAGATAGTGGCATCACTCACTCATCACCTGTACAATGACTGGCACTTGTCTAGCATGCCATGCCAAGTAACTGCTTCTATTCGAAGTTATTTGCAGAGAGATAGATAGATAGATAGATAGAGAGAGAGAGAGAGAGAGAGAGAGAGAGATAGAGAGAGAGAGAGAGAGAGAGGGGGGGGGAGGGGAGAGGGGGAGAGGGAGTGGGAGGGAGGGAGCTGAATAGCGCGGTTTACAATGTAGTGGTTATTAACAGGAGACATTGATATGTCATGTAATAGAGTCCTGAGATAGCTTCGAACTGTTGGTGTCAAGAAATAGAATGATCACGGAAGAGGCACTGACTAAGCTCACCATGTACATGCAAATGATATTGTATTGGCTGGGGTAATCGTAGCACGCACATCAGCAGAGATACATGTACAGCAAATAGCAACAAGAATATCGCGAGTCGCCCAGTTCGGCACTCTTTCAGCTATTCTTGTGGATCTCAACCAGATCGAGCATAACAGCATTGGAGACAAGAATCGGGGCATGGACCGAAACAGCCAAGAGCAATTCAATTTGTACATCAGCATCATTTAGCGCAGGATACACACATGGTAGTTGAAGTTGCCCGTCCACCTTCCCATGCTACTTCAACATAAATGTGTGTTCAACTACCACGAGGAAACAAAAACCATGATGGCAGGCCCCTATGAAGTTGCGCAGAACAAGAGCTACTGCTCGAAAATGCTTGTGAGTGAAGAACTTTTTACATTCTTTGGCTAAGCTCAGCCGTGAAAAACAAAACAAACGACATAATAACCTATGCGGAATGACGGAACAAGTTCCCAGCACACTTGGGTAGCATGGAAAATGATTTTTTGGAGAGCGTACAAAGCGGGATGCACGCACCTGCACGCACATCACACGGCATGTTGATATACCGCAGCACTGTCATTAGGAAAACTGCCATTCTGTCGTGCTGTGGTGTTTCAAGAAGAAGGGAAATCCCCCGGGATGGGTACCTTGCCTCTCCGCGAATGAATTATGACATGTGAATGTGCTGGATGGATTTGCGCCTTTCCGCATCGGCGTGTGTCAACGTCAATAAGTCCTAAATGGATTGGTTAAGTGTGGACATATTTGACACATTGAAGTGTAGCCTTTTTCTGAGTATTATGGCATTCTTGTCGAAGAGGAAACTGTTCACAAATTTGACACATGCATGAACACATGCATGTATCCTGTCTGACTCATTTCTTCTACGCAGGCATTTAAACATCCATCCGAAGAGCATTGACGGAAACTTTGTGGCTGCTGGAATTTGGCAAGACATGGGTCGCCGTGGAAAAGCAATCGAGTTACTCCAGTAGGTATTGAATGTCACTAGGTCATGGTTTGGTAGTTCTAGCTATTTTACAACATTGACGTGGCTTGGATTTTTTCCTTTTCTCTCCGTCTGTCTAATGTATCTTGGGTGGGTGCTTGTCTAATGTATCTTGGGTGGATGCTTGTCTAATGCATCTTGGGTGGGTTAGCCAGCCACCCACCCAAGATGCACTAGACAAGGCTTGTCTAATGCATCTTGGGTGGGTGGCTGGCTATTATATCTTGGGTGCGTAGTTGACAAAGTGGTTAGAGCATTGAACGTTCACACGATTATCACCGTCACGCGATTGTGGGTTTGACTTCTAAGGTGACACGTGGGAGAAAAGATCAGCACTGCCCTCACTGAGTACGTTCAATTACGCCTGTTAATCGATTCGTGAATGGAATATGGTTCATTCAAGTTGTTCGATTCTCATGTCATGAGCCCTGGAATCGGTTTGGAATCCATTCAAATTGTTCACATGGGGTGATGGGAATAACCAAGGGTGATTCATAAATGGATTCAACATCGATTCGTGGGCATAATCGAGCACCCATACTATGTGGAGGTCTTCCAGTGAAGCAAGGCTTCTCTAACACATCCTGTCCCTACGGATAGGATTCGCTGTGGGCTACCATTACCCTTTTCTACTGTCTCTTTCTCCAGCTGTCCTCATGTGTACGGTGTGTGTGCATGTGTGTGTGTGTGTGTGTGTGTATGTGTGTACACATGTATATATGTATGTGTGTGTGTGTGTGTGTGTGTGTGTGTATGTGTATGTGTGTGTGTACACATGTGTGTGTGTGTGTATGTGTGTACACGTATATATGTATGTGTGTGTGTGTGTGTGTGTGTGTATGTGTTACAGACGTGTTGTTGCCGTGTCCCCTCGTGATGGTGATGCCCTGTACAACCTCGCTACACTCTATGCTGAGGAAGGACACAAGAAGAAGGCAGTGAGTAACATGACTTGTCCGCATTGGGATACAACCATAATGTTCATTTCCCAGGACTAGGAAAACTTCATATCCTCAGTACCGTTATCTTCAGGCTGCCCGCTTTGGAGCCAACAGTTGCCTGATGATCGTGACTGTGTGAAACTCGGAGTTGCAACGCAGCTCCCCCCCCCACACTCTCTCTCTCCTGTATCCTCGGTACTGTAGTACGATTAATTTCAGCGGTTAGAATTTGACTAAGAAAGTGGTGGACATCATGCAACTGCATTATAAAGA
Organism: Sycon ciliatum; assembly: GCF_964019385.1. Classification (NCBI taxonomy): domain Eukaryota; kingdom Metazoa; phylum Porifera; class Calcarea; order Leucosolenida; family Sycettidae; genus Sycon; species Sycon ciliatum. Next base: position 28,792,944 of record NC_088654.1, read on the forward strand.
AAAGGGGGGGGGGGGTGTCAACTGACAACCGCTCTGATGATGGGTGACTGCTCTGAAACGTCACAATTTTTTCGACGTCACAAAATAATAAAGAATTTGTTAACCTGCGCATGCGCGGAGTGTGAATAGAGCGGTTGTCAGTTGACCAACCCCTTTTCTTTTTTTCCTTTTCCTTTTCTTTCTTTGGACCAATTGGAAATGAAGTATATTAGCGATCCGAGTTTCAAAATTCGAAAACTTCACCAGTACTGTGCTGGATATGCAAATTTCGATTGGCGTAGTATATTGTTTGCAAAAACACTCCTTTCGCTAAAACCACTAAAATATCACCGGCGCTAAAATTAGCCGTGTGAAAGTACTCCGTTTCCTGTGCTGCAGAAAGTATTGAAAAATGCAGTGCATGGATGGATGATGTGTGGATTTCTTGGTGACTGAGATATAGCGAGGACACGGCTTGTTGTGATCTCCTCAGACCTGCATGCTGTGATCTCCACAGACCTGCATGTTGTGAAAGTTCGGCTAGGAGAGTGCACCCATCCTTCACATTGGCCTCATGCCGTCTTTTCTCTCTGTCTGTCTCTCTCTCTGTTTCTCTCTCTCTCTCTGTCTCTCTCTCTCTGTCTCTCTCTCTCTCTCTCTCTCTCTCTCTCTCTCTCTCTCTCTCTCTCTCTCTCTCTCTCTCTCTCTCTCTCTCTCTCTCTCTCTCTCTCTCTCTCTCTCTCTCTCTCTCTCTCTCTCTCTCTCTCTCTCTCTCTCTCTCTCTCTCTCTCTCTCTCTCTCTCTCTCTCTCTCTCTCTCTCTCTCTCTCTCTTTCTCTCTCTCACTCTCTCTCTCTCTCTCTCTCTCTCTCTCTCTCTCTCTCTCTCTCTCTCTCTCCCTCTCTCTTTCTCACCAACCAACCATGTCAAACCCACTTTTCTGACACTACCTGCTTTGAGTACTTCCAACACACATATGCAGACCAGGATCGTGCCACTTCGTACGAATCCTGCCCCAGTGCAGGGAAGCCCCGGGATTGCACCCACCCAGTCGATGAGGGGACCCCTACATGGACTGAATTTCAGAATGTTTTGAAGAAGTGTCGCAACACCTCTGCACCGAGTCCTGACAAGATACCTTACATAGTTTGGAAGCTTTGTCCCTCCCTTCAATCCATTCTTTTCACCATCTTTGGGTGGGTTTGGGAGAGCAAGATCATTCCAAGGCAGTGGCAGGTAGCGTGTATCACACTCCTGGCTAAGGGGGAGGTGTCTGATGATCCTTCAAAATTCCGACCGATTGCTCTAGCAAACACGTCCGGGAAGATCTTTTTCACCTTAGTTGCAAAGCGCCTCTTGAAACATATGCTAGGCAATAAGTTCTTCGATGGTGACAACCAGAAAGGATTTATGCCTGCAAAGGCTGGGTGCTTAGAGCATACATCACTTTGTTATGAGGCGATGCGTGATGCAAAGACGGCAAAACGCCAAATTTGCATTGCGTGGATAGATTTGAAGAATGCATTTGGTTCAGTGCGCCACAATCTGATACAGTATGCTCTAACTCACTACAGCCTTCCTTTGCAATTCAGGAAATTAATTTTTTCCTACTACGACAGTCTTTGCGCTTTCGTCGTACAACCACACACTCCCACCTTTAATTACAACATTGGTGTTTTCCAGGGGTGCCCCTTGTCCCCGGTCCTTTTCAATATTTGTTTCCAGCTTCTGCTGGACTCACTTGCAGCCCCTGAATTAAGTTGCCTCTCCTATGATTTTAAATCTGCCCCTTTGCAAGTGTCCCAAACAGCTTTTGCTGATGACTTAGGCCTCTATAGCAAATCTAGTGCAGGTTGTCAAAAACTCATTGCGGTCACGGAGGACTTTCTCTCGTGGACCCAATGTATGCAGGCGGCGGCGCACAAATGCAAAAGCAGTGCAGCAAAGCTTGTAGATGGCCGGTACAAACCTTACGATCCCTGCCTGACGATGTCAGGGAGGAAGATCACTTTCATTGACACTGCAGAGTTCAAGTTCCTGGGGCGAAGGCTGCATGCTGATTGCTCTGAGCAGACCCAGCGGGAAGACATCCGTCAACTCACTGTATCTCTCATGCAAAAAGTAGATGGCTCTTGGCTTCAAGACCACCACAAGCTATGGTTTTACCACCATCTTGTAGTGCCCAAGCTTTCTTGGTCTTTCCAGGTTCTTGAACTCACACAAGGTTTTGTACGTGAACTGCACTTTATGTGTTTACCATTTCTGAAGAAATGGTCAGGCCTACCTCGATGCGCAAACTCTGCCATTCTTTTTATTGGCAGTCGCAAACGCTTTGGCTTACGCCTCCACTACCTTCCTACGGTGTGGAAAAAGTGCCAGTCCATCAAATGGCACATTCTTCGATCGAGTGGGGACGCGCGCATGAGGGCGCTGTACACTCTGCGTCGGAGTAAGGATGCGAAGCTGACAAAGCGATATGCAGCGACAATAGAGCTGGAGTGTGCAGAGGCATCAGTAGGTTCAGGGACTCTTCGTCCACCGTCATCTTCAAGTCATTGTGCAGGGTTGGGTGCTCGTGCTCCGAAGCAGCATTCCAAACCCCCGAGGAAGGATCTCCTTCAAACATTTGAGGAGATCAACGCGCAGGAGCAGATTTTGAGGCTGAAGACTCTTCAGGTGCAAGGCAAGTGGTTGGAGTGGACATCGGTGATGTGGCAGGACCTCTCGTGGAAATCCCTTTTGTACGGTGGTACTGGTAAGGATTTGAAATTTCTTCTCGCATCAACCCTCGACGTGCTACCTTCTCCGACGAACCTACGCCGTTGGGGAAACACCGTAGTGGATCCGTACTGTAGTTTGTGCCGTGCCTGGGCCTGTACTACGCGCCACGTGCTTGGCGCTTGTCGCGTATACGCGTAGCGCTGGACCAGGGACGTTACACCTGGAGGCACGACAACGTAGATCTACTCGGGGTCATCGTCAGGAACATGCGTGAGGAGATTCGAATCCGCACTGCTGCAAACACCGTACAAACCGAAAATTCAAATGAACTTGACTTCATCTCGTTTTGCAAGGCGGGAGAGAAGCCAGTTCGCGTTCAGCCCAGACGGAAGTTGGTTACGACTGATCTCCTGTCAGCGGCCTCAGATTGGAAACTTCTTGTCGACTCAGTTAGTGCAAAGATTTCTTTCCCCAGCTGTGTTGCACTTACCACCCTAAGACCAGATTATAGTTCTGTACTCTACGAGTCGTAGGATTGTATTCTGGATGGAGTTGACAGTTTGTGCTGAGGACAGATTCAGTGTCAGTAACTCGCGGAAGGACAGGCGGTATTCGGATCTGGCCGATCAATGCCGAACAAACGGGTGGCAGGTCATTTCTTTTTCGGTTGAGGTAGGTGTGCGTGGTTTCATCCCGGACTCTCTTCGGAGGGCTCTGAAAGCGCTTGGGTTTTCTAATCGAAGAATAAAATGTATTTGTGCAGTAAGACGTCTCTGCGAAGCAGCTACATCATCTGGTTGCGACGTCAACAAAAACACTGGTCGGAAGATCCACTTTTCTGAGGTACTGTATGTGGGGCTCCGTTTATTGAGGTGCGTTGAAATTTATTCTCTTTAGGCCACACTGAAGAAGGTCTGTGGTTCGACTCACCCGACCGACCGTACATTTTTCAGCCCGACCGTAACTTTTTTTCGGCGGGCTGTCGTGTGACTGACGTAGATCTACGTGGACTGAACACGTCCACGTCTACGTGCTGTGCAGCGTGAGTCTGCGGACGCAGGCGGCTCCTTTTGCCAGTTTTGGACTTGACTTGTAAGTTGTAGTTGTACTGCAGTGCAGTGCAGTGAGTGGTAGATCTACGACTGCTGCCTTGTGCTGGTAGTAGAGTCTACTCGATACGACCACCGGCAGACTGGCGAGACTTATTTTGAAGTGACCGTCCGGTTGAGAGTGATTGCCTCGTTCCAGATTAAGGACGGCCTTCTGTTTTGGGATGAAGGACAGACGAGATTGCACTTTCCTCGTGTATTGGGAACGATATTATTTTCACCTGTACCGGTAAGTTGCTGCTCCATGTGTGCAAGCACAGGAAGCGTCGATGGAAAAAGCCCATGTATTCGTGCACGCCGACACCAAACTAGCAATACATGTACCGGTACATTGTACAATTTGTACTTCGAAGTAGTTCCCGAACTTACTTTCAACTCGCATCGTTCTTCATTTGCTTGATGATTTGGACAGTCAGAGTCACCGCTTGAAGTTATTCTCTTCTCGTTCCAGAGCTACACAATGTTTCAAAGTATTAGCCAGTGATCCCTTTATACAACATGTATGGCATAACACTGCCGATGTACTGGGTGTCTAAAGGCAGTACAGTGTATTTACATGTACTAAAAAATATATTAAAAAAAAAAAATCCGCCCGCCCGCCCGTAAAAAAAAAGTCCATGTTAGTCGAACCACACACCTTCTTTAGTTTGGCCTTATCTTATTATTTCTTTTCTATAATTTCCCCATATGAGTTCCTATCAGTTGCTGTGAACACCTTGAGTGGAGAGCGCTTGCTCGAGCGTTGAACCGGGTTCTTAATCCACCATACCCAGTTCGCAAGGCTGGGCGGGGTTGTGAGCAGGCTTTCATTTCATCTTTTCTTATTATTTCTTATTATTTCTGCTTTTCATCTCATTACAAAAATTCTGCGCATTTTTTCTCCATCTGCGCATAAAATCTAGACTGACAACCTGCTTGTTAAATCATGCACCTGCTTTCAGGCGTAAAAACCCTGTTGTAGAGGTCTCAGTCCTCATTTGTTAGACTTACCTGTCTTTATAAATGTAACTACTTCTCTCTCTCTCTCTCTCTCTCTCTCTCTCTCTCTCTCTCTCTCTCTCTCTCTCTCTCTCTCTCTCTCTCTCTCTCTCTCTCTCTCTCTCTCTCTCTCTCTCTCTCTCTCTCTCTCTCTCTCTCTCTCTCTCTCTCTCTCTCTCTCTCTCTCTCTCTCTCTCTCTCTCTCTCTCTCTCTCTCTCTCTCTCTCTCTCTCTCTCTCTCTCTCTCTCTCTCTCTCTCTCTCTCTCTCTCTCTCTCTCTCTCTCTCTCTCTCTTTCTGCCTGGCTGTACACAATAGGCAACATCACTGAAGAGTTTGGTGAAGTTCAATGCCAAGGATCATGGCGCCCATTCGTTCCTGGCTGAGTTGCTGACAGAACTCGGAGATGAGAAGGGTGCATCAGAACACCGGGACACTGCCGACAAGCTAAAGACAAGAATAAGAGAGTGATCTGAGAGTGATCTGAGAGTGATCTGAGAGTGGTCTGAGAGTCTATCTCTCATTGACTTTCACGGTTTCGGGTATCTTGGCGGACTCTCCACTTCTGTGATGATGGTACATCATTCATTGTTCCAATCCATCGTCACACTGATTTGTAGTAAAATGGTTATATTGAGAAGTGTAGCTATTCGAAGTTGTCCGTGTTCAGAGCGTGGGGTATACAGGTACTGCAAACACACTGGCGAATTGTTAAACTCGTTTGTGTATGAATTCCCTAACATTTGTACTGCAATATTCTAAACTCGTAAGGCCGCAAAGTTACACCTGGCACCAGTGATATCGTTCTGCAGCTGTCTGCCCTCACACCCGGCCACATATGCATTTGTATAATAGTGTACATTGTTTACAAAAACAGTTCGTTTCCCTGTCAGTTGTATGGGTACTGCGGTCGGGGCTAATGAAGTCGGTGCTAATGAAATCCCACCCGCTAATCCATAGCAGCACTGCATTTCCATCTCAAGTACATAATCCACGGTCCCGGCCAACACCCATGCCGGGGGGGGGGGGGGGGACCCGCAGTGTCCGCATGCAGGGGCATAGCGGCCGGTCCGCCTTTGGCCACACCACTTTTTCGCCAGGAGGGTGCCAAAAGTGCCCAGAATGCAGGATTTCAAAATTTTCCCGCGGGAGAGCCCATACCCCCCCCCCCCCCCCCCTCCTCCGGCCGGACCACCTCCAACGGAGGTGCTATGCGCCTGACATGCACCTTGGTGCTACATTCAGCTCATGGGCCGGATTTCTTTGGCAAAATGTACGTATCTTCTTCTGTGTGTTCAAGAAACCCCGCTTGATCATACATGTACATGTAGTTGCCAGTTCCCTATCATATCAGTGTCTGCTCCAGAGCCGGGCCAGAGCGACCCGTTTGCGGGGGGGGGGGGGGGTACTGGGACCCGTTTGAAAAAAGACTACAGGGTAGGTTGGGAATACAAAGTCTCAAGGAGTCCTAAAATATTTACAACTCCCTGATGTATATTGGGCATTGTACATGTGCAGTAGCCGCACTTGAACATACCCGGCTATGACCCGGTTGCAAGAGTTGTGCCAGGTACACACGTACCCGGTTGCAAGAGTTGTGCCAGGTACACGTGTAGTACCCGGTTGGTTTGAAATCCTAGAGCAGACACTGCATGTATCAATAGAAGATCTACAGCGATGACCATGCTGACACTGTTCCCAGTATTTGGAGATGATCAGGCAATCTGATCATGCAACGACTACATGTACATGTAAGTAGTGGTGTATTGTCAATGTAGGACTGGCCTCGTCTGCATGCTAACTCCGGTCTGCAGATCTGGGACAGTGGAACAATTTTTTTTAAATTGTTCCTTAAAAAAGCTACATGTACGTCACAGCAGGCAGTCAGCTCGTGGTTAAGATGACATGTACACACACCTACCATGATTCTCATAAACGTACAGGCACTTCGGAGTACAGTCCAGGACAACGAAGAGGTCCGCGGCGCTCCACACGTGCACAGACTCAGCTGCCTCACTGCAGATGCTGGGGAATATGTAACAAATATTGACTGAGTACGAGGTCAATATAGGAAAAAAAACAACAACAAAAAGACCGAGGTAAAGTCGGGGTCTTTTTGTTGGTTTTTATTTCCTAGGCTATGTTCACCTAGTACGAAGTCAATATAAGATTTATCACGGCTAGCCAAAGCATGTGTTTAATCTCTAAAAAGGAGTCAAATGTAAGCAGTCAATAGCCCGGCAGTGAAATATGCAGGAATATTTTACACAAAGGCACACAATGAAAACCTTGGCAAATTAATTCCGTTGTGACTCAGAGTTTCATGGCTGAACCAATCATCAGACAACGATAATGGAATAGGAGGCAGCGCTGGTATAATTATCTAAGTGGAGAGAGGTGTGATAATACGATAGCGAGAGGAGTAATTGCGTGAATGTATACAGGGACAGGCTATTTCAGAGGCAGATGCAGTAGGCGCAGGTCTAGCACTAACAAGTACGCGCTTAATCTCGCTCACACACCACACACACATACTAACACGCACACACATAGTAACACCCACACACATACACACATACACGCACACACTAACACACACACACACACACACACACATACACCCACCCACAACACCCTAACTTGCACGCGGGCGCACGCACACACAGACACCCACCCACCCACAACACCCTAACTCGCACACGCACAAACACACGGACACACGCATATACACACACCTATAGACACATGTCCACACGCATACACAGGCATCTGCGGTCGTATGACAAATCTAACCGCACACAAACTCCTGCAATCACGCGTCAAAAAACCCGCAGCGGTCATAGCTGTCTATGTAATAGGGGTGGCCAGCAGAAACTTGCGCTGGTGAGGGCATTTAGATACCAGCTCACTTCTCTTGTTTAGGAAGGTGGCTTTTGAAGCTTTCAGGATGTGGAACTTTTCGGTGAGGCATAGGCCACACTTCTTGCTGATGTTACTGTATGAAGGTGCTCTATCCTTGATCTCCCATCTGATGTCGAATCCGCGGTTCTCGTTTTTCAGATCCCAGATGTGCTTGGACAACTTAGTCGATGCGGCGTACTTTTCATGGCGGAAGTCCGAAGTGTGTTTGTTGTAGCGCTGCTTGAATGTGGTAGCTGTCATGCCGACGTAGGTCTTAACTTCGTTGGATGCTTCATGCGCCTCGTACACGACGTCGGAAGACTGGCAGTCACCGTTGAGGGGGCACGACGCCTTGACCCCCCCCCCCCCGACAATTGCATGGCACAACTGGCGGTCGCGAGTGAAGTTTTGCAGCATTGTGCCTGTCCCTGTATACATTCACGCGATTACTCCTCTCGCTATCGTATTATCACACCTCTCTCCACTTAGATAAGCGCTGCCTCCTATTCCTTTATCATTGTCTGATGATTGGTTCAGCCATGAAACTCTGAGTCACAGCGGAATTAATTTGCCAAGGTTTTCATTGTGTGCCTTTGTGTACGCCGCTCTGCCTGAATCAGGCATTGAGCACTCTTGGAGAACCAAAGCACATTGCCTCTGTGCAGGAATATGTTAGTATTCAAAAAGAGGACCAAAAGTTTACAAGTTACCCGTTTTGTCCAACACTACCGGTTATAAGCAGAATACTGTTGAGTCAAAAATGTGCAACAATTAGCACAAAACTGACTGATGAGATCATGACATTCAACGAAAGTTGAGTGAGTGAGTGAGTGAGGCTGGCAGAAGCGGTTGCGACAAAATGGAACAAAACTGACAAGGAGTACTGAGACATTCGGCGACCTGACACCTACATGATTGTACTGTAAAGTGGAGAAGTGTTGGAGCTAGGTGTCAGGTCGCACTCCTTGTCAGTTTTGCGCCTTGTTGTTGCACTCGCTGACTGTATAAGATCTGTGGAGAGTTGACTGTATAAGATCTGTGGACAGTTGACTGTATAAGATCTGTGGAGAGTAAAGTCATAAATCGTAGCATAATGTCCTTCTCCTTTTTCAACATTATAATAATTGGCTCAACATCCGAGTTAAACTTTGCACACCTGATGAGCCGTCATGACCTATACGGCGAAACGTACGTCGTCTGGAACTACTTGTTATTGTACATAACTAGTCCATCATACATGATAGTGGAGTTCAGTAGGATGTTGACGTTTCGGTTTGTCACAATTCATCTTCGCTTAGCTTCCCCCTTCTATGTTTATTACATAAACTTGAGCCTCCCAAGTAAGTAATTAGTTGAGTGGTATGTTGCTTTGCGTCGTCGAGTTGTAATAAGGCATGTATGAAGTCTGACTAGTTACGTCATCACCCAGTAACGTTTGGCATTCTTTGTTGACGTGATGCGTAGCTCGTGCTCTTCTTTGTTGCGCTTTCCTTCCCCTCTTGGACCTTTCCGAACCTGAGCCTTCCAAGTTGGAAGGTGGTTGATTTGCGCCTTGGAGAAGTGTTGGAGCTAGGTGTCAGGTCGCCGAATGTCTCAGTACTCCTTGTCAGTTTTGTGCCATTCTGTCGCACTCGCTGACTGTATAAGATCTGGTTCGTTGGTGGACAGTTAGTCATAACTCGTAACATTTTGTCCTTCTCCTTTTTCAACATAATAATAATTAGCTCAACATCCGAGTTGAGAATGTTAGTGCTCAACATTGTATGTATGTAATATTGACTGAGTACGAAGTCAATATGAAATAAAAGCCGACTAAAAGACCGATGCGAAGCCGAGGTCTCTTACGAGGTCCTTTATTTCCTATACTGACCAAGTACGAAGTCAATGTTCATTGTATTCGATTTATCACGACTAACCAAAGCATGTGTTCAATCCCTAAAAAGCAGTCAAATTTCAGCGGTCAATATAGCCCTAAGGAGTGAAATATGCAGGTTAGGTATAGCAACAAGTTATGGTAGTCAATACAAAGGGAGTGATAATGATTACGGTATGTTGTAGTGTATGGCCTTGGGTAAAGATGCATGTAACGAGTTACAGGATGTCAGTACGTGTTATTTCCGACATGGCACGTCAAACAATAAATTATTTGGCGTAAAACTCCAATTATTTCGACGTGAGCTGCAGGTCGACCGGGCACGTCACTCGTGTTGTCATGGTTGTTCTTCGACGCTCGATTAGGCCTTGACGGATTATGCTAATATTTTCGTGAAATTATGCTTTTCGCATTGCTGAAAAAATTGCAGAATTATGCTATTTTTATGCTAAAAGTTATCATATTATGCCGCATTATGCTCACATATGCTGCTGATGTATATGATGGTTCTGTGCAAAATACCAGGGGAATTGTTTTGTAGAGGGCGTTGCACTGTAGTAGCAAAAGTTCAACGGGGTCACCGCACCGTCCGACCTAGCTACGACCGTCACTGATTGTAGTGGACTGGACATGTTATCAAGGGAGTCGTAAACCTACGACTTCCTGATGCATCTACTTGTGCTTGTACTTGTAGAACATGACAACTGTATGGAATTTGATGTGAACAGGCGGATTATTCCAATTTATGCGATTCATATGCAATTTGCCTCGAATTATGCGATTATTCGATTTTGGTCGAAATTATGCGAAAAATTATGCTAGCATAATCCGTCAAGGCCTACGCTCGATCGATCCGCGACTACCAGTACCAGTACTAGGCAGTACTAAAGGACTTAGGCAGTAGGGCTTGAAAGTGATGACGTCAAAACGGCCAGGGAGTAGTAAGTTGACATCAGATTTCTATTTTTGGATCCACTATTGGTGTGACTTTGCCTAAGTATGCGGATGCATAGCAACCCACTCATGTCGCATGCAGGTGTGACTTTTATTTCGCCACCAGTTGTAACCCCGCTAGACCCCGGTGTAATATGCCCGAAACTTTGCCGAAAATGCTTTTGGGAAATCCTCGTAAACCTTGCCGAAAATGCTCCCAAGCCTTGCCGAAAATGCTCGGAAAATGCTCACTTTTTTGTAATCCTTAAGGTCACACCGAGCTCGATTCAGCCGTTCAGCCGAAAAAGCGCTTGTTTACGTCACTATTACCATGGAAATGGCTGAAAAATGTCCTACAAGTACAAGCGACTTTCAGCCGCGGCTGACTCTCAGCCGTTTTTTTCCGGCTTGTTTCAGCCACAGCTTGTACAAGCAGCTGAAAGCCGAAATTCGAAAAATAATTTGAGTGCGCTTGGAGCACACCGGTGCACCATGTCCATGTAGCTAGCTGACATGATGAACTGATATTGATGTTCTTTCTTGTGTCCGTGGAACCGTGCTATCCCTGTGCATTTGGTTTTGACCGTGAGTCTGTCTATCCAGCTACACTGTATTCAGTTTGATTTGGATTGTGTCCGACGACCATGGATTTCTGCCGCTGTGCCTCTAGACTGCTGCGTAGATTGTTGGAGCTGTGGTTTGAGACCAAGACAAGGCACCACACTCACGACCGAATTCATGACGAAAGCCGGGTACGAAGAAGAGAGTGGATTGCAACTGAGTTGAAGAACGGCAACCGGCGGGGCAGAAAGCTCGACATCAGGAAACACCACCCGAACCATCGCGTCCATACACACCGAACGAATAAAAAGAGCACGACTTCGCAATTCAGAATCCTGGCTTCCTTTGCTTCTTCATCAAAACTGAACATTAACACTTGAACAAGTTCAGTTTTAGATCGCGAACGTTCTGCTTTGCGGTTTCTTGCAAACATTGGTGTGTTTCGAGATATTCAAAATTTGGCGGGTAAGAAAAACAAGCCATTCAAGCTTTGCACTCAAGGTCTGGTGTGACCGCGTCACACGGACCACGCAAGCCAGCTGAGCGCCAGCGATAACAAGCCCAAAGTGGCTTGTTTCGGTGTGACCGGAGCCTAAGCACACGCTGTCAAAACCAGGGAGTCTGAAAATACTCAATAAGAGACTTGCTCGAGTCTGCCATGGTAAACATAAACTACTCAACAAGAAGCTAACCCACGGAATGCGGAAGTGACGTTCTTGTTTGGGAAGTTTTTCTTCTCTCAATTTTGATACACAACGGCCAAGTGCTCCGTTTCCCCCAAAATGCTACATGTACATAACGAGCCCAAAGTGCTGGGTTTGCGGATTATACCGAAAACGCTCAAAAAAATGCCGGCATATTACATGTACTCACGGGGGCCTAAACCCCCCCGCCCCCAGTAGCCAAATCAGTCAGTTTCACTGGCTACATCACCATGATCACCATGCTGTGGGTAAGACCGCTTGAAATGTGCTTGGATCCATACAAAAACTGGATCCAAGTGGATCCAGTTTTGAATTTTTGAAATTGTTGCTATGCTGTGACGTAGCACTTTCAAGCCTGACTAGGTTTGTCATAATAAGATTTATTTTATAATGACTGTGATTTCTGGAAAGATAATGTAGATAATGAAGACACGCTCGATTCTCCTGTGAGTGTGAGGTCTGACGATGGCGGAGGATCTCAAATTCCCAGCGTCTCTCCTGAAGGCGCAGAAACGATTGCGTGATGCAGTCAAGGATCGTGGTGTGCAGATCAGCGGAGGTTTAGGAACAGATAGGGAAATACCTTTGAGCGAGCTCTTTGTCAATCTTACTCTGTTGACGAAGGATGAATTAGAAACACTCTTCAAGAGCGAGTCGTTCTTTTCCTCCGAATCTGAGAGAGCACGCCAGCTAAATGCTATAAGAGCAGCTCAGGATGGAAAGTCCGCAAAGACGCGTGGCATTGAGCTTAGCGAGATCTTCTCGGACACATGTAGCGATAGTGCAAAGGACCAAGCAAGTGCCAGCGGAGTAGTTGATTCCGAATGTGGACTTCTGTCTCGTGCAGCTAGCAACGTGTCCATTGGAGCGAAAAAGAATAACGTGCTAGCGTTTGGCAGTGCGGGCAGTGGCAAATCCACAATCTTCCTTCTCATGCTGGAATACCTGTGGGCTATAGATTCGCTGTTGAAGGAGAAGATTGATCTTGTCTTGGCTGTTGAGTTACGACGTGCTGAGGTGCGATCTGCAACTAGCCTGTGTGAGTTGCTGGAACGAAGGTTCTCTAGTTTGAACATGAAGAAAGATGAGCTGTTGGAAATCGAAAGTTACTTTTGCTGTCATCCGTCACGTCTCTGTGTTGTACTAGACGGAATAGACGAATGTAGCCTTGAGGACTGCAGTGTGTTCATGCAAGACATGCTGTTGAGAAGGAGCAATGTCGATATGCATGTAGTGGTCACATCTCGACCATGCGCGGATGCGTACAAGTTAAGCCAATGTGGAAAGTACCATCAACAACTGGAGGTTATCGGATTCTCACAAGAGAACGTGAAGACGTACGTGAGAAAAGTGGTGGGTGGAAAACAAGCGGAGGAGATGCTGGAGAAGCTGCATGCACAGCCGGACATGCTAGCATTGATGGGAACTCCATTATTTGCTGCTCTGGCATGTGAACTGTACCACAACGGACGGGGCTTGGCGAAATCGAGCACTGCATTGTATGAGTCGCTACTTCTACGTGTGTTGGAGCGGAAGGCGGGAAAGTTGCTAAAGTCGTTCGCCGAGGCGGATACACGGGAGTTGGAGTTGCTGTACGAGGTCTCCCGCTTTGCACTTGCAATGTTGTCAGTGCAAAAGGCCGTGTTCAGCGAATCGGAAGTGAAAAGCGCCGGTCTAAGTGATGCCACTCTTCAGCTTGGACTCCTGATCGCTTACAAAGACGGCAGCTCGACTGAGAACCGACAGTACCGCTTCGCTCACCTGTCCCTACAGGAGTTCATGTCGGCATGGTATCTGTCACGCGAAGTGCTGAAGGACGAGCACGACGCGGCATGGCTGGTGAAGAGAGTCGGTCATTACAGTGGTCACATGACAATGTTCTGGCGCTTCGTCATTACACTGTTACCGCGCAAGCCCTCGCTTATCGTCATGGAGCATCTCTGGCGGCTAATCTGTGAGAAGCGTACATCGTCAACATCGGACACTGCCGACTCTCGTCTTGTGGCTGACATAGCCAGCTACTCCCATCGTAAATCTGCACGTCCTGGTCTACAAAGGATGCAGGCCACGCTTTGTGCCACGCTAACATATGAGAAAATGAAAGAACTGGCCGAGAGGCTGCTGGAGGAGACGTGCGGTGAGGGCAACGGCTGCCAACGTGTCGAGAGCGCCTTGCCACGAGGGAGAGAGTTGACAGATGAACTATTTCTGTCAACTCTCATCGATGTGTGGAAAAAGGATGCAGTGGATCCCAACACGGAAGTATTCCTCACTGCAGTGCGCAACGTCAATCCCGGCACTGCATTACAATGCGAGCGTGTGATGCGTCCGAGCACCAAGATACCGGTCTCATCATCCACCGAGGACGCTACTGCTACTGCTATGCCTGCAGTTCGTCCAGCGGAGTCGACCGAGGAACGGCGCTATCTGGTTCATCTTCTGGTGGGTCATCATGAACACTGCCAGTATCAAGGTGCGTCCTGTGATGGTCATTGTTCATTCTTTTCACAAGTGTTTCACAAAGGCATTAGCTTTTCCGAAGTACGCCTATTTCTTTTTGATTGTGTATCTATTGGGCACTTTCTCAGCACACATAATTGCTTCAATGGCAGTGCCATTGATCTCGGTTTTTCTCACTGTGGTAATGCTGGTCTGCGAAGCGTTGCTGCTGGTCTGTCGCAATGCAAGGGTGTACGCACGCTAGATCTTAGCTGGAATGCATGTGACGATGGCAGTATACTGTCGTCCATCATTCAGTCTTTGTCAGGCAGTCTAGAGGATGTCAGTGGGTGGGGAAATGTTGTAGATGGTGATAGTGTTGTATCAGTGTGTAACGCATTGTCTACTTGTTCTAAGCTGAGTGTAGCCGATGTGACCTACACATTCCCTCTCTTTGGTGATGGTAATGTTGTCACTCTGTCATGTGTTAGTGAAGTTGTCGAGTCATGCCCTAACCTGTGTGAACTGCGTGCACTTGAGTGGGTTTTCCAGTATGATGAAGATTGTTTGGAAAGGTTAGTCAGAGCTATTCTGTCTCATGCTGTGTTGCATACACTACGGGTTTCACGCTGTGGTCAGAATGCCATTTTGTTGTCCCGGCTTGAGCAGCTTGTTCGTGACCCTACCTGTACCCTGTCTGTACTTAAGGGATGGTGATGACTGTGTTTGTAGTATGTGTACATTATGTGAGTGTGTAGATGATTAGTTTCCTGATTCGTCTCTTGAGCACAGACCAGCAGCAGCAGCAGCAAAGCCTAGACCAGTTTTTTTTTTCTACCTATGTAATGTACATAGAGAAGACACTACTGTCGTCAAACTTGAATTTTCATTTTTCTATTGATTGAAATAATTTCTATGTCTATACCCCACTCTCGTAGTACAACCACCGTAGAGAATAAATTGTATTTTTTCTTACTAGCTCTGCTTATAACAATCTCTTTTTCCCCCGAGTGTTTTTTTTTTTCTTGAGTATTCTTTCTGTTCATGAACTCGTATCTGGCTGACTAATCACGGTCAAGTTGTAATATTATAATGTACACAGAGGGTGTGCGCCTTAACCTGCAATAGTGCTCAAATGCCCGGAATGGGCAGAGCGTAGTACGCAAGAGGTACACAAAAGGAAGTATATAGGGCTGTTTTTTGTTGTAACTCAGAGTTTCATGGCAAAAACCAATCATCAGACAACATAAGGAGATTAGAGAAACGCAGGTATATGAAGGCAAGCAGAGGAGATAGAATAATTCAGTGCAGACAATATGATAATCATTCAACACCTCCCAGAGGCAGTACGCTCTGACGTGCCAGAATCAACATCTCAGGTGCTGGGTGAAACATGAACACGCACACTCATCCACACACACACATACACTAATCCACACACAGCCTCTCGTTCTCACACACTCCACACTCCCGCATTATCACACCTAAACACACGCACACACACACACGCACCAAACACACATATGCACCACACACTCACACATACACACAGCCTCTCGTTCTCACACACTCCACACTCCCGCATTATCGCACCTAAACACACACACACACACGCACCACACACGCATGCACCACATACACATACCTACACACAGCCTCTCGTTCTCACACTCTCCACACTCCCGCATTATCGCACCTAAACACACACGCGCGCGCGCGCGCGCCAAACACACACACCACACACACATACACAGATACACACACACATACACACACACGCCAAACCCATAGCACGTCATACACGTTATGTCACTTCATAACCCAGCAAAAACTTGCGCTGGTGGCGGCACTTTGATACCAACTCGCTCCTTTTGTTAAGTGAGATGGCATTTGGAGTGGTGAGGATGTGAAACTTCTCCGTGAGGCACAGGCTGCATCGTTTGCTGATGTTGCTGTAGGATGGGGCGCGATCTTTTATTTTCCAGCTGATGTCAAAGTTGCGCTGGGCGTTCTGAAGGTCCCAAATATGCTTTGAGAGCTCCGTCGATGTAGAGTATTTCTCATGCCGGAATGTTGTGGAGTGGTTGTTGTAGCGCGATTTAAAGGTGTTGGCCGTCAGTCCGGTGTATGTCTTGGTCTGGGGGGATGACACATGTGCCTGGTATATGACGTCAGTCGACTGGCATTCCCCCTTGAGCGGGCAGGATGGCTTGACCCGGCAGTTACAAGGCTCAACGGGCGGCCTTGGCTGAAGCTTCGCAGCGTTATGACCTTTGATGATGGAGGCTACGTTTCTCATGCAGCTGTAGCTGATTTTTATCTTGTTTTTGTTGAAGATCTTATTCAGTGCCGAACCCTTTGGAAAATGCTTTTTGATGAGGCCCAGGAACCTTGCACCAACGTTGGTTCTGACCGTTGTGCTATAGGGCGGGTTAAACCAAATCACATCTCTGCTACGCCGCTTCCTTCTTTTCCTTTGTTCCGGTTCGTCACTGTATGCCATGGTTCTTGGATGTCCGCTTGCTGCCAGGGCGTCCTCATATACGGGCTTGGCATCATTGAAGACGTCTTCATTACAAGATATCCGCTGAAGACGCTTGTTAACGCCAATCGGGATCTGCTTCAATACTTGTGGCGGGTGGCAGGAGCTGACATCAACATAATATACTAATATAATATAATATAATATAATATATACTGGAGTGCTATTTGGTTTTCTGTACGGCTGAAAGGTACCGAGCCTTGTAACTGCCGGGTCAAGCCATCCTGCCCGCTCAAGGGGGAATGCCAGTCGACTGACGTCATATACCAGGCAAATGTGTCATCCCCCCAGACCAAGACATACACCGGACTGACGGCCAACACCTTTAAATCGCGCTACAACAACCACTCCACAATATTCCGGCATGAGAAATACTCTACATCGACGGAGCTCTCAAAGCATATTTGGGACCTTCAGAACGCCCAGCGCAACTTTGACATCAGCTGGAAAATAAAAGATCGCGCCCCATCCTACAGCAACATCAGCAAACGATGCAGCCTGTGCCTCACGGAGAAGTTTCACATCCTCACCACTCCAAATGCCATCTCACTTAACAAAAGGAGCGAGTTGGTATCAAAGTGCCGCCACCAGCGCAAGTTTTTGCTGGGTTATGAAGTGACATAACGTGTATGACGTGCTATGGGTTTGGCGTGTGTGTGTATGTGTGTGTGTGTCTGTGTGTGTGTGTGTGTGTGTCTGTGTATGTGTGTGTCCCATATGGTGCAGTGGTATGTGCAGCGATTTCCAATTGATAGATTGCGGGTTCGATTCCCGACGATTATGGTCACACACGTCTTTCTTCTCTTTCTCAGACTCTTCCTGACTTTTCTTTCATTCTCCTGGGTGGTTACCAACAGCCAGTGCATGCCGGAGTATGTGGTGTGATGTGTGTGTGGGAAAAAAAGTAAAAAAAAGAAAAAAATGAAAAAGACCAAAAAAGGGATTCACTGGCCAGAAAATGTCACTCCAAATAGCTGTATGGTGTAGACCAGGCTGAATAGTGACGGTCAATTCTTCAGCCTTGCAAGCTGTTGAATGGTGTAATCCCAGCACAAGTTGCTATGGCTTCTGCCGTAGCATTGCTATCATCGCCTCCTGCGATGGGCGTCAAAGGTCAAGGTCAAGGTATGTGTGTGTGGTGCGTGTGTGTTTGCGCGCGTGTGTGTTTAGGTGCGATAATGCAGGAGTGTGGAGAGTGTGAGAACGAGAGGCTGTGTGTAGGTATGTGTATGTGGTGCATGCGTGTGTGGTGCGTGTGTGGTGCGTGTGTGTGTGTGTGTGTGTGTGTGTGTGTGCGTGTGTATTGTTGTATCTGCCACCTTTATTGGTTTCAGGTTACTTTCTATTTGAAGTATACATACCTATTAACCATGGACTGCTTCTGGCTAGATTAACTCTTGTGTAATAAATGATGCTAGTGACGCTTAGATCAGATCCACTCTGATTTAGCCACCCACACTAGTAGCAAGTATTACCTTCACTGGGGGCAGGGGTAACTGCAGTTGGATCCCAGGACGGATACCCTGATGCCGTCAATCCTTTTTCTGCACCTTGTCCTCACCCACTTACTGAGGTGTGGTGAGCCCATAAGTGGGATCATTTTCAAGTCCACCCAGAGTTTTGGGGATTTCAGTCAATAGCCAATTGAGTCATCTTTCCAAGATTCCTTTTGAGTCTCTCTCCCCTCTCCCGGGGAGACCCACGTGACCAGTTTTGGCAGTGAGCAACAAGTACAAGTACAAGTACAAGTGTGCGTGTGTGTGTGTTTAGGTGCGATAATGCGGGAGTGTGGAGTGTGTGAGAACGAGAGGCTGTGTGTATGTGTGTGTGTGTGGTGCATATGTGTGTTTGGTGCGTGTGTGTGTTTGGTGTGTGTGTGTGTGTGTGTGTGTGTGTACGTGTGTGTGTGTTTAGGGGCGATAATGCGGGAGTGTGGAGTGTGTGAGAACGAGAGGCTGTGTGTATGTGTGTGTGTGTGGTGCATATGTGTGTTTGGTGCGTGTGTGTGTTTGGTGTGTGTGTGTGGGCGTGTGCGTGTGTTTAGGTGTGATAATGCGGGAGTGTAGAGTGTGTGAGAACGAGAGGCTGTGTGTGGATTAGTGTGTGTGTGTGTGTATGTGGATGAGTGTGCGTGTTCATGTTTCACCCAGCACCTGAGATGTTGATTCTGGCACGTCAGAGCGTACTGCCTCTGGGAGGTGTTGAATGATTATCATATTTTCTGCACTGAATTATTCTATCTCCTCTGCTTGCCTTCATATACCTGCGTTTTTCTAATCTCCTTATGTTGTCTGATGATTGGTTTTTGCCATGAAACTCTGAGTTACAACAAAAAACAGCCCTATATACTTTCTTTTGTGTACCTCTTGCGTAATATTATAATGTACACATGTAATACCATCCCTAGGTCGAATCTCCTGAAGATCAAAATTTTAATGTGCTGAGCCCGTCTGTCACATTTTGTGATACCGGACTGTGTGTGTGTATGCGCGAGCGCGCATTTGTGAGTGGCCAGGAAAGCCGCTTCAATCAGCTGTGTGGTGTAGACCAGGCTAAAATTCGTGGCGGTCAATTCATCAGCCTTGCAAGCTGTTGAATGGTGTAGTCCTAGCACAGCTTGCTATGTCCTACACAGCTGTTCGCTATCATCGTTTCCGCGATGGGCAGGTCTGAGGTGAGGTGTGTGAGCGTGTGTGCGTGCGCGTGTGTGTGTGTGTGTCACTGTGTGTGTGTGTGTGTGTGTGTATATGTGGCAGCTAGCTCGGTTGGCGGGTACACTTCTGCCTGATTGTGTTGGGTCTGTTGGCAACAGGCTCGGCTGCTTGAAGGTCTAATGTTGTACCTGCCACCTTTGTTGCTTTCATGGTTCACTGTAATCTCTATTTGAAATATACATACCAGTAATCTGTTAACCATGGATTACGTCTGACTAGATTAACTCTTGTGTCATCATGGTGCTATTAGCCACCCACACTAGTAGCAAGTATTACCTTCACTGGGGGCAGCCAGGGTAACTGCGGTTGGATCCCTGGATGGATACCCTGATGTCGTCAATACCTTTCTTCTCCTTGTCCTCACCCACTTACTGAGGTGTGGTGAGCCCATAATAACAATAATAAACACAGCTCGCATCTTCCCTGAACCTGTTAGACAGGAGCAGAGTCGATGCATCTGTCAACAGTGTCATGCCAAGTTCGTCTATCTCCTGCAGCTTGGAGAGTGCTCTCCACGGAGATATCCGCTGCCTTCAGGTCACGAGTCATGCCGAATCGTATCTATCCACTGCAATGGCCATCCCGGACGGCCACGGGTTTTTTATGTCGTTTGTGTTGATTGTACCACAGTGGACATGGCTTGGCGAAATCGAGCACTGCATTGTATGAGTCGCTACTTCTACGTGTCTTGGAGCGGAACGCTGGAAGGTTGTACAAGTCTTTTGCCGAAGCGGATGGACAGGAGATAGCGTTACTGGAAGAGGTCCCCAGCTTTGCACTTGCAATCTTGTCGGAGCAAAAGGCCGCGCTCAGCGAGTCGGAAGTGAAAAGCGCTGGTCTGAAAGTGATGCCGCTCTTCAGCTTGGACTCCTGATCGCTTACAAAGACGGCAGCTCGACTGAAAACCGACAGTACCGTTTCGCTCACCTGTCCCTACAGGAGTTCATGTCGGCATGGTATCTGTCACGTGAAGTGCTGAAGGACAAGCACGACGCGGCATGGCTGGTGAAGAGAGTCGGTCATTACAGAGGTCACAATGTTCTGGCGCTTCGTCATTACACTGTTAGTGTTACCAAGCCCTCGTTCGTCATCAATAATCATGGAGCATCTCTGGCGGCTATCTGTGAGGAGCGTATATCATCGATATCGGACACAGCCGACTCTCGTCTTGTGAGTTGTGGCTGACATTGTCAGCTACTCCCATCGCACGTCTGCACGTCCGGGTCTTGAAAGGATGCAGTCCATGCTTTTAGCACAGCTAACGTATGAGAAAATGAAAGAACTGGCCGAGAAGCTGCTGGAGGAGACGTGCGGTGAGGGCAACGGCTGCCAACGTGTCGAGAGTGCCTTGCCACGGGGAAGAGAATTGACGGATGAACTATTTCTGTCCACTCTCATCGATGTGTGGAAGAAGGAGGCAGTGGATCCCAACACGGAAGTATTCCTCGCTGCTGTGCGCAACGTCAATCCCGTCGCGGCAGTGCAATGCGAGCGTATGATGCGTCCGAGCACCAAGATACCGGTCCCATCATCCACCGAGGACGCTACTGCTACTGCTATGCCTGCAGTTCGTCCAGCGCAACCGACCGAGGAACGGCGCTATCTGGTTCATCATACAGCTATCTATTTTTGATTGTGTTTGTATTGGCCAGTTTCTCAGTACGCATTTTTGCTTTGACAGCAGTGCCATCGAGATCTATGATTCTCTGTGCGGCAATGCTGGTCTGCAGAGCATTGCTGCTAGTCTGCGTAGCATTGCTGCTGGTCTGTTGCACTGCAAGGGTGTACGCAGGCTATATTAACGTGGAATGCATGTTGTGATGGCAGTGTATTGTCGTCCATCATTCAGTCGTTGTCAGGTAGTCTTGAGCGAGTCGATGTGGTTGATAAGCATGTAGGTCGTGATGGTGTTGTATCAGTGTGTAAAGCATTGTCATCTTGTTCTAAGCTGAGTGTAGCCGATGTGTCCTACCTCACTCACTATGGTGATGCTGCTGTTCTTCTGTCATGTGTTAGTGAAGTTAGTTGTTGAGTCATGTCCTCACCTGTGTAAACTGGATTTTTTTTCTACAAAATCCACATATCTCCAGACACTGGGGTGAATGATGGAGTGTGGTGGTGGGGCCCACTAAGCTCCGCCGACCAGAGGTCTCGGCTTCATAGCTCCATGGACGCACCAAAGGGATATTGGGTAGGGAGGATTAAATTGAAAAAGAAAACAGAAGAAAGAAAATGGAAAGATTGTATTGCTCAGTGAGCAAAATAATAAGTTGAGTATTGATGTGGACGCTGTTAGACTTTTAAATTCAAGAGGAGACTGTCTGTGAGGAGAGATTACATGTATGTTCAAGCAGGGTAGGACACTGTACCCTCTTACTCGCGTATGCTATGAGTGGCCCAGTGCTAGTTCGTTCTGAGGAGATGGTGATAAGCTGCTGTCTTGAACTTTTGGATGTTCTTTGGGTGAAATGGGTGGGGAATGATAGAGGTAGGCAGCTGGTTCCAAATTGGGATGACGGAGTGGGGAAAGGCTCGGCTCACATTGTTCCGGGAATTGGCAGGAAGAACATTCTGTAACTGATGGGGATGCGCGGTGGACAGTCGTACAGCCTGGCGGGTGAGGCGTGTGGTCCTGGGTTGGTGTGTCGGGGGTGGAGCCATTCTCGAGAGAAGAGCGGGAGAATTATCGCAAAGGGCTTTATACAGGAGGCAGAGGGCAGCGATGGTGCGGCGAATTATGAGGCTAGGAAGCCAGCATTGCGGATGTATTGCCTTTGCTTGGATGCACATGGCTGTGGTTTCCAGTATGATGATGATTGTTTGGAAAGGTTAGTGAGAGCTGTACAGTCGCATGGTGTGCTGTACACCCTGAGGATTACGCCGTATCGTGAGAATGCCATTTTGGTGTCCCGGCTTGAGCAGCTTGTCCGTGACCCTACCTGTACCCTGTCTACACTTTGGCAATGGCGATGACTGTGTACATTTTTGTGAAGTGTGTAGATGATTAGTTTCCTGATTCGTCTCTTGAGCACAGACCAGCAGCAGCTTCAGTGGCAAAGCCTAGACCAGTCCTATTTTTCTACCTACATGTACCTAGTGTACATAGAGAAGGCACTACTGTCGTCAAACTTGAATTTTCATTTTTCTATCGATTGCAGCAATTTCTATGTCTGTACTTCACTCTAGCACAACCACAGTAGACAATGCCCTCTGCTTTTTTAGTAGCTCTGTTTATTGCATCCCCTTACCCGAGCGTACATGCGTGTGTGTGTGTGTGTGTGTGTGTGTGTGTGTGTGTGTGTGTGTGTGCGTACGTGTGTGTGCGCGCGTGCGATTTTGCTTGAGTTTTTCTTCTGTTAATATTGTATATTGTTGTTTTGCTGGTGTTCAAGGTTTTACAGTTAACATGCATACCTGTGGTCCTAGCCCCTGCTGGCCCACTCTTCTGAACATCAAATGCATACCTGTGGTCCTAGCCCCTGCTGGCCCACTCTTCTCAACATCAAATGCATACCTGTGGTCCTAGCTAGGCCTTGACGGATTATGCTAATATTTTCGTGAAATTATGCTTTTCGCATTGCTGAAAAAATTCCCGAATTATGCTATTTTTATGCTAAAAGTTATCATATTATGCCGCATTATGCTCACATATGCTGCTAATGTAAATGATGGTTCTGTGCAAAATAACAGGGGAGTTTTTTTGTAGAGGGCGTTGTACTAGTAGCAAAAGTTCAACGGGGTCAACGCACCGTCCGACCTAGCTACGAACGTCACTGATTGTAATGGACTGGACATATTATCAAGGAAGTCGTAAACCTCCTACTTCCTGGTGCATCTACTTGTCCTTGTACTTGTAGAACATGTACAACTGTATAGAATTTGATGCGAAAAGGCGGATTATTCCAATTTATGCGATTCGTATGCAATTAGCCTCGAATTATGCGATTATTCGATTTTGGTAGGAATTATGCGAAAAATTATGCTAGCATAATCCGTCAAGGCCTAGTCCTAGCCCCTGCTGGCCCACTCTTCTGAACATCAAATGCATACCTGTGGTCCTCCTAGCCCCTGCTGGCCCACTCTTCTGAACATCAAATGCATACCTGTGGTCCTAGCCCCTGCTGGCCCACTCTTCTCAACATCAAATGCATACCTTTGGTCCTAGCCCCTGCTGGCCCACTCTTCTCAACATCAAATGCATACCTGTGGTCCTAGCCCCTGCTGGCCCACTCTTCTGAACATCAAATGTGCTGAACCAGTCTTTGACATTGTGCATGGTACCGGATTGTGTGTGTGTGGGGGGGGGGGGGGGGGGGGGAGGGACTGTGTCTGTGTGTTTGTGGGGGGGGGGGGTCTACAGGTCCAGTGCAAGAGCATTTAAAAAAGAATGTATTGACAAGAAGAAACAACAAACCCCATGGCCCAGGACAGCACTAGCACTAGCACTAGCACTAGTAGTACAAATACAAAATATCGCACATGCTAAGCTGGTCCCCTGTGTACCTACTGACTAGTACTGACTTAGTACTAAAAATTAGTAGAGGTTGCGACTTCGGCGATGATTTTTGTTTAGGAATGGGTTTGCGCCCACACTGGAGCTCGCGCTATTCCGCCGACGACTTGACACTTGACTGACTCACGACTGCCATCCAGAGAACACGAGAAGTCCATCGAACCTTCGACTCGGCAAACCTGCAAGAAAGCACCACTCACGGCTCAATACAGTGTCAGCTCTAGGATTGTAGGACAGCCGGGTACACGTGTACCTGGCGCAACCATTTCAACCAGGTCGGAACCGGGCACACATGTACCTGGCGCTGTCTCACCAGCCGAGTCACGTGCTTTAACTGGTTGGTTGGTTTATTTTAATTCGGACAATAAACGGGAACTAGGCCCAATGATATAAAGGCGAATGGGTAAGCCGCATTTAGAAAAGAGAGGACAGGAATTAGAAAATTACGAAGGAAGAAGAAGTATCTGACACATGCAAGCAAGAGTACATGAAAACCGTTCTCATGTACTCTTGATACAAGCCATGTAGTCAGTCCTTTCAAAGTTCGAAATTGTAAAGTACCAACCGGGTCACAGGTGACCCGGTACTATATTTTCAACCAGGTCCAAGCGCCGCCCAACCGGGTGGATTACCCGGCTCACCCGGTGCTGGAGCAGACACTGCAACATACAGTGTTTCGGGGAATTCACCCCTCATCAGTCGAGCTTGAGTAGGCTGAGGAAGATTGTGCCTGAAGAGCACCACTTATAATAGTGCTGTCCAGGCACAAACATCACCAGGGATACAAACTTACAGAGACACTCCGTTTCCAGCGCGACAAACACTCACGGAGTGTCTCTGTAAGTTTGTATCCCTGGTGGACAGCACTATATAAGTGGTGCTCTTCAGGCACAATCATCCTCAGCCTACTCAAGCTCAACTGATGAGGGGTGAATTCCCCGAAACACTGTGTATTGAGCAGGGAGTGGTGCTTTCTTGCAGGTTTGCCGAGTCGAAGGTTCGATGGACTTCTCGTGTTCTGTGGATGGCAGTCGTGAGTCAGTCAAGTGTCAAGTCGTCGACTTAGTACTGTCAATATATTATTATTACACAATGTCTCTGACATTGAGCACTCTCTGCAGCTCGGGGATCAACAGATTATGCAATGTCATGTACAAGTTCATGTACAGTCAACTTCGCTTATAACGACATTCGGCGGGGCATCAAAAAAGTGTCCTCATTCGCGAAGTGTCGTTATACCCGAAGTATCATTATGTCACTGTGTATTACAGTTGGAAGGAACTTTGATCTGGGCATGGAAATTCTGTCGTTATTCGCGAATTGTCGTTATATCCGCAGTCGTTATTAGCCAAGTTGACTGTACCGCATTACCGGTCTAGTTATGTACTGTAGCGGACATGGACATCCAGTCGACTGACCGGGGCAGGCGCCCTCAGCGCGTACAGAACATAATTCGTTGCATGTAGTGGCACATATTGATCCGATGCGACCAGCAGCAGCAGCAGCAGCAGCGCAATACAATGCTACGGCTGCATGGCCAGCGCCCTGGGGCCGCTAGACGTGCGACCGGATTTCCATGCCCACGATAGACAGTAGGTACTACAATTGTAGGTTCTCACAGCGACACGTTGCCGTTGGACACAAACACAGTACAATCATTTATCTAAACAGTAAACTATGGTACACCTCAACTCAAACTCAGCTCTGTCGAGCGTCGTTCACACTCGCTCACTCGAACTCAGCTCTGTCGAGCGTCGTTCACACTCGCTCACTCCAACTCAACTCTGTGGCTGTGCCGTTCACACTTGCTCACTCAAACTCAACTCTGTGGCTGTGCCGTTCACACTCGCTCACTCAAACTCAACTCTGCGGCTGTGCCGTTCACACTCGCTCACTCGACTACTGTAGCTCAGTACAGCTCTGTAGACTACAAAGTGTACAATCATGTAGTTCACACTTTAGTCACATTTCAGATCGTACCCTGGACCTGCAGATAGGAGTAAACTTTCAAAATAATTAGAGCAATTTATAGTTCACATGGTTTTTGTGTTTGAGTCCGTCTCTCTTGTTGTGTGGAGGTGACCTTCTATGTGACATGGTCTGCAATGTCCGCTACAAGTGGTGTTACATTAGTCGTGGATTCCAGCAGTTACCTAACAAAACCGTGATTATCTCAATACCGGTGTTATTTAGTAGTGGCGATGGTAACGCGAATGTGCGAACTTTCCTAACCAGTTACCTAGAACAGTTTCAAACATTACTGTCAAGTGTCATTTGAGAGTAGAACAGGTGGAGCAGGAGAGACACTTTGTGTGCAGCGTAGTACTGTTTTTGAGGGTCGGTGGCCTAACCGGAACGCAACTGTCGATAACACCGTTGGTGGACGCTTCGTCACACGTTCCGTCAAGTCAACATTCTGCAAGGGAATGGACAATTCGTCGGCAGTTCCGCAAAGTCGCCGTTCTGCTGGCTATGCGACCGAGAGTGGACATGTCGTCACAAGCTCTGTAAAGTCGACATTCTGTTTGGCACGCGACAGGGCACAGCACTTTACCAGATCGGTGCAGGTGGTATATTTCGGTAAGTACCAGTACAAACTATGATGGTTTTAAAATTGTTGTCTGTGCAAGACGGGCGGGCGTGCACCTGTGGTGTGTGTGTGTGTGTGTGTGTGTGTGTGTGTGTGTGTGTGTGTGTGTGTGTGTGTGTGTGTGTGTGGGTGGGTGTGTGGGTGGGTGGGTGCCAAGGTGTCGGAAGGCTACCTTCTTGCCAAAGCATTTGGAAGTCGGACTAGTTTCGGCTCCACAATCCAGTGTGTCGTTACTATAATAGCTTTCATGGCTGAGGTTGTTGGTATGTCTGTTGGCTCTGGGTTCCCAGTACCCAGTAGCCGAGGCTGGTTGGTAACGTAACTCCAATTTCACTTCAAGGTACCAGTGCATCTAGTGACTGCTTCTATCAAAGCAGCGTGCTGTCTATACTGGTTACCCCAGCAAGTGTAGGGTGTGCATAGGTACCTGTCTTGACCGTTTTATGTCGATGTACTCCGTGTCGTGTAGACCAGGTGTGCATTGGTGGTCGATTCACATGGCTTCGCCAGTTGTGTGGATAAGACAGTTATCTGGCGCAAGTCTTGATCTGTCTCATTCAGATCTTGTTCGCTATCGTTGCTATAAGAGAAAATCTGTGGGTGCACATCCAGTGCATTTGCAGATTTGCGTGCTTCTCTTGCGGGCGTATACATGGTACATGGTGTGTGTGTGTGTGTGTGTGTGTGTGTGTGTGTGTGTGTGTGTGTGTGTGTGTGTGTGTGTGTGTGTGATGTAACGCGGTGTTGTTCAAGATATGCAGTAGCATAGGCGGTCGCAGGTTCACTTTAACTTCAACGCAACCCTACCAATCAATTCTATAGGAAATGGAGCAGGTCAGAGAGAAAGAGAGAGAGAAAGAGAGAGAGAGAGAGAGAGAGAGAGAGAGAGAGAGAGAAAAAGAGAGAGAGAAAGAGGCAGAGAAAGAGAGAGAGAGAGAGAAAAGAGAGAGAAAGAGAAAAGAGAGAGAGAGAAAGAGAGAGGAAAAGAGAGCAGAAGCAACTAATGGTAGGGACCACACAAGGTGGCAGTTCCCGTCGTCTTGGGTTCACTGCCAGAACTGCGCACTGCAGAAAGAGACAGGCGGATTAGGGTTGCATGGGTAGCGTTGATCAGCAGAGGTTGTCTATGCCAATGTCGATATCATTTTTTTCCGATTTGAAAAGTACAACCTCGCACTGGTCTTCACTTCATCTAGACTATCTAGACTATCTAAAAGACACATACAAACAATAGGAGGACAGAGGAAGTGTTTTTACTCAGAGTTTCACGCACTAAGCGATCATCAGAAAACTGTTTTCTGATGATCGCTTAGTGCGTGAAACTCTGAGTAAAAACACTTCCTCTGTCCTCCTATTGTTTGAACCAGCTCTACCACTTGGTATTGAGCACTCTCTTGGACAGCCTGGAACCTCTCTGTTTTAAAAGACACATACACATATTACACAATATGCTGTCTGATGAAGTGTTTTGACACGAAACTCGGAGTAACAGCGGAAAGAGACTTGTTTGATTCATTGCTGTGTAATATTTATATTACTTGCTCTGTCCACAGGACATTGAGCACTGTAAGCAGCCTGAGGACTTTAGACAACTGTCTGAAAGACACATAGATGACCTTTTGTAATGGGTATTGAGCCATAAATAAATGTAGAAAAGAAAGGGACATATGTATACGAGTTAAGAGTAACTCTCCATCACTGTAACTGGATACTATTATACAGTCAGAAAGTGCAATAACTAAGCACAAAACTGACAGAGTACTGAGACATTCGACGTCCTGACACCTAGCTTCAACACATCTCCGTAGCGCGCCTTCTCCTCTTTTGTCTTTCCATAACCTCGAACCTTCCAAGTTGGAAGGCTGTCGGTTAGCGCTACGGAGATGTGTTGAAGCTAGGTGTCAGGACGTCGAATGTTTCAGTACTCTGTCAGTTTTGTGCCTAGTTGTTACACTTTCTGACGGTATAATATAGTATCTAGTTACAGTGGTGGAGAGTTACTCTTAACTCGTTTCCATCTGTCCTTTTCCTTTCTACTTTTTGTCATGGCTCCAACTTTATAAGAAAATCCGATGTATCACACAGCAACCTATCAAAACAGGCTGCATTCAAGCCCAAAGAATCGAACATAGATCATTATTATTATGTACACCTGACAATTGTAAATGATAAGATCAAACCATGATGTTCTTTAGTTTGACGGAGTACGGGAAAGGATGTTTCGCTGAAAGGTTCGTACAGTTTAAAAGCAGCAAATTTGTTTTTCGATCTTTGACCACTTTGCTGGTGAGCTGATCCACTCATCTCCCACCGCTTTAGGAGCTGCATCTGCACCTTAGGTCTTTTCAGGGTGTGGCGTTCCTGTGGATGCTGAAACTCAGTGTAACTGAGCTTTAAAAAACCCTGAATTGCTTTGTATACTGTAAATGTACAAATTTTCGGCAGCTATTTAATTTCGGCTATATTCGGCACCGACCCAAAACGCCTAAATTAAAACGCCGATGAAAATTTTCACAGCATCTGTCGGACTATACCATGCCCTCTACCATGTCTACCCCACGCCGAAAATATATCGCCGCCGAAATGTCAAAAATCGTGAAGTGCCGAAATTTTGCAGCGCCGAAATTTTGTATATTTACAGTAGTGCCTGAGAATAGAGTCAACTTTGCGTATAACGACACTCGGTGAGGCATCAGAATAGTGTCCTTATTCGCAAAGTATCCTTATACCCGAAGTCTCATGATATGTATACAGGTAGATGTGACTTTGTTCTGGGCATAGGAATACTGCCTTTTTCACAAATTGTCGTTATATCCGCAGTCGTTACTAGCAGACTGTATGCGCATATACATGGAATCTGATCAGTATGATCTCTACCCTAGTGCAAGCCCTGGTGCTATCCAGGGAGTCACTAAGAGAGCTCATTTGCTATTCCCTTATGCTAGCCCGGGTGCTATCCAGGGAGTCATACAAGCCCGTTTACTATTCACTTATGCTAGCCTGGGTGCTATCCAGGGAGTCGTGCAAACCCGTTCTCAATTCCCTTATGCTAGGCCGGGTGCTATCCAGGGAGTCGTACAAACCCGTTTGCACGGCTCAGGACCCATGATCCTTTCCGTTTTTCTGTGCAAGTACATGTATGCCGAAACGAGAGTTCAGAGTTGCCGCATTAATGAGAGTTCAGAGTTCCCGCAAAGCACCCCCCCCCCACACACACTCTCCTTGCTGTATTGATGAAGAAAAGCCTCAGCTCTGGCTGTAAAGCGCTGTAGCTACTGTACTGACTTGACATGCAAAGTCAATGTGAGTATGTTTATATAACCTGGTGTGAACTAGATGATTAAGACCATCCAATGTAGGGTAGTGGTCTGCCGTAACCAAGGTAACAATGACGAATGAAGAGAAACTGAATGTACGTTTATCGCTTAGTTCACAGCAACATAAACCTGTACTAGGGGTATGGTATGGAATATTTTATTTTACTTTGGCAAAAAAGACAAATACATTGTGAAGCGATGCTGATGTAGGGCGGTGCTGTGGTGTTGACTAGCTAGGCATAACAATGGTATCCTTACAAATTACACAGTGTTTTCTTACATAGTGACTATTTTAATATGGACAAGCCTTTGCACGTGTAATGGTGCGGGCTTTAGTGTAAAGGCAACGTTAATTTTAATAGAAATGTACAGTCATAATTTTACTACTCAAGAGGTTCAACATGATGACGTATGATAGTATAGAGTACCATGGAGAATGACATCATTGTCATGGACTCACTGCTTCTGAAATAATAAATAATGAGATCTTGTAGGATAAAGCGTGGAATTTATATAGTGTTTTTTTGTGGTCAAAACGTTCAACCAGCCACCTGCTCAGATGATCTTTCTATTATGATGATGGCAACAGGTGACAATCTGCTGCTCATGGCCAGTAGTTCATGGCCTGTAGTTCATGGCCTGTAGTTCATGGCCTGTAGTTCATGGCCTGTTGTTTAACGGTATGGTGGGTAATTGGTAACATGAACAGCTAATAGCACTAAGAAGGTAGACGTCGTTAAAAGTTTTATTTCTATCCTGCCGTCCCTTCTCCAGCCGTTGCTCCTGACATTCGTGGTCGTTCATGTCCACCCTAACCTTTGCGGAACCGCGCGGCTTGCAGGCGGAATAGTGGTAGTTCACGTAGGGATGTTTTTTCATGGTGACTGGTTTGGACATGCATGTACCGGTGCAGACACCGATCGAGACACGCTTACGACAGCCGCCTCGTCTCACCACGATATCGGTCATCTCTCTGCGACACGACTCGTGGTCCACAGGATAGTAACGTGGTGGTTTCAGGTGCTGTGGACGGGGTACGGATCGATAGCTCTCTCCTGTACCCTGCTGTAATTGCTCATCTGGTGTGGAATCGCCTCTTCCCGATAGTCGGGATCGTGTCCTCTCTTCTTCCCCGTCTGCTTCGCCGCTTGTTGGTTTGATGACGTCAGTTACTATACTGGATGGGGTAGTAGTCGTTATGATCGGGGTGGTAGTCGCTGTTGTTGCTTCTGCTGCTCCAGCGCTGTCAACTACAATGCCGCTACCTCGCGATGGCTTGATGGTTCTCTCAACAGTGTCCACGTCCTGTATTGCGGATATGTCTTCACTGCTTGACGGCACCAAGGCATCATGCAGTGTGGATATCTTGGGGATAGGCAGACCGATAACATTACTACGGATGATAGTCACAGTCGGCTGCAAGACTGCCAACATGTTTTTCTGACGACGATCAGCATTGGGATTTGAACGTACCATAACTATGCCACCATCGGCACCGCTGCTGCTGCGTTGGCCAGGTATTCCCGGGCCGTCAGGTCTTTGTATGGTATTGCCAGTAGGGCCGCTGCTACGCTCCGCTCGTCTGTGTTCAACTGATGACTCATCCAATCCCGTGTCCGCTGCATTCTGGTCGTCATGTGATGCGGTGCCTTGGAAACGGGTTGGCAGGGCTACACAGCACCATGGCAACACGATGGCTAACGGGAGTAGCAGTGACCAGGCGTGTTGAATCAGCAACATCTTTCCTACAGTAACGCGCACACAGTGGAATGAAAGAAACAAAATTGGTAAGTTTATTATTTAAAAATATTCAAGCACTCCAAGTAACTGTTCATATGGTAAGAGTAAAGACATTGATACAACAACTGACCAAATATATGACATTATCATAGATGGTGCAGTTAGTATTTTGAAAGCTAAACCATTGTGAACCAGTGTCCAGAAGTCGGACTGACTGCTGAACTTCCCCTTGGCAAGTACAGTATCAGGGAGATGAATTTCATATGTTCTTTTGCTAGTTAAATATGGTGTGCTGATTACGGCTTAAACAGTTACTCGAGAAAGGTCCTATCGCAACTCACTGTTCAGCGCTATTTCGACACTATCCCTTCAGGTATTCCTTTGTGTAATCTCTGCTCCTTGTTGAGTGTACCAACATTGACTCGTATATCTAGCTCTTTATCGACTGTGTCACAGTGACAACAACGTTGACTAATGCTTGATTGACAGGTCTGATAATCTCGCCTTAAAACTAGCCAAAAACACTGACGGCAAGACCTTATGAACTGAGACATCCATACCCTTTTATAGTGGCTGGCATCAGTTTGTCCCAGGACTATCCACAAAGTTCGACCATTTCAAAATCCAGGAAGGTGCGGAATATGTATATAATTATATTGTGCCAGCTGAGGGCTGCTTGGGGTGCAGAATCCCGCCGCTTAGCTCCCTCCAGTGCTGTTCACAAGTCCGATACTATCCTCTGCTCCCCAACAATCACGATTGTGGTCTATTTTCCTAGCATAGTCTCTAGCCGGCGGCGGGCCAAATGTCTAAGTATGGGCTACGTTTACCAAGCTGTGAGTCACGTGACTGAGTGTGAAGAGCCCGCATCCCGAAGTTTACCATGCTGAGAAGAGCCCGCATCCAAAAGTTAGTTCCCCAAGCTGCAAAGAGCGCACATTGCACCTTAGAATTAGGTGTGAATGCCTCGTGGCTCTACTACTACTACTACTACTACTACTACACGTAGTTCTACCTGCGAATCAGACAGACAGTGGTGGTACATGCAAGATATCGTTCAGAAAGCCAACTCTAATGCCAGGCTAATGCTACTCACGGCATACATATACATTGTAATACTAGTAGTTATTTTGTTGATTTGGGCTCTAGGCTCTACACCTAAATAATACATGTAGCACTACTAAAATAGGTGTCAGGATTTTCAGTGTCCTTCACCCGCTTTCCTGGCTGTGTCTCTCTCGCCCTCTTTGCTGTCTCGCTTATCCATTGTTTAGTATTAGGCCTTGAGGCAGACTGAATGAGCCACTGCCTCTGGGCCAGTCTGGGCCCCTGGCACAGTGAGTGCTATGCCGAGCATGAAAACCACAAGATATTACACGTATGTCCACACACTCAGATCTTAAACCATACACTCAGAGTCTGTATTTTCACTTCCAGAAGTAGTAGTATTACAACGTCTGCTAGAGAAGGGTCTATTTACAACTTCTGCTGAATACTTGGCATGAGTATAAGGCAGTGGGACAGGCCGTGTGAATGAGAGCTAAAGACTAAGGAGAGAGTTCATCACGCTCTTGTTCTACAAGTACACTGTACCTGCGATCTGCATACATATACATGGATGTAATGTAACGCCTATCTCAGCTGAGGTCGCATACATGTAGTTGTGCGACATGGTCATAATTATGAACAGTTGCAATTATTGTATTTGCTGGAGTATAAGCCGAGCCCGCATTTTTTTGCCACAAAATGCAGACACCTACCGGTACCCTATTTATCACCGTTTATTTGATTATCAGAGTACATGACTGTACATGTATACGCCGTTGCAACCCCTTTTTTGTGCGGCTTACACACCGGAAACACGGTACTGGTTGACCGTCTTTCACTCATTCTGAGTTCGACTGCAACTTGCACGAGACAGAAATTACAAATATTCACGGTCCGCCCCAGTCCGGCTAATTATTCGTTGAATTGCGCACTCATAGAGTCTTGGATATATGCGGATAACAATGGCGGCAAATTCAAAAAGGAGGCGGTACGTAGCTACGTTTCTATTACCACGTAGATGTAGATGTAAATAGTTTGCAGCGAACGCTTGAACTGCGGCGATGGAAGGGTTGCGCTAACAATAGCGGCTATTGCTTCTAATCAAGGAAATGTAATGGCAGTCCTTTGTGGCAGAGCCTAATCAATCCATGACAATCCCTCCTTGCGCCCCATACAGAGCGCTACTTGTGAAATACACGATGAGACGATAGTCCACTTGTGTCGTGGGTGCAATTAATTATTCACAACTTCAGCTCGGAACCTTCTGTCAGTCTGTGTGTCTTCTTTCCTCGGAAAGAGTCCGTGTCGCTAGCCTGAGCCAGCATTTTGATTTCGCAATCTACATACTTGGGAGCGTCATGGGAGTATTGGCCATCTGAACTGGCCAAGCAATGCATCTAGCACAATGACTCATCTCGACTTATCTCCATCTACACACCAGGTACATAAGGTGCATTGTAGATCATGTGTAAGTGAAAGTCGCAGACGCAACTGAACAGTGCTAGCCGTGTACAGTACAATTTACATGTCTGTCTGTAGTGCTAGCCGTGTACAGTACAGTGTACATGTCTGTCTGTAGTACAGTGCTAGCCGTGTACAGTACCATGTACAATGTCTGTCTGTAGTACAGTGTCAGACAGCAAGGCTACTAGTATTCTAGATAGCAGAGCACTAATCAATGTAATCAGCATGAGAATGCTGTAGCTGAGCGCTTGCTGTATTTCTTCCAGTTATAGAACACTCTGACTCGGTTGCTTTGAGCCGACTTCAAAAAATTCTTTGCTGTTCGCTTGACGTACGTCCTTGCGGTCGGTTCGGCCAGTCACTCCCAGCCCCACTGTGAGACATAATAATTAACATGATTCTTTGTTGCCATCTTCAATAATTAACATGGTCGAAGTAAATGATTGTATGTCGTTGTCCGGAGACTATTCAAGACATTCTACACATGGCAATAGTGACTATGGTGTATAACAGCTATGGTACGAGCTGGGCACTGCAGTGCGGCATCGGGTTATGTTGGTTAGATTTCCATACCAGCAACCCATGGCGAATGTCTTCCTGGGAAGCGTGAACCCATACCATGCATGTCAACACACGGAAATGCCTCCTCCGTTGGCCGCTATCAGCACACAATAACTTTAGCTTGCCAGGTAATAATCATTAAGTACCCATAGACTTGCGATTGAGATTACCTAAGCGCTTTTAGGCTATGCTGATTCTGGGCAGAGTCGAAAGCGGTCGCGAGGACGTGTTCGAGAATTATCAAGCCACAATAGTTATCACGATTCAGATAGCTACTGACAATCTTCATCGTTATCAGGTCTGATCATCAGGTCCGATCATCCGATACGCTTTAGATTAGTTACATTATGACATAGTGCGTATCATTAGGTAGCAGCTGCCCAGTGCTACTGATGATGCTGGTGATAACCTCTTCTATTTACATGTGGACTGAACGTACATGACGTGATGATGTATATGTACATGTACTTCCAATCGTAGCTGGGTACGAGTATATACTGACTTTACTATTCTCTAAGTCCCACAAACCAACCAAACCTCAGGCAGAACAAAACAAAGAGACATGTTCTCGATTACAATGTACAGTGCACACATGTACAAGTATTACGAAAACGATGAGTAAACAGAATTGGTGAATGTGGACATGAGAATTCCGACAAACGACCTATGGCGTGTGTGGCTCCCCTTTGATCGACAACGTGGCAATCTGTATCCGCGCATTCCGCCACTGTCTGTTGATTAAGTATTGTCATAACTACATGTACGACCATTACTAGGCAATGAACTTCGAGTTCAAATCAGTTGTGCCAGTGACGGTCTGTGGAGTAACAAACTCAGACATTTCCATCGGACATCGACACATCGTTCACATTGGTATTTTTAGTCTGGAGGACGGCTGAGGACGAGGTACGGATATAGAAACACAACTCTATATACAGCATCCAATTGATCACTTCTGATAACTTATAATCACTTCTGTGTATGTCGGCTCCGCGTATCTACCCGTACTACAAACACAATACTATGTGGCATGTCAATTCAGAATTGATTATCCGGAGTTCGAGGTGCAAGAGTTAGTGTAGCGGGGCGGACCTCCAGATTCAAAACAGCATTTTTCCCTGTCGCGGCTGTCTGCAGAGTGAGCGGCGCTTGGCGTTCAGTCTTGCCCCCAATACGCTTAAACGATTCTTTCACTGCATTGGTGTACACAGCGTGTGCAATCACGTGACCTTACTCAGCAGTCTAGCAGAGGTTTCAACAGGCCGGATGAGCTGGTGGCCAGAGTGGATATCGCTCTCACGCGGGGCCGCCACATGGTGGCAACCAATCTCTACGTTATCTTGAGATCATTCCTCTTGAAAATATGTCACGTGACTTGTACTATACACAAATTAGAGTGTACGTGACAACCCACTAGTATCAGTAACACCAAGAGTACATGATGTACATGTAGTCTTGGTAACAGATACATTGTACATTGTAACAGTACTATGAATTCCACCGCAGTGACGTGTGTAACAATGAATTCCAACAACTTGCAATTATGCGGTCAGTGCGAATCTGTCCAGGATTCACAGGGTGGCCGTCAATCAATAAGTTCTGCCGTTTCTAATGATACATTAACTTTGACTGTCTAGGCGCGCAGCGTTTGGACTTCTAGGAGTCCACTATTCACGACCGTAGGGGAAACACACACACTTCTTCCCTGGCTGAAGCAATCTATAGTGTCGCGATGTCAGTCCAATAAGTTTGTCTCGTTGTAATCCTCTCTCTTTCCTCCCTCTTTCCCCGATATTCCACCCCCCCCCCATGCGTATTGCGTTCAGACTAGCAACATCCTATTATCCTATCACGTGATAAAGTACCTGTATCAGTTTTGCTGAGACTAGTACTACTGGACGTGTCCTGTGTTTGACGGGAAAGTACAGGAGCAAAGGGACATGGGGGAGGAAAGCTAGAACTGCAGCAAAAATAGGTTGATAGAGAAAGAGAGAGAGAGAGAGAGAGAGAGAGAGGGGGGGGGGAGAATAGAGAGAAGGAGAGGAGATAGAGAAGCCCGAATGGGAGGTGGGTGAAGAACTGTACCCGAAAATTGCATACGTTTGCCATGGCCAAGAAAGTTATTCTCGTTTTCTATATCTGGTACCATTTGCTGATCACTAAATGTATCAAGCTGTTCGGAACAGCTGTTTAACTGCTCGGAACAGCTGTTTCTTACTGTCGTTACAACCGCAGGGCATA
Source organism: Sycon ciliatum (assembly GCF_964019385.1). Lineage (NCBI taxonomy): Eukaryota > Metazoa > Porifera > Calcarea > Leucosolenida > Sycettidae > Sycon > Sycon ciliatum. The sequence continues at coordinate 28,829,869 of NC_088654.1, forward strand.
GGTACTTTTCCAATCCACAAGCCAGATTTAGAGTTCACCATGCCACGTATTCGCTTTGTTCATCTTCCTCACACAACTGTTGTCAGTAAACGATTAGTACTGACGTCATCAAGCCACCACAGTGGTAATACAGGCTGAAGTCAATGTGTAAAGTATTCTCCATGTGTAAAGTATTGCCCACGGCGACGTGCACAGCACTTGTACTTTCATAAATGTCTTCCTCACCCATATATAGACAGCATAGGTTGGTATGATTGTCTGATGTTCTATCTGACCAGTATTCTCTGTTTCTCGTTGCTTGTGAGTATGATGTGAGCGACTAGGAATAAAGGATGCTGTGTCCACTGACTGTACAGCTTTGTGTTGCTTTTAAACACTTTGGAATGGTATTGACCACCGGTGCACCACTAAGGAACCTGTTGATCCCTTCAAGCCTGTTGATCGGAAGTTGATCCGTTCAGTTCGTGTCGTCTGCTATGGTATGGCTTCTAAGTCATCAGGCAATTGTCCCATGCCAACCTAGCATCCCTTAGGCCTGGTACACTAAAGAAACATTTCTGTGTCCTATGATAAGGTGATCTGCACATAACCTGACATCAAGCAAATCGTGAAGAGTACAGTATTGTCGTAATCGCCCCACCTACTCACCACTACATGCACATGTACAATCGTCATCTCTGTTTCTTGCAGCATTGTTGCTGATAGAGTTGTACTGGTTTCCCTACTGGTTACGCTATAATATCCACTAAAACCACCAGTTACTAAACAAATCAGCTCATGCCATCCTTTTTTCTTTTCTATAGAGTTATCCTTGGCTCTTCATCCGAGTCCATTCTTGACAACCGGATGCCATATAATTTTGGGGTTTTGGAGGGGGGGGGGAGGCGGGTGCACAATACCAACGTGGGAACAGAAGTAGGTTTGCAGAGATTACGGAGAATACCGTAAGAGATGACAAGAGTAATACTTCACTCACCTATAGGCTATAGCAAACGATAGTTGACCCTGGCTGAATGCACCCTGCTTCGTCCAAGTCTTCTTCAGCGTCCTGTTCGATGTTAGCTCCCTGTGCGAGTGGCAACATTCTGGAGCTCGGACACATGGATTGCCCGTATATCAAGGACTTGCCCGTCCTCCTTACTCCCCGCTGATCGCCTTGCCTAGCTACACCCAGCTTACATAATTGCATGTCGCCAGCAGTATCACCTTTGCAACGGTCTACCTACGTACCTCTGCTGCTCATGAAGCGGGCCTTGTCTACCTACCTTCCACTCATAAACTGCACGTAACGTTGTGGCGAGACGGAATGAGCCAGGTTAGCAAACAGGAGTGCTGCCCAGTCATTCTGACATTCACGATCGCACACACGCACCTGATTGAAACGGTATGTGCGCTATTCTGCTTGGGATGAAAAGTGTCAGTAGCGAGCACTGTGGCAGTATCGGGCTGTGTGGCAGTAGAAATGTCCCCTGCAGAGAGGAGCGAGGAACGAGCGTGCAGACACCTAGTGCGCAATATCCTAACACAGGACAAAACAGCGAGTTGTGAAGTGACAGCGATCCAACAGGAGCCACGAGCTACGACCGGAGCCCCAGCATTGGGGAGGTCCAATACACAACCGCATTTGGACAATCGGGCCAAAAACTGACACGATCTCCCGTGGAGTTAACGGTTCTGGCAGGCACTGGAATTGTAGTGGAAATGCCAGTTTGTTTGGACGCTGATCACAGGGGACAATGCTGAGTGTGATCATTGTGATAGGTTTGCTATGGCATGACCAGCAGCAGAGATCGGTTAGAATTGGGAAAAACGACTGTCATAATCCTGAGACCTGGGGTGCACGCCACGGTGAAGCCGATGCTAGCATGGTCATTCACTAGAATTGTCACTCTTTCCACGTTCCAGGCGCAGTGTTTTCATGCGACAGCAACAGCTTTTACTCATCACACGTGTATTTCGAATTCGTGACAGTACACACGATTTGCGGGCGATGAAACTACACTCCCTACTGTCTTTGCATTATGTATCGTAACAAGCAGAACGCGTGATCATGAAGCTCTTGCCTAAACCTCACGACCTTACGCTATGGTGTTCATGCATCACATGGATCGATATAAACACACACTTCAAGAAGACGACATTCGAAGGAGAAACATAAACAAAGGCGCTGCACTTTTTGGCACCAGTTACGGAATTCAAAACAATGTGAAGGCAGCCATGGTATGTAATGATACTAGAAACAATGTTTGTGGTTATGTCACGGATGGTCGACATGCACAACGCTTGTTATTGGTGATGCAATGAAGAAGAGAAGGTGTACTTAAAGTGTACGGGCATGGCGGAGTAACTCAAAAGCCTCTTCCACGGGCAAAATAAACAAGAATTCTTGTGATGAATGAAAATACTATCTGCATAGCTACGATGTGTAAGACAAACTCAGCTGAAGATCACGTCACAAGAATGTGGCAAACTCAACTGAAGATTATGCGCATGGCGGAGTAGACGTATATGTACATGCTAGCACATATACATGTATGCAGGATGATAGGATGGCCAAATATGCTGGTGTGTCGGAGAGGACAATGAGGCACACTGTATCTCGGCTGCAGAGCACTTCATGTGCGACCATAGCCTAGGGAGGATTGCGCTGACCACAGGTGGCTGGAAGCCTATGCATACATATACTGACATACGTTTTGGCAATAGCAGTGATGGGATGCATGGGCATTACCAACTCAATTATTTGAACAAAGGCAATATCGATGTTATAGATACTGAAGTAGTAGAATATGAGCTACGGCAGCACCTGTACAGGTACATGTATGGGCTTGTCTGCTAGAGATACTCGCACTCTTCTGCAACAGCAGCAACTGGGTGGTGGTTTTCGATAAGAAGAATTGTTCGCAGTTGTGCCAAGTAGCCTGTCGATCCGATAGTAGATACATGTACATTCTCTAACTTGCAAGACCTTCTGATCAGCATGGTCAGGGTGACATGGCCGGCACGATCAATTACACACCATTCCAGCAAAATCCTCTGAGACCTACGAGTGGTAGACCGAGAACATGGGATTCAGTGACCTGAGATCAATACAGTATTCACATCACGACCAGAACAGTAGAAGAAAAGAGTCGATCGTGAGCGCATGTGATGTTGTTGTTATTGTCTTTGTGTACTACACAATCATAGCCTCGGCGAGGCGAGCCAGTACCCCTGAGCATGATCCACGTCGCTGTAGGTCACCCAACAGACATAATCAGGATTCGGGGCCTGAAGACCACCTACCAAGCGACGCGGTGTCACCTCTCTTCACAGGGACACCTGCGACTGTAGAGATGCACGCACTCATCACCTCATCTGCATTGACCATTCAGATGGACTGCTGTCAGTAACCAACGTTTCATTTCTACACCTACTGTTGATTACTAGTATACTTCACTTTCGCATGTTCTGATTGGTGAGAATAATCTGCAATACGTGAATTACAGACATTGGAAACTTGGTATTCATATCATAATTTAAGGCACTCATATACTACTTGTATGAAAACTTGGCGATGCTGAGTCGGCGCGCGTGTGTGTGTCTGTGTGTGTGTGTGTGTTTGCGTGCCGACACATGTGCACACTGGAGGTGTGAAACAATATGTTACAACCATCTGTAATTCTGTACCATTACTGTAACCATGCTAGCTTCGTTCACAGTTTAGTCCGATGTGACGTAATGACCTGACGTAGATACTCGAGTGCGTTCTGACAAAGCTGAGATTCTAGTAATTGTCCGTAGTGACACCCACTTAAAAACTCACTGATAACGCAATGAGAAAATGTGTGTAAATCAAGCAGTTCTATTTGGGGTGCTGGATTTCACGTCTACATGTACTACACCGAACACAGCAGGCGGGACATCACAGCGGGTCGTCATTGTGGGCATGGCTGCTAGAACCACACGGACAATCGCTATAACCTTAGCCAATCATCATATTCGCTACTGGCTAGTGGTATCCACCATGTTAGCGATCATCTAGAAGAATCACTTTCGATAAATTATACAGAATAGCGACTCATAGTCACTCATTGCTAGTCGCTAGTGTCCCCCATGGTACTAAGGATCCACATGTAGAACAGTCGCTAAAGTCACTCGTCGCTACCCGCTAGTGGCTAGTGTCTTAGTGTCCAGCATGGTAGGGATTTGCAATAGTCGCTATAGGCACTCGTCGCTACTCCCTAGCTGCTAGTGTCTCGGTAGGGATTCGTATGACAGTGATTGAACTGAGCTGACACAATGTGTCCACCACAAGCGCACCATGGGAGACGAAAACGAATTGAACGTCTTCTTATCAGTTTATCTGCAAGTTTCACGGTTAAAGAATTCCATGGGTGAGTGAGGTCTGGAGTCCATGACCAAGCTCTCTGTTCCCTCTGTTTCTGCTGTACTGTGTTAGACAGTACATTGACGTATATCTCAGTTGGTGTCCACAGCACCCAACGCCTGCCTTCAGGATTCTCTCCTCGCCATATCATGTAGCCTGGTCAGCTGTGTTTTTATCCCAAACTTTAATAAGCATATCATGTACCCTGGTCAGCTGTGTTTTTTCCCCAAACTTTAATAAGCATATCATCGATAAGTCTTGATGTTGCCGTGCCTATACAGAATATCAGGCTCCCAGAGCTGGGGGGGGGGGGGGGGGGACTCTGCACGCTCTCCATACAATGTCAATATTTACAAAATGTATTCTCGGTATTATAGGTGTCTGCACCGACCTTGGCTTTGGGGAGGTATCAAGTGATCTTCAATCAATGTCACGCGGGTGCCGTCAAAACAAAAATCTTAGACAGTAAAAGCATGTTTGGTACCAGCACAAACTCCCCAGGCACTGACCGTCTCTACCGTCTATTTCATATCGGACAGTTTTGGATGGCCGTGATGTGACGGGTATGGTTGCGGGCATATAGGCAGATGGTATTGCTATCCGGCTGGTCTCGTGTGGCTTCGAACTGCTCGGAGCAGTCACGACTTTGCTTTGAGGATATGCTACCGAGTAGCATTTTGGTATGCATTAACCGTTAGTCAGCGAGTGGGTCATTGTGTTGAGTTCATTGTAGTCGTCTTCCACTCACAATAATAAACTGCAGCTAAACCATTGCGTGAATGAGCGCGAGTCGGAATCGTGTTGAAAAGTTGAAATTCTGATCGTGCCAGAACAGTGTGTGGTGGACGGCCTGTCATGACGCTTGTCAGAAGACGATCCTCTAACTCTAGGACCAGAAAGAGAACGAGAACCAGACAGTGAGAGCGAGATTTGTCCTAGGTTACTTGAGTAGTTGTTAGTGTAATGCATGAGAGCCAGATCGAGGGTCGAGTTCTGCAGTTTTCACGTAGCCCAAGCACGCTGCTACTGCGCCCAGGCCTTTATTTTTGTGTTGTGGCCGATCTTCGCACCTTCTTGTGAGATGTAGCAATTGCAGACATCTGCTCTTATGAGTTATGTCTCAGCATTTTCTTTCCCCGGACGCCTACTACTAGTCAAACAGACTATGGACAATATCGGCAGAAGGTTTAGAGGGGAGATAAACATACTTAGAAACCAGTCTACGGAGATGAATGTCCATCACCTTCTGCTACCATGCAATCGCAGTGGCTCTCACGTTACGAAGATAACACTGTTTGGGTAGCAGTAGTTTCATGCAGGTAGTCAGCGTCAGCGAAGCATGACATTACCATCTCCCAGAACCAAGCATCCCAGTCCCATGTGTTTTTTTGTTTGTTTTTGTATCTGTTCTATTTTACATCGCAAGTCAAACGGGCAATCATGCCCACTGTTATCATCACAACGGGCAATCATGCCCACTGTTATCATGACAACGGGCAATCATGCCCACTGTTATCATGACGATGGAAGGGGAGAAAATATTTTAAAATGGTATGAATGACGTGGATAAGTGGAGTGAATAACACAGCGATCTTAGGAATCTCTCAGGATAAGGACCATCTTACTTCGTACTAGTAGCATGGGCCAGTAAACAGACCACAGGGTCCAGGCAAGTCTTGATGTGATTAACGCAGTGCAGTACTCCGCCAGTGTGTACAGTAAAACCTCTAACTAAGGACCACCTGCCACTAAAGACCACTTTCTCTGGCCCCCAAGGGGTGGTCGTTAGTCACAGGTTTTACTATACATATAACACCATAATGAAGTCATTATTATTTTTCCTATTTTGTAAGAGGTTTCCCAACAGGCAATGTTGCCTTTTTACTGGGAACCCTAAATGTGACTTTGTGTGAACGCGAAACAAAGTAGGCAACCCGACCAGGCGACAAGATTGAGGCAGCGCATTCCACCTGTCGGAAGTCGCAACGGTTGGTTGAAACATTTGAGAACACACATCTAGTAGTCAGCAATCTCTTGGAAGAGAATATTATGTACATGTATATTTCATGGCTTTTCGAAGGTAAAAATCCTTACCCTCCATCTCGCCTCTGGGACAGTCACCCGGGATGCTTACGACCCTATTCGTCGTGGCTGAAAGGATGCAATCCCCTTCCATGTTCCACATTGCCACGATCCAACAGGTGGGAATACCAAACAAGGAAACATCGGAGGAGCTCCAGCGGTTGCCGTGCATATCTGTCATAGTGAACGGATTTACCTCGGGGAGTGTGAGGTGTTGTGATGGTTAGGACAGTCTTGTACAATTATAGACGCTTCCGTACCTTTGCTGAGTGACCCGTCTGGTCACACCACTCGGTTTAAGCGATCCTCGATGGTTGTTTGCCCTTTTGCAATGCGTACTAGTATTGGTGCATGTCCATGTTTAGAGCAGAGTGAAGATGCGAAGGGTTGAGTAGCGGTAACGTTGTGGATTGAGACGTGTGCAGCTGATAGGGCATCATGCTGACTAGTCCTGGACAGTGCATGATAGATGCTTAGTATTACTATTAACTAGTGCCAACCCCACATGCGGTTCGCCTTCTCACGGGTAGATCTACCCTAACCAATCTAGCGGATATCATGACGGAATATGGACAATTATGAAGTGGAGCGAACAGCGGGTGGAAGGCTACTCCACCTATTGGGGACAAGACTTCTTCGCCTGTAATGCTACAAGTACAAATGATTCAAGTCATGCCCAATGTAGTCATCGCACCCTGCTTGCCTGGTCTCGGAGTGTGAGAAGAGCTGTCAAACGTTGTTGTGACCATATCCTCTTGAATGGCGTTGAGTGAGCGAGTGATTGAGTGAGTTTTTGGAAAAATAGGGCCAGTTTTCAGTTGAGCTATGCCTATGGATATGGCGTCTGAGAGACCCCTCTGAGAGACTGGCCGGGCCATCTTGCCGGAAAACATGAAAGCTGCCACTATCGGGTTTTAGTGCTGCTTTTCATCTGCCAACTAACTAACTTGCCACATTGTAACCATACCGTTGCAGCGTCATGATACGCTACATGATACTAGTACACGATCATCGCAGCAGGGGCTGCACGTCATGTGCCCGCAGCCTAGCACCACCCACTATGAAGGAGGTTCGTATCCGTGACTGCGGACTTCGCGTGATGGTAATTGACAAGACTATAATTGCACTGCGAAGAAGAGGTTGGTACGACTTCGGCGATACGTGGGGAATTGTGTGTTGCTCCCTACATGGGAGCTCGCGCTATTCCTGCCGACTTGAATTTTCATTTGACTGACTCACGACTGCCATCCAGAGCACACGAGAAGTCCGTCGAACTCTGCAAACCTACAAGAAAGCAGCACTCCCTGCTCAATACTAGTACCCAGTGTTTCGGGGAATTCACCCCTCATCAATTGAGCTTGAGTAGGCTGAGGAAGATTGTGCCTGAAGAGCACCGCTTACAATGTATAATATAGTGCTCTTCAGGCACAAACATCTCCAGGGATACAAACTTACAGAGACGCTCCGTTTGCAGCGCGACAAACACCTCGTGAACATCAGATGACAACTTGAGTCAGTGTCCCTCTTGGAGGTGCTGAACAAGCGCTGAGGACCGTTGGCCATTCACAACGTTGTTTCCTCCAAACCATCTAAATCCCGCGCCCGCACAGGGGACAACAATGTGAAGAAGAAGTTGGTGCGACTTCGGCGATACTTGGCGAATTGTGTGTTGCTCCCTACGTCATGTTTGCTCCCGTTATTCCTGCCGACTTGAATTTTCACTTGACTGACTCAATCCTTCAATTTTGCTGTTCAACGTTTGTTTAAATTTTGTTTGCTCTCCTTGCTTTCCTTGCATTGAGATCATCAGCGCTTTGTGCGTTCAATAAAACACCTTTTAGTATTAGTTATGAGAGTACTAATGCATCATGTTCCAGTACAGCTGAACTGAATCAAGAAAGATGAAGTATGGTGATACCGATGCATGCGTGGTGAATAGTGGTGTAGAGCTGTATGTGTGGTGAATGTACAGGAAAAAAGAGTACCGGAACTCCCCCCAATAAACTTTGTTTGGTGCTGCAAATTTCAAAGCTTTTTCGTGCAGAATCTGTCAATGTTTTTTTAAAAGTGTTAGTACTACAGCATTACCCGTCAATGCTTAGACCTGATGCTACGATGATGAGAACCCCTCACTACCACACAATGTCATTGTAGTGACTCTCCACACATTCGCACCACTACAGAATGCACATTGTATCCAGCTTGTCTCTCAATTCTCACACTTCTTCTCGTCACGTTTATACCTCACCTCACCGCATATCCACAATGTACAGTATCTTGCTCGTCTTGCCTGCTAGCACCCAGTTTGTCTTTAGGTTTACTATTTCACCGGGCCGAGGATAGAGGCCATGCCCGAACATGCCCGGTGAATCTACAATCTACATGTACTTGTAGTTTGCATGGAAGAGACCATGACTGAGTGGGGGGGGGGGGGGGGGGGGCACGGTTTGAACTGAGTAAAGCAGTTTTTGTAGCCGTTACATGTACTTGCTGTGCGAGTACCCTCCAGGTTAGAGTGTTGTATCAACATTCAAAATTGTCAACAATGAAAGGACTAGTCCGTCGTGGACTGGTGCCATTTGACCGCTGTCAACCAAGCCGCAGAGTGTAGGATATTTCCTCTAACCCAGAAGACCACGTCAAAATAATAATTATTGACGGATGACCCTTGGGCCTTCGCATCACATGCAGTCGTCATTTAGTTGGTTTTTCGCGGTGTGCAGTTGCCTCTTCAAGGCTCTTGATCTTGTACTGGCAAACAATGTTTCACACAGTGTGCACATGAACAATGTCAAAACTAAAATATTTACGGTCAGTGCACGACGCCGATGCCCGCCCCATTGTGGGGCAACCAATGAGTCGTCGGCGAGATCCACGCAGCCGAAGGTCGACAGCAGGAAAGATTGCGATTTGCCGGGGTGCAGATACGAACCCATGCCATCACAGACGCGTACGACTTCCCCCGCATAATGTGCAAGCGCAAGCTGACTGGCCCGGCGCCGCTGTTAGTTGATCTTCCAGTATTACTATTGCGCAGTATTGGGCAGTAACATTATTGTTATCGTAATGTTGTCGACTCACTACGACACTATACAGATCGCTGGAGTTGGTGCCAGTGCGGCCGCGCCGATGATCGGAACGAAACGTAGAGTGACCATGGTAACTAACTTGAACATGACAGACTAGTCATCTGGTCATGACTAGACTAGACTGTGATCATGTGATCACATGAGTGAAGAAAGAAAAACAATCCGATGACATCATGTCTTTGTATTGTACTCTACCACGCGCGGACTCGCGGAGTCGCGGACACTGAAAAGTGAAATACTTCAAATACTGAAATAGGAAGTCGAACTGTTTTTGCAAGTCGAACTGTTAGTCTTAGTGTAACTAATTAAATAATTATTATTACTTGACTTGACTTCGCCGAGCTGAAACCTTGGCTGAAACCTTGGCTGAAACCTTGGCTGAAACCTTGGAACTCGACCGAAAATGGGCAAAATTCAGAAAAATGCAAAAAAACATTCAGAACATTTTTCGGACAGGGATGCTGTAGTGTAGGCTATGCGTACACATATACACGTACACGCGGTCCACAGACTCTACACGTGATTAGTCTATGCATGAACTTCTGTAGCGGACATGGAAATCCAGTCGATTGACCGGGCCGGCGCCCTCACTGGAACGCTGCGTGCAGTGCACAAAGTCATGTTGATCCGATGCGACCAGCGCGCTGCATGCGCCCTGCAGGCCGCGACCGGATTTCCATGTCCACGACAGATGAAGCCTAGCCTCGGACTTCGAGCTACATGTACATGTACATCATCAATCATCATTAAATTTTTTAAAGTATTAATTTTACAGTCGTAATCGCTAGCTAGCGCGCTAGCTCTAGCGCGCGAGCGCTTGGTGACAGCGCGCGTGTTGACAGCGCGCAAAATTTGCGATGAAAATCTTGCAGTTCAGTAGAATGGTGGTATGGCCGAAATGGACTTGTCAGTTTGTATTTTGTTGTTATTCCTAGTTTCGCTTGCGGATGTATGGGACAGGGTTTGCACTGCTATTATCACCCTATCCGTGGTCGGTCCAAGTGGTATGCAGCTTTGAGTGACGACCAGTACTACAAATTAGAGCGTTACATTTGTAGCGTGCGCCGACTGATTATTGAACAGAAAATCCGAAGTTAGGAGAGCTGAGTGACTCCAGTTGTACTACAGATACACAACGGGAGGTTTTTGAATTATTGCCAGTTTGGTAGGTGAAGTGTAGTTTGTACGTATAGTTGCTATCGAGAGAACAACTGGAATTCTACAACGCTAGTAACGTACATGTAGTTGGGTCAGGCAGGCACAAGTCAGCGAGCGCTGCCTGATCAGTTCTGCTGCAGAGAGGCAACCTAGCGAGGAAATTTAGCGATATAGTTGTAGTCATTGAAACGCTCTTCAAGTTCAGATAGTACTGATAGCGAGCATCAGCACCAGCAACAGCAATAGCAGCTACAGCATCTGCAGTAACAGTATTTGCTGTTTGTCTGCACAATGGATCACAATGGTTATGATCAGTTCAACAGTCCACTGGAACTGGAGCCGTAAGGAAATTATTTTATAACTGAGCACAGAGAATTGAGCATATGTAATTGAGTGCATTGTTTAGAAGCGTACGCAGATGACATAGCATTTTCTGGCTTGATTTGTACATGTACCATTTCCCCCAGGAAAAAAAACAAAAACAATAGCAACAATAATCATCACTCATTGAAGCGGCAATGCATTTTTGTCCAAGGCAGTAGAAAGCATTTACGTATTCAGTCTCAAATCACTGCTTACCCTTCGTAACGGCAGAGCATTACCAAGGATTATAGCTCCAACACGCGTGCAACTCTGAATATTCTTGTACTGTATCGCGTCCGCCCACGGCGAAAACTCGCAACAGACACAAGCTCACAACTGAGCAAGCAAGTATGGCTTAGCGACTGAGCAAGCAAGTATGGCTTAGTGAGCTGTGGAATAGTAAAAAGATAACACTCCCTGGCATAAACCCAGCTTGTCCCAGTCAGCATGATCATGGAAGATATCTGGATGGATTTGAAGGTACCCCGTATTGTACGTACAGTAGAACATCTATTATCCGACCACCTCTGGGCAGCGGGTCCTGGGAAGGTGTTCGGATAATGAAATATTCCGGATAAGGAAAATCTCACCACAGGCCGTTACCTGTGTTTGGTATATCACAGTACCCGCAACAACAGTCGTTTTCATGTTATTTTTTGTAAGTTGTGTAAGTTTTTGACTGTACAGCCTGTACACAGTGGTACAGGTAGGGAGTGCGCGCTGCAGCAACTAACGTTTCGTCCAAGCTCGTGTACGAAAATGCGTAGCCATGCACGGTTAGAAAACCCAATATGGATAATCGAATGGTTGAATAATCGAATGTTCGGATAATCGAAGTTCTACTGTAGGACGTAAGGTACTTGGAAAATGTGATGTGACTACCGTACTGGCAATATATGTTGCCGCGTAACGCGTAACGCAGGGGGGTGCGGCGTAACGCGCGACCAGGCTAGTGCGACAAATTTTCGTTGAGTTCGTAACGCGCGTCCGGTGGGGTGCGGCGATCTTTTCATTGCAGTTTGCACTGCAAAAAAAAGGCTGAAAACTGTGAAAGCACGTGTACCGCGTGGTGAAAAGTTCAAAACTGGACGCAGCAGGAAGTCCTGACACTCGAAGGCGCATCATTCAGTGGTTGGCGATCTCAATGGTTTCTTCTTTCCTGAGGTCGTTTTGCGAAGAAGAGCGATGTGTTTACCAGTTTCCTTGTGACAATGCAGAAGTCTCTATTCGCCTTCGGCGTGAAGAAAATCACGCCCAAGCATCATGTGGATGAAAAGAAAAAATGATGCGGCAAAAGCAAAAAAATGATGCGGCAATAGCAAAAAAGTGATGCGGCAATAGCAAAAAAAGGACTGCGGCAATATAGAAACCTGTGTAACGGCTCCTGTGCGACTTTGCATGTAACGCCCTGCGTGCGGCAAACATGTGCCAATGTAACGCTTCATGGCCTCACTGCGGCAACATAATATATTGCCAGTACGGTATTAGGCCGCGTCAGATAAACCATATCCAAAGTTTCCAACTCTTGGGAGCATATTTACTCTTGGTGTTATGCATAGTGGCAGATGGGATTTTCAAAAACAAGACCATGTCAAGACCTGCAGACTTACTGCTGATAGGCTAGAGCCCTGCCTTACACCAGATGTAGATCATGACATGATGAATGTAACGTTGTAAACTACTACCTAAGCGCTCCGTCACGCGTGACCGTAGGGCAGGGCAGGTACGAGATAGGGGGTGCTGTGTGCGCCATGCGTCTAGGGAAAGTCTTTCTTGCTCATGTTGTCCGAACGCTGTGATCATACTTTTAAGATGGACCCTCGCAAATTGTGCAATTTAAGTCACTTTCAACCTAATTCTCCCGAATAGTGCTGTGTATTGCAGGGGTTAGGCGGCGCAGGCTACTGATGATGATGCAGTATAATTTGTAGTCTGTTCCTCAGCCAGCGGTGAGGCACGGGTGAGGCAAGGGTGAGGCAAGGGTGAAACCTTGGGGAACAGTGGAGTGCTACTATTGTACCGAGATTTGTGAGTGTGCGCGCATGTGTGTTACGCTTACACGTGTGTATGTGTGCGTATGTGTGCGTGTGTGTGTGTGTATGCGTATGTCTGCTCCCGATGCATGCTTATGATACATGGTGTATTACTAGATTACCAGCCAACATGAGTGCTAGTGAAAGAGCAGCAGTGACAGAACGGCGGATTCACCAATACGTAAGATGTCATTATGTCCAACGTGAGAATGCATCAGTTTTAACTGAATACTCTTAATTAATTAAGAGAGTATTCAGCTGTGAAAATGAGAATCCTGTGCACAGCTGTGTGCTTCCTTTGGTCACTACCAGTTTATCACCAGTCTACTAAATTTGATCAGTAGAGTTTTCACATAGCATGCCAGTATGTACACATTCGACATGTACAATGAAACCTGTCTAAGACGACCGCTTAAGTAGACCTTCAAAACGTGGTCTCTGTTACCAGGTGGTCTCCTTATCCAGGGCCATTTGACCGGAAATAGCATCCCTTTGTCCTTGTTCCAGTGGTCTTGTGGGACAGGTGGTTGCCGTATCCGAGTGGTTGCCTTAACAGGTTTTACTGTACTACTGTTCTATTGACTATGAACGAAATCAAAAGTAACGATAGTTGACCTGGATTATGTATATATATATAGATAGCTGTGACGTTTTCTTTTTCGTCACTACCCGAGTTACTCTGTGTGTGTGCGTGTGTGTGTGTGTGTGTGTGTGTGTGATGTGTGTTTCTCTGCTCCCTGGACTATTCTGCCCCCCCCCCCCTCTACTGTGCAGCATGCGCATATGAAGGAGAAGAAGAAGCAGACTTCACGTCATGCAGGTATGTCTATGGGTATACTTATAGTGATAAAGGAATGGTTCCTTGAAGAAGACAAAACTGGGTTTCAGCTGCACTCTTAGTCTATGCAAAGCAGTCATGACCCGGCCTTGCATCATTTAGATCAGGTGACACATTTTGGAGGTGAATTAGGCGGTAGGAGCCAAGAAGCAAATCTGTGAAATCCCCTCAGCTGGATTGCTTTTTGCAGTACACACCGGAATTTGGCCTCGTACAGCTGGGGCCATGGCCGAAGGGTGTCTATTTCTAGATTGTTTCCCTGGGCAGCTATGCTGTTGAAACCTGACAAGGTGGAAATAGCTATCTATGCTGAGATGAGACAGTTGTGCCTAACGTTCTGTTAGTGTGGCTGATGCCATCAAAGCATTCTATCAGCAACATATCATCTTGTTCATTGGTATACAGCAGAACTCACCTAACGCCAATGTTTGCGAACCAGGAAAGGATTCCATTGTTGACAGAATTTTGTGTCTGAGGCAATACACCGTAACCTGTTTAAGACGACCGCTCAAGAGACCTTCAAATCGTGGTCTCTTTCACGGGTGGTCTCCAAATGACAGGGTCTTTTAACTGGAAATGACATTGCTTGATCTCGGTGGCAGTGGTCTTTTGTGACAGGTGGTCGCCTTATCCGAGTGGTCGCCTTATCCGAGTGGTCACCTTATCCGAGTGGTCACCTTGACAGCTTTTACTCTACATCCAATTTTTTTAAAAATATGCATACAATTTTCTCTATTGTGCTTCAACCAATGCATGCATGGTGTTGTTAATTTGGTTTTGTTGTAGTTATGTATACCCTCACCTCAAGTTCTATGATTCCTGATCATTGTGTGTATTGTCCACAGGCCGGGCAATGCCAGGAGGTCTGGTAGCGCACGGTTCAAGATCACAGCAGCAGCAACAGCAGTTTGTGCTTCTTCCCCCGCCTAGAGCCAACACAGAGGCGCCAAAGTCAACAGCATCCGCAAGTGGAGGAGGTATGTACATGTACACTGCACAACACAGTATTCGTGGTTTAGTACTGTCGGGTAGTGCAGAAGAACGACCAGGCTAGGATTTCACCAAGCACAGCATACCAATGTATGCATGGTGACTCAACTGTGCATCAACTGTAGTGTATGAAATAAGAACGGCCTAGGCTAGGAGGCTGCCCCCCCCCCCCCCCCCAATCAGTTCTTAGGCACCAGATACTACTAGTACTGTACAGTAATTATACTGTTGATGGACATGGCATGTTTTCACACATAGTAGTACAGTGGTGCTCAATGATGTACGAATGCATGAGTCAAGTACGTGTTGGACGCTGTGCAGACCTAGACCTGCGAACACTGGTATGTGTGAGTAGGTGCAGGGTGCACAGTGTCCAACACGTACTTGATTGCACAGTGTCCAACACGTACTCGATTGGATTTCATTGAGCAGCTCTGTACTATCCAGTGCGTACATGCATGCAGTGAAAACTGGATAGGGAATACAAGGGCGTTGGTAAGTCAACCATGCGTTGTACTGTGTCACTTTGATTTAAGCCCTTTGTTGCCGGCGGTATTTTTATGTAAAGCAATAGCACTGTGAACGTTGGATGGCTATGCACAAGTCATGAATATTTCGTATGTACAAGTACAGAACAACAAGGACAATCAAGGCTTGGTTGCTGCTACTTCAAGTTGCATGCTCTCGCAATCATCAGGCAACAGTTGCCTGATGATTGAGTGAGCATGCTACTTTTTAATGTAGCGACAAACAAGCCTTGATTGTCCTCGTTGTTCTGTGTATTATGCTCTGCCTCCGCGGCGGTGTTGAGCACTGTCAGCACACTGGGTAAATCCTCCGGTGTATGTACAAGTAAACATTTTCTGATAGATATTGGCAAATGCGATGCGAACATACCAACATTTGGTATGTCCCCAAGGCCTAAGGATAATATACGCTCAGCTGAAGTCCAAAATATGCGAAAATAGTGCAAAAGTCATGACTCTACCGAATGTACACTCATACCATGTCTGCTGCTGCTGCTCCTGCTCCTGCATTTAGTGGAATTGGTCAAAGGCATGGGAGTGGTAGATCCTGAAGCACTGTCGATGTGGCAAGATGCAAGAATGTAACTGGATTGCCTTGGCAATTCTAGCAAACAACGTTTTGTATACCGACTTGTTGTTCTTCCCTTTGCGGCTCTGGCACACCACACCATTCTGTCGCTGTCCTGCATAAACTGCTACTGTCGTGGACATGAAAATCCCGTCTGAGGTCAAGCGGCCCAGGGCGCTGGCCATGCAGTCGTGAGCTGAGGTCAAGCGGCCCAGGGCGCTGGCCATGCAGTCGTGAGCTGAGGTCAAGCGGCCCAGGGCGCTGGCCATGCAGTCGTGAGCACGCATACAATCAACATGTGCACTGCATGCAACGAATGGTTACGTTCTGTAGGCACTGAGGGTGCCGGCCCCACGTCAATTGACGGGATATCCATGTCCACGACAATGCATGTGGGTTGTACAGTGTCTTGCTGGCAGCTGCTGTTGGAGCTGACGACACTCGTTAGTACAATGGCGGGCTTTCATCGGGTGCAATTCCAGTCTGCTGTTGCACAAGCTCATTCTGGAACTCGAATTGTGAATAGCTCTTGATCCGCTTGAGACTGCCGGGATTTGCTTCCCGGTATGTCGAGGGGACTGCTCTGCCAGAGCATGCAATGTATAATGGTTGTCATCACTTTCAGTACTTTCATTATGGTTTGTACTTGGTAGTCCTACGTTGTCTTATTTCTATTGTGTGTTGCATTTACTCATGTCTTCATCACGTCATGAAGCAACTCTTCATGCGTCATCTTGACCAATATTTAATTCTTTAGTAGCATTCTGGGCACGATCACCTGCAATAGCCGTTCTAAAGGCTAATCTACGATGTTAGGTGGCCACTAGCTGCTGGTACCCCTGTCTTTCAGCAGGTCAGCTCTGACCATGGGTTGCTGGTGCCTGTCTGTCAACAGGTCAGCTGACCATGGGTTGCTGGTGCCTGTCTGCCAACAGGTCAGCTGACCATGGGTTGCTGGTGCCTGTCTGCCAACAGGTCAGCTGATCATGGGTTGCTGGTGCCTGTCTGCCAACAGGTCAGCTGATCATGGGTTGCTGGTGCCTGTCTGCCAACAGGTCAGCTGATCATGGGTTGCTGGTGCCTGTCTGCCAACAGGTCAGCTGATCATGGGTTGCTGGTGCCTGTCTGCCAACAGGTCAGCTGACCATGGGTTGCTGGTGCCTGTCTGCCAATAGGTCAGCTGACCATGGGTTGCTGGTGCCTGTCTGACAACAGGTCAGCTGATCATGGGTTGCTGGTGCCTGTCTGACAACAGGTCAGCTGATCATGGGTTGCTGGTGCCTGTCTGCCAACAGGTCAGCTGATCATGGGTTGCTGGTGCCTGTCTGCCAACAGGTCAGCTGATCATGGGTTGCTGGTGCCTGTCTGCCAACAGGTCAGCTGATCATGGGTTGCTGGTGCCTGTCTGCCAACAGGTCAGCTGACCATGGGTTGCTGGTGCCTGTCTGCCAACAGGTCAGCTGATCATGGGTTGCTGGTGCCTGTCTGACAACAGGTCAGCTGATCATGGGTTGCTGGTGCCTGTCTGACAACAGGTCAGCTGATCATTAGCTGCTAGTACCTGTATGTTGGCAGGTCAGCTGACCATTAGCTGCTGGTTTCTGTCTGTCTACCGGCAATGTGGTCTAGACCAGGCCTTGCCTGTGGCAGCCTGCCTCCGTGAATTTGTGGTTCACTCTGAGATTTTGACATACGATAGCCCAAGCACGCAGGAGATGCAGTATTATTCGAATGAAATTCGAATTTGTGTCTACTCGTGTATGTGTGTGTACTGAAGTACATGTGTGTACGGGTATGTGTGTGTATGTGTGTGTGTGTGTGTATGGTACATGGTGTGTGTGTCTGTGTGTGTTTCATCATGCCATGTTATACTAATTCAGGAAGAGGGTCTCGAGATGTTTCCAGCACATCGTCATGGCCAGCTGATGTGAATCAGGGCAGCTACGGAGCAATGCCCACCTCTGAATCGGTGAGCTAAGTTCTCTTCTACATACCCTGTGCATCTTTTTCGGCAAGATAGCAAAGTTGACTGTATGTGTGTGCGAGGTGTGGGTTGGGGTGTGGATGCCTGTCTGTGGCATTCAACAAGTCGTAACTAACCGACTTACATTCGGACTCGGGTGATCCTATAATGTGTTAGAACATCGGTGTTGAGTGGTCGATGTACATGTACGCTTGTTGGCGTACATATCCCTACTGGGGATGATTTGATGTGACTGCTGCACTGTAGGACCATGCAGCTAAGCACACTCCTATCTCGGTTATCTGGACCCCAAATTTACGGGCACTTCGGTCTTCCGGGCACCCTTTGGGCGAGTTTAAGGGGAAATATTACTACTCTTTGGTCACTTTTCATGGAAATAGTGATGTCATATGCCATATGTATGACCTTTCCCAATGAACATGTATGTGATTCGGAGTTACGGACATTTAGAAGTTACGGCCAGTGCCCGGTTCCGGACCGCCCGGATAAACGAGGTATGAGTGTACTTTATCTACTGGAGATGTGTCCGGCTTTTCAGGGTGACTTGCCACTTCAGCACCACTGTTTCAGCGCGATACGTTTCATTTCAGCGCCAGCACTTCAGCGCATGATTTCACAGCGCCATCTTCAGCGCCATGATTATCAGCGCGGTAAAGTACAACGCCAGCAACTCAGCTCGAAAAAGCAAGGCGAGGTATTTTACAGCGCGGAGAAGCACAGCGTGATATAGTACAGTACGATCAAGTGCAGCGCGGACATGCACAGTGCGAAAAAGTACAGCGCGAAGTAAGGCGCTAGGCGCTAGGTGATGTACATGACATGTATAACACTAGTTTGTATTATCGATAAAATAGCGCTATGATACATGTGCTGAGATATGGGGTGCAGAGATCTGTGGCGCTGAGAAAGGTCGCGCTGACGTATTTAGCGCTGAGATATTTGGCGCTGACATATGAAGCGCTAAGATATTCGGCGCTTATCTACTGGCGCTCAAGTATTCGGCGTTGAAATATTTGGCATCCAATACACCAAACCACCACATTGCGCTCTTGGCCAATCCAAACTCTGCACTCCCATCACCATCACCACAGCGAGGACAATTCCGGTATATAGATTGATATTGACAATGACCCTCCAGACAGCTGTTTTGCTCCTCCTGAGCTCATCAGTGGAGGCATAATGATGTTGATTGAAAGAAGAATAAGAATAGACTGATCTTTATAGGGCTAAATTGGCGCAATTGCGCTCATTCTGCATAGAAAAGTGGCATGCCCTAAGTGAAAAAAGTGAAAAAAGTGATAACAAGGTCAGGTGATAACGACACACGCTCATGGCTGGGACAGGAATATGTAGCACGTGTGAAAAGGGGGGTGCAAAAAACAGCAGTCAGTCTAACACCAGAAAAGTTAGTTATTGCATGTGCCACAAAAACAAAGATACTGCGGCTGACTGTACTTGTCCCATAGTGACGTGACGGGGAACGAACGATGAAGTGAACTGGCCACGTGGCAGACCCAGAGGCCCCTGAGGCAATCACTGTCCTGCCAGCCTGTCGCACACAGCCCCACTACGCTGCCATACCCGTTGAACACGTACACTGATGTTGCCTGCGCCTTCAGTCAGTTCCAGTTCCGCAGTCCTACTCTTGACGTGACGATTCCCTGCCAGAAATTTGAGCTGGGAAGATTATCACGCCATTGCGCACGTGGGAAGCTGGTGAGTGGATCACATGACCTAGTTTCGGGGTTCACGTGACGGTGCTATCGTGGCAACCATCCCATTCCGCCAGCCCATCCCGTTCCGCCAGCCCTTCCTGTGACAACCATCCCATTCCGCCATCCCTTCCTGTGAGTGTGGACACACCCTAAGCAGTTCAGTGGGAGCACAGCCCGCAGCACAGTGTGGTGGAAGGGGTAGCTGATCATCTGAATCTCATCTGGTTACAAGAACGTTTTCAATACTGAGATGAGCCATGGCCTGCTGATAGAGTTGATAGCTTTTGATATGTCACGACGAAGAATATCCAGCAAACAGTAAACGTGCTGACGTCGAGCTGCCAGCCATAAGATCAGATGACGTCTGTGGTACTTCTTCTGATGAGGAAACCACTTTGCATGTTCGCAACAAAGTTGTTTTTGTGCTTGTAGATCATCCGCAGCACAATCAATAACAAAATTGTCCTGAACGCTGTCTGTAGAACTACATTTATATGAAAACAAGAGTTGCAATAAACTGAGGGATTGAATGGAGTGGGCCCATACTGGCGGAAAAGTTTCCATTTTAGATTGCGTATCTTGTAGATCTAGAATCCTATGTCCTCCACCTGTGTGTGTGTGTGCGTGCGTGTGTGTGTGTGCGTGCGTGTGTGTATGCATGCATGTGCGTGTGCGTTTGCGCATGTGTGTGTATGCACTTCTGTGCCATACAGGTCTCTTCAGCATCATCGTTCCAGAAGAAAATGGAGGCAGGTTCAGTTCGAGGTGATGTTGATTTCTCAGTATCAACTGACGCACCGAGACTTGACAGATCTGGTCTGGATCTACAAGTCACTGGCCAAAGTGTTGCTATGGCTACTGATGAGTATGGGGCAGGTAATCAGCGTCACATGTACTCCGGCAGACACAGAAGTCCAGCTGACGATAGCGGTGATGAAGAGGTATGTGATAATGTAGACACAGGAGATGGTGAGAAATCAAGGAGGATGTTTATTATGGTGGTGCTGGTGTAAACATATTCTGCTAGTCGTCAGGATTTGCTACTGTAGACAAGCATCAGCGCTTGCCCCCAGGCGCAGGCATTGAGTGTTCTATTGAAAGTTTCCGCTCAGAAAGTCTCTTGCCACAGAAGACCCTTGAGCTTGGTTGTAGAGACCAATGCAATGACGTGGAAGAAGTGAGCATAGCCTTCACTGTGCCCACCTCATCGGTACAGGAAATTTCCAACACCTCCTGTAACCACAGTTTGAAAGTATTACTTGTGTACTTGTGTACTGTATTAGTGCAGGCGCTGTGGCCGGATTCCTGAAACAAATACTTGTGTACTCGATATGCAGAATTGGGGAAAGGTTGGACGGATATTGTTTGTTGACTCTCTGTATGTAAAAAATACTCTTGTTGTTGTTGTTGTTGTTGTTGTTGTTGTTGTTGTTGTTGTTGTTGTTGTTGTTGTTGTTGTTGTTGTTTGTGGTGTTGGTGCTGTAGGATGATGATGCTGCATACCGTGGTGGACATGCTACTGGCGGTGCTGGCAGAGCTGCTGTTGTCGGGGTGGGTGACCTTGGCTCTCCGCAATCAGCAGGCGTAGACTCTATGTCCAGTGCACAGCATCTTGTCAGTGATTCTGATTCCACTGCTGATGCTGCCGCTGCTGCCGCTGCTGCTTCTACTGGCAGTGGCAGCAATGGGAACCTCTCACCCAATGCACCGTCGGTAAGGAAATACACCAATAACCATGTGGGTTTGTGTATGTGTGTGTGTGTGTGTGTGTGTACATGTATGTGTGTGTGCACGTGTGTGCACGTTTTGGCAAGGGCCGGGGGGGGGGGGGGGGGGGATGTACGTATGCGTTCTATGAAACAAAATTGTTGCATGAATTTGTACATCAGCTAGAGCTGCTCCCACTTCTATTGCTGCTGGTTCTGTTCCATTGCAGTTCTGTTCCACTGCAAGTGTTCCTTTGACTGAAATCATCCCATAAATCAGTAGCAACTAGAGGTCAGGTATCAATTTCAGTAATGTACTGTCATTCCTCATTATCATCTGTCTGTCTTTGCTCGTCTTGTTTCCCCTGCAGTACCTGCCTCCCATAGAGATTGGTCGTTTGGAGGACTTTGTGCAACGGTGAGTTTCATTGTGACTCTGGATACCGCCAATTGTACAGTGTTCAATGAATGATATTAGAGCACTGCAGTGCTACATAGTAGTTGCTGTATCTGACCCAAGTTTACACCCACGAAAGTACACTGCTGCTCTATGACATTGGATAATGTGAGTCAAGTATGCGGTGGGTGCTTTACCGCCCTAGAGGCTAGACAGATGAACAGTGGGCTGTGAAATGGTGTGGTGTGCTAAGTGACTCACGTATAAGTATACGGATATCATTGCGCAGCACTGTTGGTTTGATGTCGTCCGTATCATCCCATGCTGGACCAAGGTGTGTGCCAGTCAAGGTACATGCATGCTAGGTGCCATACAACCTCATCCCGTACATCAACTTCACCACTCCATCACTCCATCGTGTGATGGTAGTGGGTCAGGCAAGAGTGCCAGGAAATCTGGACTATGTAGTCGCCAGGTTTACATTCTATCCGAGCCTGCACTAAACGTTCTCTTTAGTGTGGAGGCTCTGCAACAAAGCACTGCATAGCACAGCACACGCACACACACACACATGCACAGCATAGCACAGCACACGCCAGGCACCAAAAAAGCAGATCTTTGCACCAGCATATAGATCAGAAGCAAGAAGTGCGTAAACTCTGCATTTGCACTGTACGCGATTGCATACTCACCCGCAGAAAAACCTTTTTTCCTGTTTCACTTCAGGGGACTGCTCAAAAGATTTCGATATCAGAACTCTTCATCAGTGGTTGTTTTAAGTGGCAACTTGTTTCGATTTACATAAGAAACAAACAAAGGAATCCGATCTTAAAAAATTATGGATTGTCCCTCAGAGGGGCATAGCTGGTCCCCCTTCTAACGGGGGGGGGGGGGGCACTGCCGCATACGTGTATGATGGTTGGTGCATGTCATCATGGTCATTATGTGCATGCTGAACCTGGGTCGACATTTTGAAGGTACAAATATCCCCATGCCCCATATGGGCTGCGCGTCTGCCTTATTTACTTCTCATAATAGACCTTCTTGCCACTCTGTATGTTTTAAGTGAGGGCAGTTAGGGCAAGGGAATTATCGCACAGCAGGTACAAATGTTGTACTTACTCCATGTGTCACACGGGCATCCGAAACACACATTGGTTCTATTTAGGTTTTGTTCTTTGTTCACCACACATTGCAATGGCACACTATCTATAGCAAAGCAAACACGATGATTGACACTGCTTGTTGCCTGGGTATACGTTACAGGAATTTGTAGTGAAAAGAGAAAAGGACCAATAAGTTACTAGTTATGACTAACAGTTCACCCCTGTAACAAGATGTCATACAGTCAGGTAGTGCCTTGTTGTCGCACTATCTGACTGGATGTCATACAGTCAAGTAGTGCCTTGTTGTCACACTATCTGACTGTATGACATCTTGTTACAGTGGTGGACTGTTAATCATAACTAGTAACTTGTCGGTCCTTTTCTCTTTACATATAATATTGGCTGACCATCCGAGTTTAAATAAGCAATTTGTAGTGATCATCATAGTTTGTATGATGTTTTCCTTTTCCTCTGTGTTTAACATCACTGTTAGGTCTATGGCATCGGACATAACCGCACGTTGTCGATTAACTCGCAAAGACGGAACGTATTTCATGCACTTGGAGATGCCCAATAATGTCAAGGTATGATTACCGATAGTACCCATTATCCATTACCCATTGCTGTGTAACTGCTATCAATGGTGTCTCCATGGCTTTGTTCATCAGAGCTATGGTAACCATGGTTTCCTCGTGACTCTGATCATCAAAGATGTCGAGCATAGGCCCCAGCAGGGAAACCAGTTTCTAATGTTTGTGTGCTGAATTGTAAAATAGGGATATTGCAACGAAGATAATAGCAATGAGCGCGACGACAACAAAGACGACAATCAGACATATACCAAGCCCTATTGAACTGGCTTATCCAGTATACTAGATGGTCAAACATTGATAACTGTCAGGTTCCCATCTCCCGTACATTGTATTCCCACACATCTTTTCCGCAATCCCGTATAGCACCTTATGTTACGTTATCCCTGGTAGCTCCTTATGCGCTTATCATACATAATATTTGTAGCTACTCAGGCCAATGGAACCTAAGGTGCCACACGGTAACGCAGGAAGCTGTGTATACAGGGTACAGAGGAACGGATTTACAGTGATAAGATCAGTATGGGAGACAGGGACCTAACGTAACAATCCATGTCTAAACATGGGTAGGGTACTGCCAACAAGCTGACCTGATTGGGAACTATGGCACATTGTATTATCAAGGCATAGGTAGCAACTAGTGTATACAATAGGTACCATTGTGGCTAATGCCAAAGCTAGTATTGTAATATCCAATGTGCCGTAGTGTTGCCAATGCAACATTCAGCTTAGCTATGGAACAGGGCATAGGTATAGAACAAAGCAAAGCTATGGAACAGGGCATAGCTATGGAGCCAGGCATAGCTGTGGAACAGGGCATAGCTGTGGAACAGGGCATAGCTGTGGAACAGGGCATAGCTATGGAACAGGGCATAGCTATGGAACAGGGCATAGGTATAGAACAGGGCATAGCTGTGGAACAGGGCATAGCTGTGGAACAGGGCATAGCTATGGAACAGGGAATAACTGTGGAACAGGGCATAGCTATGGAACAGAGCATAGCTGTGGAACAGGGCATAGGTATAGAACAGGGCATAGCTATGGAACAGGGCATAGCTATGGAACAGGGCATAGCTATGGAACAGGGCATAGCTATGGAACAGGGCATAGCTGTGGAACAGGGCATAGGTATAGAACAGGGCATAGCTATGGAACAGGGAATAGCTATGGAACAGGGCATAGCTATGGAACAGGGCATAGCTGTGGAACAGGGCATAGCTGTGGAACAGGGCATAGCTGTGGAACAGGGCATAGGTATAGAACAGGGCATAGCTATGGAACAGGGCATAGCTATGGAACAGGGCATAGCTGTGGAACAGGGCATAGGTATAGAACAGGGTATAGCTATGGAACAGGGCATAGCTATGGAACAGGGCATGGCTATGGAACAGGGCATAACTATGGAGCAGGGCATAGCTATGGAACAGGGCATAGCTATGGAACAGGGCATGGCTATGGAACAGGGCATAACTATGGAGCAGGGCATAGCTATGGAACAGGGCATAGCTATGGAACAGGGCATAGCTATAGAACAGGGCATAGCTATGGAGCAGGGCATAGCTAGGAGAAAAGCCGGACATGATTCATGTGTACTTTAGACTGGAGAGCACCATGGCCGTGATGAAAAACTGCAGAGTTTAGTGCATAAATGATGGTGACATAATGCATAGAGAACTCCACAAAGTTAAAATAATCATTAGTGCTAAAGCCGCTAGGGCCAGATTAATGCATGACTAGGCGCTCGTCACCAGATTTTTGGATAATATTAAACGCGGGGGGGGGGGGGGGGGGGGTGCAAGGTGATGGGAATAAGGTGGCCTCGTGAACATTCATAGTGAAGGTGAGAAGAGACAGCAGAAACCCAAAGGTTGTGCTATGTAGTAGGGATATATGGGGTGATAAGGCTGGTTTATTATCGTGGATACGAGCACAAAGGCGCATGTCAAGGCAAAGAAAACTCTGGAGGAAATCCTTATTGGGTTGCTGGTACTGGTTCTACACACCAGGAGGGAAATTCTGTCGGGGTCCAATGCCTGTGTGAGCTAAGTGGAACTGCAGGGTTAGCCAGCAGAGCATGTATCCTGGCCATGGCCAGAGCGGCTGCAAGAGAGGCATCTGTGGGCGAAGTGGCAGTTGGAGCAGGAGCATTTCCCTCGATTGAAGAAGTGGCATATTTCTTTGTCGACCGAGTGGTTGTCGCTGGTGGGCCGGAACGGAAGGAACGAAATACCCGTGCATCAAAGATTGTTGTGTAAATGTCCTGGAGAATAGCGTCCCTCCTCGTGGTTCGGTCCACCACCAGCAGTAAGCAAAGCGACCAGTTGTACTCGTACACAGCCTAAAACCTAAATTTCCAAACAACCTTCAAGATAATGTGCTGGTACGAAAATATCTCTGGGGTCCTGGGGGGGGGGGGGGTGCAGTTGATTGATCTTGCAGTACTTCGTCCAGGCGTTGACAGCCAGGTCTCAATGTCATCCACGTTCCTGGATGGCCTGCTTGCTGGCACCAGAACCACTGCGCCTTTGGAACTGCTGTGGTGATTATGCTGCGACCGGTATCTGCTTGGGGCTGGCTTGGCAACATTGAACCAAATTCAACAGTTTTCCAAATGTGGTGAATGCTGAGTTCCATGCTGTGCGTGGGGAGGTTACCAGTGCTTGGGGCTGAGCCTGATGCCGCCTTTGGGATTGGCAGCATGCCTCAAGCTATTGTCTGAGGTCCCAGGACAGCGAAAACTTCCTCCCAGATAGTGTGCCATAGGGAAAGTGCAGAGGTCGACTCGGCTAAAGTCTGGACCACGGATGCGACGGCCAAATCTTCGTGCGCATCGACTCAGTCCAATAACTCAAGCAGGCGAGTTATGTAGCAGAGTTGGGTTCGTATCTAACACTTTTATTACCACGGTAGCTAATGCAGCACATCACAGGAGCCACCGGAAGTTTTGAAGAAAACTTTCGTACCGTTCATACCATTGCTCTTCAAACTCGGTACAATTGTGCTGGTTTCATTATGCTCAACTGGATTTATCCCGAGATTCCGCCAAACACCCACCCGTATATCCACATACATGCATGCTCCGCAAGCCAGACTTTTCGCTGTTACTACCACTTTGTAGATAGCTGTCGAGATAGAATGGATTGATGTTTCCATGTTGGATGCGATTTCAAGAAAATACTAGTAGTCAACAGCTATTTTTTAAAGTCGGCGTGGAGACATGAAACCTAATATGGATGAAAGTAAAGTGAGTGCACTCTTACCAGGAAAACATTTTTTTAATTTCTAGCCTCAGTATTAGGATGCCGTGAACAATCTCAGGGCAACTTCTTCGAAAACACAGAGTCTGCTTTTCTGAGTTCCCAAGCACATCTGACATGGCGCAAGAAGACCATGGTAATCACTTCGAAGAATTCGCATCACTGAGACGGATTCGTAAAGACACTGGCACTTATTGAGACGGATTAGTATAATAAAGGCTGTGGGATATATCTTGGTTAAACCCGGTTTGATATTCTAAAGTTGGCATCCTGAATATGGATTGATATTCTGATTTTGGATTGATATTGGGGAGTTGGATTGGCATCCTGCATTGGAATCGGTTGCATTCTGCTAGTAATGCCGAGTATACATGCCCTGTGTTTGTTGTCGCGGTGTTTCGGTTTGTGTTATTGTTGCACAGAAGTTCGTCATGGCTGCCAAGAAAAGATCTAACGCAGCGTCCAAGGAATTCGTCATAACTCTGGACGCGACAAACATCTCCAAAGATTCACCGTCGTACGTGGGCAAGTTGAAGTAAGTTCACTCACAGTCAACACATCTAAGTGGTGTGTGTAATCATTGACACCAAGACTTAGCATTAGTAACCATTGAGACCAAGACTTCGTGTATGGACGGACAGGGGTGTAGCTGGTCCCTCTTTTACGGAGGTGCACGGTCGCATATGTGTAGGATGACAGGTGCATGTCATTCATGGCAATTATGTGCATGCTGAACCTTGGTCGATATTTTTAGGGGGGAGGGGGGGGGGGGGAGTGCACATACCCCCCCCCCCCCCCGTGCCCTGACCTGATGTGTCTGATTCAGTAACACTGGGCGGTGTCTATCAAGCAGTTGTAGCATACAAGAAGACAACACAAGATCATAGTAACCTGAAGCGATATTTGTTTCGACCCCGGATTTTCAAGTTCTATGTGATCCGTGGTCTTTGTAAGTTGCCATAGCGACTGTGACCTGCTGTTGCTGCCAAACACGTTCCAGGCCAGTTCAGCCATAAGTGAGTTTGCACTGTGAGTGTGCCTTGCCCCAAAGCTGACTAAAACCGATAGTCCGGGAGCGAATCACCCATATTGTTTCCTCGTTCCGGTTTCCGTGCAGCCTCCGTGCATACTATAAAAAATTCGCCTTGGGCGGACTAATAAAGTAATAATGTGTGTGTGTGTGTGTGTTTTTGCATATGCATGTGTGTACATGTGAACGTGTGTTTGTACGTGTGTGTGTGTGTGTGCGTGTGCGCTTGTGTGTATGTGTGCGTATGTGCATGTGTGTGTATGTGTATGTATGTATGGTTACGTGTGCCTGTGTGTGTGTGTGTGTGTGTGTGTGTGTGTGTGTGTGTGTGTGTGTGCTTACATATGTGTATGTGTATGTGCGTGTATCACTATGGCGATCATGCAGGTGTAACATGACTGGAACAGAGTTCACTCTGTATGACACAGGTGTGAACCCCAACAAGAGTCGTGCGCTACCTGATCATTCCAATGTCCGAGAAGAGTTGGTTGCTGTACATGCGGTAAGTGTACTCCCTCCCCCCCCCCCCCCCCTCACACACACACCGTGCTCCCAACCACACCCCTGTTAGTAGCACTCCCCCACCCCCCCCCCCCTCACACACACACCGTCCTCCCAACCACACCCCTGTTAGTAGCACTCCCCCACCCCCCAAAAAAATCTACTGCCAGTACCACAGCCCTTCACCCCCCCCCCCCTTAACCCCCCACCCCGCACACACATACCGTCAATATTGCTGTACATACAGTCACTGTCAAGATAGCCTGACCCAATTCCTCAAGTTGGCTGCCCAAGCCACACGGTCAGGTGTTCGTTTGACGGACATTCTGGATTGAGCTCTGCGCCAACCCCAAGTAATTGCTCAGGATATCTCCGACACTGACTCTACGTTTGCGTTTGCATCACCTGTTACTTCCCCTGTTCATGCAACGGCAACGGCTTCTGTTCCTTCTGTAATTGCCTCTGTTGCGTAGAAATTTTATGCATGACAATCATCATGATTGCTTTCTAGTCTACAACACCCGTAACAAGTTAGCTGTGTGATTCATTGTAACAAGTTAGCTTTGTGATTCATTTCCTGTTCTTCTGCTCAGGGTAAATCTGTGTTGGGATTGTCAGGTCCACGTCGTCTCTCTATCATACTACCGCACCTTAACCAGGCACATGAGCGCATCAAAATCTTTCCAAAATCCGTAAGTGAACTGCGCTTGTATACCTTCTTGTCAAAGTATTTTTGGAAGTTGGACTAGTTTCAGCTCCACAGTCCAGTTTATAGCTTTCATGGCTGACTCAGTTGCCAAGGCTGATTGGAAAAGTAACTCCAGTAGTTTCACTTCAAGAGACCAGTGTATCTAGTGTCTGCTGCTATCAAAGCAGCATGCTCAGCTGTGAATACCGGTTACCCTACCAAATGGAGTGTGTGTGTGTGTGCGCGCGTGCGTGCGTGCGTGCGTGTGTGTGTGTGTACATGTGCTTGTCTTTGTTATTCCTGGCTCATTCTACCACCGTGGAATGATGATGATGATGTCAGGAGAGTGAGTCGCTATTGGAAGCATTCAAGGCTAAAACTCTACCTGAGTCTACCGTTATCCTGCAGAATAAGTTACCTACCTGGAGCAGCGGTGAGTGAAGCTGTGGTTGTGTTATGCATGGGTGTGTGTGGATGTGCAGGTATTTGTGTGGATGTGCATGTGCGTATGTGCAGGTATGTGTATGTGTCTGGGAAGTGCGGTGGTGGGGCTGTGCCCCGCTTCATATTTTGAATGAGTGATCAATTCCTTGATGAATGCTGTCCAGGGTTCTAGCCAAAGGGCGTAGGAGAGAGGGGGGGGGGGGGGGGTGCAGCCCCTGAACCTCTGTGAGAAAGTGCCACCCCCTACCCCCTGTGGAAAAGTGCCGCCCCCAATCCCCCTGTGAAAAAGTGCCGACCCCTACTCATTTTCCGATTTTCGTGTTTTTCATGCAATTCACCGAAAATGCAGTCGAAAGTCACTATTAGATGGTTCATGAAGGCATCTTTGTCTGGGGGAAGTCGGGGATTCGCCGCATACGCTGCATTTAGCGTGTCAAGACAATAATGGAAAGTGGAAAATGGGATACGGGGTAACTGTTTCCCATCCCCCCCCCCCCCGCCCCCCCGCCCCGCCCCGCCCACACTATTTTGTTGCGTTGTGTACTACAGTATGCAGAGAGTGAACCGTTTGGTCTCAACTTCAATACTCCATGTGTATTGGTCTCAACTTCAATGGTCCATGTGTATTGTTCTCAACTTCAATGCTCCATGTGTATTGGTCTCAACTTCAATGCTCCATGTGTATTGTTCTCAACTTCAATGGTCCATGTGTATTGGTCTCAACTTCAATGGTCCATGTGTATTGTTCTCAACTTCAATGCTCCATGTGTATTGGTCTCAACTTCAATGCTCCATGTGTATTGTTCTCAACTTCAATGCTCCATGTGTATTGTTCTCAACTTCAATGCTCCATGTGTATTGTTCTCAACTTCAATGGTCCATGTGTATTGTTGTATGCTATGCAGAGAGTGAATCTTTTGTTCTCAACTTCAATGGTCGGGTAACCAAAGCTTCGGTGAAGAACTTTCAAATAGTGCACCCGGAGGACAGTAAGTGTGTGTGTCCATTCACGATGTCATAATGTTATGTGAACACGGAATGTGCAATGCCTTGGGGATAACACCATTAACATTTTGTTCTGGTGTTCTGGGGTTAGTGTATTTGTGTGCTTGAGCTACATCTGCACCTTGCTCCGTACAGGGTGTTGGCATTCCGATGGATGCGTGAGACTCGGCCTTCAGACTCGGCCTTCAGCCGGCCTTCAGCCGAGTCTCCCGAGAACCGTGACTTTTCTTTTCTTTCGTGCATTTGATGATAAATGAAGGAATTCCACCTCCAACACATGCACTCTCTGTCAGGTAGTGAATGTGCTGGAGGTGGACTTGCTTAATTGGTGAACAGGCCCAAAGATGCTGCTTACCCCTTGAGTACAATACGTGATGATAACATTCTCCTGCTCTCACTGCCACAACAACTAAACAAATTAGTGTCTTAAAAATGTTGTCCAAATCAAAATAAAGTGAATTTGTCCGTTTGACAATTCAGTCTATGGACCAAATTTCTAATATTAAAAAAAAGCACGATAAATCGGAGTTAGTCCAGCAGTGTATCAAGTCCGAAAACCCCTTGGATGAAATAGACTCGGTCTGTTCATGCTGCGGGTAGTACCGTATTTTCCGATGTGTTCACCGCACAATGGTCTAAGGCATGAGAATTTTCAACCCGGGTCGACTTCAGCCCGAGTCGAGTTCAACCCGGGTCGAGTTCAGCCCGGGTCGAGTTCAGCCCGGGTCGAGTTCATCCCGGGTTGAAAGTCTGTACGATAGACAAAATAGGTGAGCGTTTACATGAAGACAGTTGGCCCGGGTTAAATACTGATATGCCGCCAAAAGTCCACTTCTAGAGTCCTGTTTGGTCACGTGAATACTTTCGAGCGAAATTTGCATGTGCGGTGCTATTCAAGCCAGGCGCGAGATACGCACAGAAGTACGTTTGTAAGATTTTCTCACCCCGGGTTGATTTCAACCCCCCCCCCCCAGGGAGGGTTGAAATCAACCCGGGTCAAGCGCAATGTGTCATGTAAACGCGCCATTCATTTTGTGTACATGGCGGGTTGAAATCTGACCCGGGTTGAAACGCCTCATGTAAACACAGCCTAAGCCGCACCCCTCACCGTTTCGGGCTTGACATTCGTATTCTTTTGGACATTCGGAGTATACGCCACACATCCGTATTTGAATTGTTGGCCATCCAAACTGGATGGCTACTAGTAAGAAGTACATACAAGACGTATGCAAATGGTGAAAAAGGTTGAGAAGCACGACTGAAGTTCCACCAAAACGTTCTTGGTTTGTTCCTCACTGTGAGCTGACAACACAGAAGCACCGTACAACTGCGATGATGGATTTCTGTGCATGAAAAGTACACAAAAGTAGTCGAATTACACTAATGCTTGTTATGCTTATGTTAGGTACCGCCTCCCGTACCTTTTCTAGCTGGCCTGCATGCACTTACGTACTCACCTTTTGTCTCCTTTTGTTCCGTTGGCCTGGGTAGCTACTTGCGCGCCCATATTTGCCATAGCTACCCAGGCCCTTTATCTTGCCGTTCAGACTTGATCTCTCCCTCACTCTTTTCTCACTCGTCAATAATCACCATGTAGTCGTTTCGTTCGTCTTGGTCTCTTGTCTCGTCGTCTATAATAAATGTCGTTCCCACTAACTTGTTCCCGTTGTCAGTCGTCCTGTTTCGAACTCAACATTGGCGCCCGATTATTGATCGACCCACGACCCTGAGATCATCCCATGCCCAGCCGTCCTCAACCACCATTCG
Organism: Sycon ciliatum; assembly: GCF_964019385.1. Taxonomy (NCBI): domain Eukaryota; kingdom Metazoa; phylum Porifera; class Calcarea; order Leucosolenida; family Sycettidae; genus Sycon; species Sycon ciliatum. The sequence goes on from NC_088654.1 coordinate 28,862,076, forward strand.
TCTCGTCTATGTCAACCTCGTCTCGTCCATGTCAGTCCCGTCTCTCCTACGCCAACCTCGTCTCGTCTCTATCAACCTCGTCTCTCCTACGCCAACCTTACCTCGTCTATTCTCGTTCAAGCCATGCAGGTCAGCTACCTTTCTCTCTTTCTTTTTTTTGTATGCTTCTTCGTCAAATTTATTTTCGTGAATTTTTTTGTAGTGTGTGCGCGCGCGCGCGTGTGTTCGTAAAACATAACCAAGTTAGGGGTCCGATCATGGTGAGCCACGCTCTAATTTTTGGATGTTTAGCAAAAGTGTAACTAGGCTGTATTAGCCGTGCAAAATACTAGTAATTCACGTTCCTCGTCAAACTCCAATAGTTATTACACACAATAAGTAGTACAGGAATGATGTGTACGAGTGCATTTTTAGTACACACTTTCGTGAGATCCATGCGCGCGTGCAGTATGTGTGTGTGTGTTTTCTCCTCCAGTTCATTTTTTAATCTTTTTCTCTCTTTTTTTTCTCTCCGCGAGGACGCGGGATTTTTTTTCATGGAGGGGTTGTATGTTAGGTACCGCCTCCCGTACCTTTTCTAGCTGGCCTGCATGCACTTACGTACTCACCTTTTGTCTCCTTTTGTTCCGTTGGCCTGGGTAGCTACTTGCGCGCCCATATTTGCCATAGCTACCCAGGCCCTTTATCTTGCCGTTCAGACTTGATCTCTCCCTCTCTCTTTTCTCACTCGTCAATAATCACCATGTAGTCGTTTCGTTCGTCTTGGTCTCTTGTCTCGTCGTCTATAATAAATGTCGTTCCCACTAACTTGTTCCCGTTGTCAGTCGTCCTGTTTCGAACTCAACACTTAGCACACCGTATCGCTGGCTGATTCATAGCCAGCATTCGGAGTCCAAGGTGCAGGGGTGATTTTGAGTTTTTTTAGGCATTTCAAAGTGCGGCTTATACCCTGGAAAGTCCTGTAATTGTATGTGTGAGGGGGGGGGGGGTGGGGGAGAGCGTGCGTGTGAACGTTCGTGTTTTTCGTGCATGCATGCATGTGTTTGTGTGTGCGTCTTTATGACAATGTCATTGTTTGTTTCTGTGTGTGTGTGTGTGTGTGTGTGTGTGTGTGTGTGTGTGTGTGTGTGTGTTTGTGTGTATGAATGTGTATGTGTCTGCAGCTGATTACATCGTGTTGCAGTTTGGCCGTATTGCTGAGCACCAGTTTACGTTGGATTTCTCCTATCCACTATGTCCATTGCAAGCCTTTGCCATTGCTCTCAGTGGAAGTTTCAAAAACTTCTCACAGTGAGGGGGCAGGGAGGAAGGAAGGCCGGCGTACTGGTCTGCGTCGTATGTTGCATGTATGCCTTTCTTGGTGTGGGAATGCGTGTGTGTGTGTGCGTGTGTGTGTGCGCATGTGTGCGTGCATGCGTGCATCTATGTGTGTGTGTGTGTGTGTGTGTGTGTGTGTGTGTGTGTGTGTGTGTGTGTGTGTGTGTGTGTGTGTGTGTATGCTTGCACTTGTAGTGCTCTGTTCAATACGTTTGGATGAACAGAATGCAGTGCAGAGTATGGCATTGATGAGTGATGCTATGACCCACCACTTGCTAACATTAGTAACAGCCTGTTGGAAAGGCATACACTCCTCTTCTGGTTTTTGAACAAAGTTGGATTTCCTTTTCTAGCACGAGATCAGCTACTGTTTTAATTCTGAGGGTGTTGAATCATAACGTACAGCACTTCTTCGGATAGCACAGCTGTTGCTTGTGCCGCAGATTTGGGGTTCATATCATTATTGGTAGAAGCTAGCTGCAGAGATGACTGTAATTCTGCCTTAGAAATGTGCAGATGGTTCGATATTATGCACTATATCTGGTGCCCCCCCCCCCTCTCTCTCTGTCTCTCTCTCTCTCTTCACTCTTTCTCCCCCCCCCCCCCCCCCCCAGGACTCACTCTTTCTCCCCCCACCCCTGGACTCACTCTTTCTCCCCCCCCCCCGGACTCTTTCTTCCCCCCCCCCCGGACTCTCTATTTCTCTCCTATTCCATTGACTCACCGAATAATCCGCTTTTCTACATTATTATCTTTTCTTGTTCTTGAGTTTAGGTGCTACATTGTATATTCTATCATGAATACCACCAGAGTGGCTGCTGGAAAGTCTTTAGGTTCTGTGTGTGTGTGAATGTTTTCTTATTGATTTATAATGATCTTTCTTTTAATTCTAAAAGCTTGCGTGCTTTCTCCTCGACTTCATTGAGATGTGATGTGATGTGTGCGTGTGTGTGTGTGTGTTCGTGTGTGTGTTTAATGAGCTGATGGTGTTCAGTTAGTCTGGAAATGAATAATCTCATTGTTTTCCATGCATGTATGGGTTGTGCACAGTCGCCACGCCAGGGAGAGGTTATGTGAACGACTTTATCGTGCGAATCGGCATATTCTCGTATGGGCATTGAGCGCTGTATAGACGAATTTTCTCATTGGCGTGAAGTATTGAATACATCGTTGCAGAAACAGGAAAGAAGTGACAAAAGAGCACAATCACATAGATTTGCTGCATCTTTGCCACTGTGTATATAGCATGTCAGCGGATGATGTACATGACTGATTGTACTCACATAACCTTGGCTTGGAGCAGGAGAGTGATATCATCATTTCAAAGGGGAATTTCCCTTTCTTTTCCCAACATGAAATCGTGTGCTCTACTAGCAGCTAGGCTAGGCCTTTCTGAGCAACGGCCAACAGGCCTGCAGGACGGACCGGTCGACTCATAGCAGGTTGATTTTTGTACTAGTAGAGTACTCCGCGAAAACCTCTTGGATCCGTATATGCATCAGTATTGCAATGTCATGTATTTCGTAAATGGAGAGAGAGAGAGCGAGTAGTTCGTCTTTGAGTACTCCAAATCGATTCGATTGTCCCTTTGGACGTTTCGGGAGAAGCGATTTTCCGAGTTTTGTATGTCGTTTAGATTGCACAGTGCAGTGCAGCGATATGGCCGGAGTTGATCGTGAACAGGGCGATGGTGATTGCCGGTGTATGTTGTGCAGTGTAGATCTACGAGCACAACCTGTAGCGATGTAGACAGAGAAAGAGTGAAATGAGCAAATGCACGGATTTCCGCAAGGGTGAAATGTCTACTGCACTGGTAGATCTGACGTGGAACACTGGACGTGGGAGTGTGAAGGCTGAGGATGTGAAAATAACCCAACGACTTTTTTGGTTACGTTCACCACGTTCACACTCTGACACTGTCACGTTCGTCGCCGGTGATTACGAAAGGAAGGTATTCGATCAAGGACATAGGTGTGGTCCTCGCCACTCAGTGGATGCAGTCAGTAATACACTAGTAGTAGCCATACTACTCGAAGCAAACCACAAACAAAGAAAACAGTGCAATAATGATCGTCGCTAGTCGCTCCGAGGCAGATCTACTAGGGAGTCGACTAAAACCGTGAACTGTTTCACGATTCTATGGTAGCCTAGGCTCTAGTCATGACTGTCGAAATATCACCCGTATTCCTGTGTTGCAGGTTCACATTATTAGGTGAGGGTGCAGTCGACACTGTGCTAGTTACATGAACAGCGATACGGCACCGTTACGTCGTCCACACGCACAGTCAGTTTACGATCATCAACCTGCACATGTCACATCTGTACAGTGCAGACTACAAAGTACAATGTAGCCTTGTAAGTAATAGTTGTAGGACTACAGCCAGGCACTGAGACAGTACTACTAGACCTAAAACTGTCAGTATTTTTCCGCTCGAGGCGAGCACCGATACCGCTAAAAGTGTTTCTGTGCTGTGTGCGGCGCTGAACCGCAGTGTGTTTGCAGGGACTACGTAGCTGTGTAGAAACCACTGGTGGAGTGGTGCACCAGTACGTGTTTGAGGAATAGTCTGAAAAAATGCGCTCTTGTTTTGTGATTTGGCTACGGCCATAGGGTGACTTTCATAACACCGTTATCATTAGTTCCTAGTGTTTGTTCAAGGACCACGGGTGGGGAAGAGTAGAGTCGCTACCGAGCCTAGCACAGGCTAGTGCGAGAAGACGTTTGTGCTTTCCTCGTCACTCGCTCGCACACGATATGGCCGAAGGAAAATGGCCTCCACTACCTCTTCAAAAGCCCAGAAAACTTGGCGAGCGGCCGAAAAAGGTTGCAGAAAAGCCGAAAGCGGATGAGACGGACGAATTGAACCTGGCACCGTAAGTACATGTCAGGGACTTCTCTAGGACTCCAGTACTGTAGTAGTGTAGTAGAACAATCAATGGCTGTCAATGGTTGTCAATGGTTGTCAATGGTTCGCAACTGTCAGAATGCATGATTATATCCTCAATGTCAAACAGTTCTGTCCGCAGATTGAGTATCCTCAATGTCATAGTATTTTGACATTGTATATTTCCGCTCAATGGAGAGGTTGCGCACAACGAAAATTCGTAGCACTGTAACGAAACCTTTTAGCGGAAAAAGCTAACCAATATTCATCAACCGGGAGGTTGCGCACAACGCGTGAACGCTTTCGTAGTACAGTTGAACATCGATTATCCGACCACCTCTGGGCAGACAACTGTCAGGCGGTGTTCAGATAAGGCAAATGTTCCGGATAAGAAAAAAACTGTCACTCACACACTTTCAGTGGTTATTACTAGCCGCACGAGCTTTTTACTTTTTACTTTTCAAAATTTTCGTATTTTTTGAATGGCTCACTACATGCACAGTGCGTACTCTACGGCACGTGCGCCCAAAAAAACTGTTACGGATAATCGAATGGTCGGATAGTCGATGTGCGGATAATCGATGTTCAACTGTACGTCGACGCGGCGCGCGCGCGGGTACGAAGAGTCAAGTCAAGGAGTTGTAAAATATCAGTATTTTAGTACTCCACGTACGTTACGACAATATTTCCGTAGATCTGCTCTGTTTCGATCGCGTTTGGACGGATCTTCGTAGCAACTTCAGGGTTCACAGTTGCGTAGAAAAACGTCGATTAGATGGGGGCGGCGCACGTGCTCCAAAATGCCAGCTTGACCAATCAGCAGTCAGCATTTCGTCGCATTTTTGCTCGAAGTAGGGGGTGTTTGAAGGAGTTAGCAGCACTTCAGCTAGGTTCTACGAGTCTGGGACGTGGCCCAGGCACAGAAGACAGGTGTTCCAAAAGATTTACCGAAACAAATTTTCATTACTCACACGGGTATGCCAGAGCATATGCGTAAACTTCGTGAGATATAGTACAGTATTGGAAAGGAGTATCCAAAAATGTCTCAGTAAATTTCTTTGCCAGGGTCTCCTGCAAAATTTAAGCCATAGATTGTCCAAATCGGCCAAGGGGAAGATGCTCTGTACTGATTTTAGTAACCCCGAGTCCCAGCGGCGCGCAACCGCTTGCGCGAAAATGTGCGAAGATCAAACAACAAGAAAAACGCATGCATGCAGCAGAACAGCAACGCGTGCCGTCGAAGAGAAAATCATTGTGCACAGACTGTTCAGTGTTCTCTCCTCAGTTCGCCCGCGACGTTGGTTGCTGTGCTTTCATTCTCGCTGGAGTTCTTGTGGCAGCGGATTTCGCCAACATGGAGGAACTGGTACCCTGGGAAACCTGGTCTTCAGTGGCCCTCGACTAACGCACGGTGGATTTGCTGGTCCCGTTCACCTCCATCAGCAGCTCCGTGTGGTATCATCATGTTCTCGGCGCTACTTGCCTGGCAAGCTCTGACTCGTTTGTTTGTCTTCTTACCTGTGGAACATCGCGATCGCTCATTGTAGAATCAGCTTTTGGTCGGACATGGCATGTTGCATTTACTGAGACTAGCACAGGTTGCGTTTCGCCTTCTCCTTCAAGGCACAGTGAAAGGTAATTCTTTCCCGAGGACAAGCACAACTACTGTAACTGTTCAATGTTGCGGTGCAATTCCCAGTGCAAATAACGAGAGAGCTTGGAAGCTCAGGGCCCTACGCTATGCTTTTTTGCCTTGATGACCTAGACAAAAAAAGCATAGGGATGTTATAAATTCTTTAAAAAATTCCTTTTTTTAAAAGACATAACCTGGGATTCGAACCCGCACTATCGCGCCCTGCATGCATCCCCCGATACACTTCGCATACATACTTATTCTTCCAAGTTGTTTCACATTGTGATCTTGCATTTGAAAGCCCTATTTGAATATGCATTGTGGCCAGCCGTCTTTGATGGCACGGTACGGTAGGGGATAGGTACGAGACAGGTACGATCGAGGGTAATACGACACCGTCTCCCGTACCATACCATACCATCAAACACAGCTGGCCACATACAGCTGCACGCAATATTCAAATAGGGCTTTCAAACGCAAGATAATAACGTAAAGCAACTTGGAAGAATGGGTATGAATGCGAAGTGTATGGGGGAATGCATGTAGGGCGATAGTGCGGGTTCGAATCCCAGGATATGCCTGAAAAAAAGGTAGACGAAAGAGGGATCTGACTCACAGAGATAATAACGAATAATCTTTACTTCAGGATGAGACACTAGTAAAGCAACTGAACTACACGAGAGGAATAACTGCAAGCTGTAACTGACTGAAACAACGAAAAGAACACAACTCGGTGTAGTCTCCAGTCCAAACAACAAGACGCCGACTCAACTAATTATGCACAGAAACTACAAGCCGCGAAGTCGGTTTCACGCGCGCGCGGGAAACGGCACATGAGACATGCATAACACAACACGATGCACTACTACTACTACATGCATCATGAATAGCATGAATAGCACAAAAGAACAGCCAGGAATAATTATGATTAGACTGGTCCACACAGGAACAATAAATGTATCACCTCTACGCGTGCACACAGCATAACTGACACCAAAGAAGGGCACGTTGATGCGGGCATGCATTGGAATTACCATGAACGTAATGACACCCAAAGGCTAGCGGCAGTGATTTGCCATAACACCATACTTAGACTACTGAAAGAGGTTCACCGTCTACTCATTCCACCCTCCTTGATACAACTACCGGTAAGTATCAACGTTGATACAACTAAAATGAACTATCAGAAAAGAAAACGAAACGTAACGAGCTATGAGCTAGCTGTACAGAAACATAAATGGCTGCAAAAACGGACGACTGATGCACAAGAGAGACACATCCAGCCGGTAAGCATGCTAGGGCGATTCAGAATCAGTCCTCACTATCATCAGGTCCAGCGACGCCCACCGTGACAACTGGGCACAGTCGCACCACAGGCCTGGTCACTGTCTTCCCGCCAACTAGCACTCTTGCCACACGCACGGTGCCGTCTTGACCTGGCATCACTTCCGTCACTCTTCCAAGGGGCCATTTACCCCGTGGCGTATCTGCCGTGATCACCAGGACGATATCTCCAACTGCTATGTTCCTTTCCTCGGCGGACCACTTAGCACGGCGATTCAGTCCGGGGACCCACTCTTTCATCCAACGGTGCCAGAAGTGTGTGACAAGTTCTTGCACTCTCCTCCATCTTTGTTGTAGGCGGTAATCGTCACTGCTTGTGCCGATGGAGAACTGCTCCACACGTCCAACCAAGAAGTGGTTCGGAGTCAAGGGCAAGTCGTCTCTGGCATCCACAGAAGGGATTGTTAGCGGTCTTGAGTTGAGGAGAGACTCGGTACTACAGAAAGCGGTCTGAAGCTCCTCATCGGTGATGCTGGCATCACTCAGAACTGCATGAATGGCCTTCTTGGCGGCTTTGACCATGGTCTCGTGAACGCCGCCGAAATGCGGGGCACCTGGAGGAATGAAGTGCCACCGTACACGTGGGAACTTCAACTGGAGCGCCGCCTGTTCTTGTTCTAGCTCTTTCAGCTCGCGTTGTCCTCCTACAAAGTTCGTCCCATTGTCCGACAGGACCTCTTCTGGCACGCCTCGGCGGTTGCTCATTCTCTCGAAGGCATTCAAGAAACTACTGGTGTCCAGGGAATAGGACAACTCCAAATGCACAGCACGGCACGTGAGACAAGTGAAGAGGCAGAGGTATCTCTTTGCCCGCCTCTGTCCTCGACCCTGAACTGTCGTAAATGGCCCGGCGTAGTCCACAGCAACCCGGCCGAAGGCACGACGCGGTGACTCTAACCGTATCTTCGGCAGAGGGGCCATGATTGGAGTGACAGGTTTGGCTTTCCTCTTTCTGCATTCAGTACACCTCTGCTCGCACTCACGAACTGCTTCTCGTCCCGCAATGATCCAGAAGCGTTGCATCAGCAGGGACCACGTGTGGTTGACTCCAGCAGCATGGTTCGCAGCCTCATGTTGGTCCTTGACAATCAGGTATGTAACCCAGTTGTGACGTGGTAGAACGATTGGATGCTTAGTTGCTTCGGGTAGGAATTCTGCATTCTGGGTCCGTCCTTCCACTCGCATGACTCCATCTTCATCTAGCCGAGGACAAAGACTAGCCAGTTTGCTGGTCGTTGGGATTGCCTTCCCCTTTCTCAGGAGAGCATACTCTGGGAAGCTCTCTTGTTGAGCTGTTCTGATGAAGGAAAGCTCCGCGTCTGTCACTTCCTCAGGGCTCAAGCTGCCGACTTGCCTCTCATCAACCGGGGTGCGGCAGTTGCTGACAAAGCGAAGCACCAAGGCTAGACGACGTACGGCGACTCTCCACGATGAGAAGTTCCTGGGTTCCAGCTTCCAATCTTTGCTCACAAACGTGAAGAGTGACACTCCTTCAACTGTGCTCATTGTGGCTTCCTTGCATGCGGACCTCACCTCGGGCACGACAGGACAAGTGAGTTTGCTGGGTGGTGGCGGCCACTGGGACTTGTCAAGGAGAAGATACTGCGGTCCATTCCACCATTGGGCCTCCTGTACAAGCTTGGCGGCACTGGACCCACGGGAAACCACATCTGCAGGATTGCACTCTGTCGGGACGTAGTGCCACTGACCTGGCTGACTTGAGGCTTGAATCTCTGCCACTCTGTTGGCAATGAATGGCTTGAACTGGCGACTTCGATTGCGCACCCACCACAAGACGTTCATGCTATCCGTCCACCAATGCCAACTGCTCTCGGGTATAGCCAGCACTTCACCCACTGACACAGCCAAATCTACTGCAACTACCGCCGCAGTCAGCTCCAAACGCGGGATGCTGGTGCTTTTTATCGGAGCTACCTTGCCTTTACTTGCCACCGGGCGACAGGTCACAGCCCCGGATTCGTAGCTGTGACGGAGGTAGGCGACTGCTCCATATGCGTCTTGCGATGCGTCGCTGAAGATGTGCAGTTCCGTGGCAGTGATCACTTCTGTGTTTGACAGTCTCAGACAACGGGGCACAGCCACGGCTTCTAGCTTCTCGAATTCATCACACCATTGCACTGCTCGGGCAAGTAGATCATCTTGCAGTGGCTCATCCCACTGAATACCATCGACCCACATTTCCTGGAACAGGATGCGGCCGCTCATCACGAAGGGCAAGACGAACCCCAGCGGGTCGAACAGAGTCGCCAGAATCTTCAGAAAGGTCCGCTTGCTCAGGACTGAGTAACTTGGTGCTCGACACCTGAACGTAAAGACATCCGTCTCTGCATCCCACTGCACACCAAGCGCTTTGGTTGACGGCAGAATACTATCCTGAAGATTCACCTGCTTGGCACGATCTTCCGGTGGGATCAGTTGGAGTAGCTCGGTGCTGTTCGAAATCCACTTGCGAGGATGCATTCCGGCACGGTGCCACAGCTCACTCAGGTCCTGGTACAGTTTGATGGCATCCTTGTCATCGTCGGTGGAATCCATAGTGTCGTCCATATAAGTCGACTTCAACACCGCTTCTGCAGCACGTGGGAATTCTTCTTTTAGCTGCTCAGCATGTTTCTGAGACACCATTTGTGCTAGGAATGGGGACGAATTCACGCCAAACACCACCCGTTGGTACTGGTAGGCGACTGGCTCCTTTGACGCATCCAAGTCCCGCCACAGAAAACGATGAAATTTCTGATCATCTTCAGACAGCTCGATCTGGAGGTACATCTCTGCTACATCGGCCACGATAGCAACTGGCTTTGCCCTGAATCGCAGCAATATGTGCGGTAGCTCTCTCTGCAGCTTCGGTCCTGGGTGGAGGTAGTCGTTCAGGCTTGCTCCTTTGCATTTGGCTGATGCGTCAAAGACCACCCTCACTTTAGTTGTTGTTGCATCTGGTCTGGTGACTGGAAAGTGCGGGAGGTACCAACCACCTGTTGACTCGAGCTTTACTGCAGTCACGTATCCAGCGTTCACATGATGCTGCAGTACACGGCAGTACTCCTTTGCTACTTCTGGTTCCTTGTGGAGGCGTTTCTCTGTCGAGCGCAGTCTCTTCAGTGCCATCTCGTAGCTACCGTTCTCCTCTGGCGGGCTTCTCTTCCAAGGCAGCTTGACGGTGTACCTGCCGTTGCAGTACTTTGTTGCTGCCTCTGCATCTGCAAGAGTTTGTCGGTCATTTGCTGCAAGCGGGCTCTGTCGGCGAGGCTCTTCCACCTCCCACATACGCCGGACCAGCATCTCCAGATTACCGTCATCGACTCTGCTGAAGTGAGTGCGGTGATGATCTGAGCTTCCACTCACAGGTCCAACACAGGTCCAACCTAGCGCGGTTCTCCTCGCCACCGGTTCTCCCTGATCACCCCTCACCTCCTCCAGAGAGTAGTGAAGCTCGGCATGATCCAGGCCAATCAGCATATCAATCTGGCGAGTTGCTGGCTGTTCGAAGGGTATGTCCAGCAGATGATGGTACTGACTTGACTCGACGGTCCAATCGTACGGTTTCAGTGTGCCTGTGACGTGACTAGTTGTGATGGCTGAGAACGGACTGATGTACTTGCCATCTACACTCTCTACCAGCAGATCCACTGGCATTGACTCGAAAGACTCCACCGCTCCGTTGAGGGTGCTGATCGAAACCTGTTTCATGGGTCCCTGCAAGTTGAGCTGGTCCGCTACCTCTGTGTTCACATAACTTTGGGTGCTCCCATCATCCAACAGCGCATTCACCCTGAGGTTGCGGTCACCGTTTCGTAAAACGACCGGCAAGGTTCTCAGTGACAACGGTCTGGCGCCTGCTCCGATGTTAGCAGTGGTTGTGGTTCTGGCTGTCTCACTGGTACGACCCCTTTCCGTGCCATTTCTGGCTTTAGACGTGTCAATGGCTACTGCCCTGTGAAGCAGATAGTTGTGGGTATCGCTGCACTTGTCTACGCCACACTTTCTCTTCCGCTGGCAGTTAGCACCTCGGTGGCCCTTGCCCAGACAGCGATAGCAGAGCCGATGTGTTTTCGCCACTTTCCAACGCTTGTCCACATCCATTTCCTTGAACTCTTTGCATGTCCACACTTGATGGTCCTGGGAGCATACTGGACACGCTGCCGGTGTCGGATTGGGTGACTCTGCTGCATGGAATGAGTGGCCTCGGGCTGCTGGGCGCTCTCGGCCATGTCTATGGCGACCAGGTGCTAGGCCTGCGATGGCTTCATTGGCGGTAATGTGAAAGTCGGCCTCGAGATTGACCCACTCGAGCAACGCCTCCACCCCTTCTGGGCGCTGATGCTCATAGAGCCACCTATGGTATCTTGTCAGCAGGTCTTCTGGCAGCTTCTGCTGGATTCGCGCGTACAGAGTGCCCACCTCTAGCTCCGATTGGCGACCCGCTGCTTTCAAGTTGGTCACGGCTACTTCCAACAAATCTGAGAACTGTTCCAGATCTTGTGCGTTGACTCGATCTCCGTGCAATGGCTTGAACCGTTCCAGTTCATCTAAGTACACCATCACTTGGCGCCGCGTACCTCCGAATTTCCGTTCCAGGCGTTCCATTGCCTTGTGGTATGAGTCCGGGGCGTACCCTAGCCGCTCGATGCATCTTAGCGCTTCTCCCGCTACATACTGTCGTAGCTGCAACAGCTTCAGGGTTGGGCTGATTGGCGCACTGTCCACGCACGCCAGGAACGTGGCCTTCCATAACTCATAGGCACGCTTATCACCATCAAACACGGGTATTGAAATGCTTCTCATTTTGCTGAAGACGTCTGCGGCTCCAGCTGGTGGTGCAGCAAAACTAGATGGTCTCGATGGAGTTGGTACTGGTAGACCATTGTAGCTGCCGCCATGGCCATGTGCCACACTCTGTGTAGGCCTGAAACTGGCTCTAGGTACAAATGGGACGGCGGCCACAGACTGGTGTAATGTATGGGCTGGTCTCTGGCTACTTCCACTCATGACTGCTGTGTGTACCCTGCTGGAGTGAACAGGGGCTGATTGCCTGGGCAGTACATTGCTATTGGTTGCTTGTACAGCTACAGGTGCGCTGGTGTTGCTGGCCTGACTCAGTGGCACTGTGGGACCTGCTGCTGCTGCTGCTGCTGGCGCACTGCTACTTGTGCGGGAACTGATGCTATGGCTACTACTGGTACTAGAACTGGAGTGGTGACTGCTCCCTGCACTCACACTGACTGGTGGAGTAGAGCTGGAGCTTGTGGGTGCACCTACAGACGAAGAAAGTGAGGTGATTGCGCTTTTACTTGAGACACTGGCACTGACAGGCCTGTTGGTGCTGAATATGTTGCTTGCTGCAGATGTGTCCGTGTTGCTTGTGACAGGAGTGAAGTCCGCACTGACGCCACCAGGCGCGGAAGACGGTCTAGCGGACTGTGCAGAACTCGCAGACTGAGCAGTTCCTGACACCCCACCTAATGGGTCGTGAGCAGCGTTGAAGCTTGATGGCATAACAGGGTGGTACTGACTGAACCCTGCGGAATGACGCGCACGAATATGTTGTTGCTCCTCGTACATCTCCACCTGCTGCTCCAGGTGCGCCATTGCTTCTGCCACTTCCTCCAGCTCCGTTATTGCTGCGTCGACTGCTTTGCCTTTTTTCTCGGCTTGAAAACACGTCACCAGTGACTCCAACACCTGATTCACCTCGTTGGCGAACCATTGCACTGCCTCGAATTCGTCTCTCACGGCATCCAAACTCAACTTCTCGTCACGGATCTGCAAAATCAAGCCTCGTCGCCGCGACGTCAAGCGCCGTTTCATTTGAATTTTTGCCACTCTCATGTCTGCAGATGCCGAGGTCACAGCATCGTTGACTTGCTCTTCCTGGCCATCCGTATTACCAGGCTCAACATAATCGCTAGGCTCAACATAATCGCCAGGCTCAACATCATGGCCAGGCCCAACATCATCGCCTACCGTGACCCTGTTCCGCTCGTGACTGATATCGTCGCTGTGTTCAGACATCTCGCTCCGATGGACTTCCGACTAGGTGAAGATAACCATCCTCTGCTACCATTAGACGAAAGAGGGATCTGACTCACAGAGATAATAACGAATAATCTTTACTTCAGGATGAGACACTAGTAAAGCAACTGAACTACACGAGAGGAATAACTGCAAGCTGTAACTGACTGAAACAACGAAAAGAACACAACTCGGTGTAGTCTCCAGTCCAAACAACAAGACGCCGACTCAACTAATTATGCACAGAAACTACAAGCCGCGAAGTCGGTTTCACGCGCGCGCGGGAAACGGCACATGAGACATGCATAACACAACACGATGCACTACTACTACTACATGCATCATGAATAGCATGAATAGCACAAAAGAACAGCCAGGAATAATTATGATTAGACTGGTCCACACAGGAACAATAAATGTATCACCTCTACGCGTGCACACAGCATAACTGACACCAAAGAAGGGCACGTTGATGCGGGCATGCATTGGAATTACCATGAACGTAATGACACCCAAAGGCTAGCGGCAGTGATTTGCCATAACACCATACTTAGACTACTGAAAGAGGTTCACCGTCTACTCAAAAGGAGAATTGAAAAATTTATAACATCCTATGCTTTTTTGCCGTCAGATACAGATAGCGCCAGGCGTGACACAAACAAACACACAAACAAACACCAAATTAAAGCTGTGTGGACCCTGGCTAGCGCCAGACGTTACTGAAGTAACGTCTTCTGCATAGCTACGGGAATAAAGCAAACTATTTCCACTGGAGAATGCACGATCGTAAAAACACAAGGTCGACACGAACGGAACCGAGAATGGTTTGACACTGCATGCGGAGAGAAGCGAGGAAAGGACAGGTCCTACCAAACATCGGCTCTAAACCTACTACAAAAGGCTACAAGTACAACTCAGGTTCTTTCTCTGTTCTGTTCTGGTCTGTTCTGTTCTGTTCTGTTTGGATGCGTGGGGTGTACACGATCGGTACTCTCCCGGGGTCACGCGACTCACGTGCGCCAAACCCGCCCTCGCACGACGCTTTTGTCGATCCTGCATGCCTACTGTGAGCCCTGAACTTTCGTTATTCGAACCCGGACGGTCGGGGGGGGGGGGGGGTGAACACGTGCCAATTGAAATGACGTTGCACACGGATCAGCAGTGGAAGTGTTGCGTTGAACATTTGACATGGATTTTACAAGCATTTGACATGCACTTGACATGGATTTGACATGGATTTGACATGGATTTGACATGGATTTCATATCGATAGAAAGTTGTTTTTGACTACTTCACTTGGCATGTTTTGCCATACCATGAGAAAGTTTTACGCTGCAGTTCTGACCCTCTATGATCAGTTTCTGTTTGTACTGCATACTGTTGCAGGCTACTGGATGATATGTCACTGGAGGAACGTATGAAGACTAGGGACATACGCATACAGCAATATGTAAGACATAAGTGGTTAAATGTACTTGTCCTTGCTCTTGCAGTTGTTGCGTTCTTTCATGTGGGGTAGTACCTTTGCTAATTGCGTTATACAGAGCTCACTGACTTGTCAGTTTGAGCTGCCTGAGCTATCGGGTCCGGCTTCATTTTCTCCTTGATATACTGAAAAAGTCCGGAAGGGATGAAACACACCTGTCGGCAGATTAAGTACGTGTGCATGTAGTGTAGAACTTACTTGTGCAAGTTGTAGTGTAGAACTTACTTGTGCAAGTTGTAGTGTAGAACTTACTTGTGCAAGTTGCAGTGTAGAACTTACTTGTGCAAGTTGTAGTGTAGAACTTACTTGTGCAAGTTGTAGTGTAGAACTTACTTGTGCAAGTTGTAGTGTAGAACTTACTTGTGCAAGTTGTAGTGTTGAACTTACTTGTGCAAGTTGTAGTGTAGAACTTACTTGTGCAAGTTGTAGTGTAGAACTTACTTGTGCAAGTTGTAGTGGAAAAAACAGATTACAGTCCATTCAGAAAAAAGATGAGCGCTGGCTCTGGAGAGCTCCCGGTGTTTGGCGATTTTGTGGCACACTGTGCAGTGCCGCGCGATTCGAAACTTGAAAAAGGGTCCAAAAAAGGCACCTCAACTGGGGTTCGAACCACAAATGTACTGTTAATTAAGCAAGTGGAGTGAACGGCCTGGATTTTCATGGTTTTTACCCAGTCCAGTGCTTTGGGGGCAAAACCTGGCCAAAATCCTATTCTTGTTATGGCTTGCTTTTTGGAGAAATAGACTTCAAAAACACAATTGGAAAAGCATTCCATGCGGGATTGCCAAAAATATTGTGACGAAAACTCAAACTTTGACCCGTTTATGGCCAGAAGCTAGGATATCATCTTTTTTCTGAATGGACTGTAAGCAGGTTGTACTGGTTATGCAGGTTGTACTGGTTATGCAGGTTGTACTGGTTATGCAGGTTGTACTGGTTATGCAGGTTGTACTGGTTATGCAGGTTGTACTGGTTATGCAGGTTGTACTGGTTATGCAGGTTGTACTGGTTATGCAGGTTGTACTGGTTATGCAGGTTGTACTGGTTATGCAGGTTGTACTGGTTATGCAGGTTGTACTGGTTATGCAGGTTGTACTGGTTATGCAGGTTGTACTGGTTATGCAGGTTGTACTGGTTATGCAGGTTGTACTGGTTATGCAGGTTGTACTGGTTATGCAGGTTGTACTGGTTATGCAGGTTGTACTGGTTATGCAGGTTGTACTGGATATGCAGGTTGTACTGGTTATGCAGGTTGTACTGGTTATGCAGGTTGTACTGGTTATGCAGGTTGTACTGGTTATGCAGGTTGTACTGGTTATGCAGGTTGCACTGGTTATGCAGGTTGTACTGGTTATGCAGGTTGTACTGGTTATGCAGGTTGTACTGGTTATGCAGGTTGTACTGGTTATGCAGGTTGTACTGGTTATGCAGGTTGTACTGGTTATGCAGGTTGTACTGGTTATGCAGGTTGTACTGGTTATGCAGGTTGAATAGGTTCTGTAGGTTGTACTGCCTCGGGGTATGCCTTGAAATACGAAATGTACTGAAACAGAAACACAAAAATTAATAAGAATAAGCGCAACGCACAAAGAAGGAGGACAGAGGCATGTCAGTGCGGAGTGGCATTGTGTTTGGTGTCAGAGAAGTGCGTGCAAATGTGACTGTGAAACAGGGACTGCGAGGCTGTGGCTCTCAGGTCTGCAAGGCATTCCAGACAGTAGCGGTGCGGAAGAGAAATGACCTCCCAGCGTGTTTCCCAACCCGTGGCAGAGTGAATGCGAGTTGGCGGCGGCGACTACGCGTGGGGCAGTATCCCGCTGCTTCAAAAAGTTCTGGTTGGGTGGTGACCAAATGGAAGAATTCCATAAGGCAGGCGATCTTCCTGCGCCAGGATAGACTTGGCCACCCCAGCTGTTTAAACAATGATGACTTGGGCTCGTCTGATGGGCAAGGGCATCTCTCAAGCCGCATGACTGTGCGAGCTACTCTGGCTTGCAGCCGTTCAAGGGTGAGCCGCTGTGCAGCAGAGAGGGAGGACTCCCATACTGGGGCGGCGTATTCTGCTGTGGGGCGGACATACGTAAGGTACAGCTTCCTGACGATGTCTCCTGTTAAACGGTCAGCCATATGGCACAGAAGAACGCAGCGCTGTCTAAACTTGCTTATTGTCTGTTCAATATGCTCCTGGAAGCTAAGTGTTTCACTCAACAACACTCCCAGGTGACGGTGACTGGTTGACGGCTGGATACCGCGGATGGTCTCTGCAGCTCCTTCCTCAGCGAATGAGATAACAACGGTTTTCGATGGGTTGAAGGTTCCGCCTACTCGGTCGGCCCAGGCAAATGTGTCCTGCAGGGCAGTAAGGTATCATTGATTAAAGGACCATTCTGGAACATTCAGCATAATTGTATTTCTCTTGCTAGGCTGTTCATTACGAATTATTAGCCCTCCACTGTCTGCTATCTCAGCCCTACAGCCTCCCATTATAATGGAACTCCCTTCAATTTAGACTACGTCTTTGGGAAATCCTCAAATATATATGGCAATAAATAAGATAAATTGTGCACTCATAACAACAGCAAAAATGAAGAAAGTCAAGTTCCATAACGTTTTCTTGTGACTGTCATCAGTGGAACGCCGTCACATAAAAATGTAATAACTAAAACACACACTTATATACATGTAGCTAATATGGTTTCAGGTAGAAATACAGCAGCTAACAGGTACAAAAAGCGAAGTTTGCACCTTTGCAATGTGTGAATATAGTGTATGTGAGAAAGGTAGTGGCAGATGAATGTGATACTGTGTGAATGAATGTAATGGTGCGTGTGTATTACTTGAAGAGTGTGAGTGATACATTTTCTTTCTGTTTACATAGCACAGGGTCACGAGTACGAATATACACAGCTTCCAACACCTGTAATTGCTTGAAGAAACGTGCGCAACAAATAACACTAAACCAGGAATTGTCAAACACCTTACGACATTCTGGACTGGACACCAAATGCTTGTACACTGCAGACTTCCTCTTGTCAACATCAAACTCCTGCTCATCACTACTCTCATCCTCCACCTCCATTCCAATGCCGCCGTCCATCCCATCGCACTCGTATTCGTCGTCATCAGTCTCCATCTCCTCGCGACACCGCTTCCCTCTCCTTGATTCGTTCTGTGCCGTGCCTGTGCTTCCTCCTGCGTCTCCTTGCCTTGTGTTCTCCACTTGTCTCAGTCGTGCCTCTGCTAGTCTCTTGCTTCTCCTCGGTTCTGCTCTGTTTTCAAGTTGTTCCCCTTCCGCTCTTACCGTTGTAGCAACATTGTTTGTCGAGGAGCGACCGTCCGGCGGCCTCCCTTGCCGTGGTCCGGTTTCCGAGGGGGGAACCAGATTAGTCTGCTCGTTCTCAATGGAAGTAGTCGGTGTTTCTGTTTCCGAATTGTGAGCCGTGCTAGGTGTAGAAATAGGCAGCGGATGTTTTCGTGGTCTCCCACGCTTCGGCCTGCTTAACCTGGCAGCCTGGGACAACAATGATAATGGGACGTGCTGCTTGATGCGTTCGGACGAGTGTTGAAGCGTCCTGCCAACATACCGACTACCACATTGTCGGCATTCAAATTGATAAATGAGATGGCCCAAATGGTGGGTTGGCAGGACGTCCTTCAACACTGTGAACGAACGCACCGTTGTAAAGACAGTAACTACATTCACTGCATAGTATGTCTTTTGCACGATCGATTTCACTGCACGACTGACTTTTGTTGATTCAGAGCCTTTCCAAGGCAGGCATAAGAACACCCGACACGGTGTTGGCCCGATTTTGTGTTCCTTCCGCGGCTCTTTGCTCGTGAGCAGTTTTGCTAAGAGTGATGATGGATATCCATTTTTCAGGAAAACTGAGCGCAGGAAATCGAGTTCAGGTTGTAATTTACTGTCAGAGCAAATGTATCTTGCCCTATCCACCAAGTTCCGGACTAAATTGATCTTGTACTGGGCCGAGCAATATGAGTCATGCATTATATATTGTCCTGTAAACGTAGGCTTACGATAAACCGATGTGACAACACCATCACACGTCCTTTCAACTAAGACATCCAAAAACGACAATTTTCTGGATTCTTCGTGTTCACATGTGAAGCGCAGCGCAGGATGGACATCATTCAATTCAGTTAGAAAGGCTTCACTGTCACGTCTTGATTCGAAATAGGTAAATGAGTCGTCCACAAATCGAACGTACAGCTGAGGCCACTTTACTTTATCCATTCTCGACTCGCAATATCCAACGAAGAGGAGATGAAGAGGAGAGGAGATGGAGACTGATGACGACGAATACGAGTGCGATGGGATGGACGGCGGCATTGGAATGGAGGTGGAGGATGAGAGTAGTGATGAGGAGGAGTTTGATGTTGACAAGAGGAAGTCTGCAGTGTACAAGCATTTGGTGTCCAGTCCAGAATGTCGTAAGGTGTTTGACGATTCCTGGTTTAGTGTTATTCGTTGCGCACGTTTCTTCAAGCAATTGCAGGTGTTGGAAGCTGTGTATATTCGTACTCGTGACCCTGTGCTATGTAAACAGAAAGAAAACGTTGTATCACTCACACTCTTCAAGTAATACACACGCACCATTACATTCATTCACACAGTATCACATTCATCTGCCACTGCCTTTCTCACATACACTATATTCACACATTGCAAAGGTGCAAACTTCGCTTTTTGTACCTGTTAGCTGCTGTATTTCTACCTGAAACCATATTAGCTACATGTATATAAGTGTGTGTTTTAGTTAT
This sequence comes from Sycon ciliatum, assembly GCF_964019385.1. NCBI lineage: Eukaryota > Metazoa > Porifera > Calcarea > Leucosolenida > Sycettidae > Sycon > Sycon ciliatum. The sequence continues at coordinate 28,881,556 of NC_088654.1, forward strand.
TACATTTTTATGTGACGGCGTTCCACTGATGACAGTCACAAGAAAACGTTATGGAACTTGACTTTCTTCATTTTTGCTGTTGTTATGAGTGCACAATTTATCTTATTTATTGCCATTTTACGACTATTGTCTCCTCGTCGACTGGTTCTGTAGGTTGTACTGATTATGTAGGTTGTACTGGTTATGTAGGTTGAATAGGTTATGCAGGTTGTACTGGTTATGCAGGTTGTACTGGTTATGCAGGTTGTACTGGTTATGCAGGTTGAATAGGTTCTGTAGGTTGAATAGGTTCAACTTTACCATACAGGTACAGGTATAGGTAGATCATTGCAAGCCCAAGATTATACTTTCACTGCTACTGGAAATGAGTCCCGATTCCAAAAAGGGGGAGAGAGAGAGGGAGAGAGAGAGAGAGAGAGAGAGAGAGAGAGAGAGAGAGAGAGAGAGAGAGAGAGAGAGAGAGAGAGAGAGAGAGAGAGAGAGAGAGAGAGAGAGAGAGAGAGAGAGAGAGAGAGAGAGAGAGAGAGAGAGAGGGGGAGGGACGGGGGGGAGGGAGGAAGAGAGAGGAAGAGAGAGGAAGACAGGGTGAGATGGGGGATAGAGAGGGAAGGAGAGAGAGGGAGAGGGAGGGAGAGAGGGGGGAAAGAGAGGGAGGGAGAGGGAGAGGGAGAGGGAGAGGGAGAGAGAGAGGGAGAGGGAGAGGGAGAGAGAGGGGGAGAGAGAGGGAGAGAGAAAGGGAAAGATTATTATTTTTATTATAAATATTTATTCTTCTTTTACTAGGGAATTCCCAACAGGCGTCAGCGCCTTTTTACAGGGAACCCTAGGTATAATTTGATGGATGAGCGAAATTCAGCTGGTGAACTAGACACGCGGCAAGCCGGTGGAAGTGTATTCCACCTGGCAGCGCCCAAATAAGAAATTGCACTAAAGCCATATCGGGTGTTAGCGGGGGGCAGAACAAGAGCAGCAGAGACTTGGCCACGGGTGGTGGCTGCAGTGCGAGCACCATGGGCGCGCAAGGTAAAGCGGTCTCGCAGAAGAGGACTAGCAAGTCCATTCAGGCAGCGGTAAACAAATACATAGGTTTTGAAGTTGAGGCGTTTCTCATCATGCATTATGTAAGTTTAAAGTATTGAGAAATGGTCTTCCCTCTCAAATACCTCGGGAAGCATTTAAAAAGAAGGAGTTTTGCAACATTTTGCTTATCAAAACCCCTCTCGCATGTGTGTACGTGCATGCGTGCACGTGGTGTGTGTATATGTGTATGTATGTATGTGTGTATGTGTGTATGTGTGTATGTGTGTATGTGTGTATGTGTGTATGTGTGTGTGTGTATGTGTGTGTGTGTGTATGACTGTGTATGTGTGTGTGTGTGTGTGTGTGTGTGTGTGTGTGTGTGTGTGTGTGTGTGTGTGTGTGTGTGTGTGTGTGTATGTGTGTGTATGTGTGTATGTGTGTATGTGTGTATGTGTGCATGTGTGTATGTGTGTATGTGTGTGTGTGTATGTGTGTGTGTGTGTGTGTGTGTGTGTGTGTGTGTGTGTGTTGTCTTGATCTGTTTCAATCAGAATCAGATCCGCTATCGTTGCTATAAAGAGAAAATCTGTGGGTGCACATCCAGTGCATTTGCAGATTTGCGTGCTTCTCTTGTGACGGGCGTATACATGGTACATGGTGTGTGTATATGTGTGTATGTGTGTACAGTCAACTTTGCGTATAACGACACTCGGCCGGGCATCAGAAAAGTGTCCTTATTCGCGAATTGTCGTTATATCCGAAGTCTCATTATATGTATACAGGTAGAATGGACTTTGCTCTGGGCATGAAAAGTCTGTCGTTATTCGCGAATTGTCGTTATATCCGCAGTCGTTATTTGCGAAGTTGACTGTATGTGTGTATGTGTGTATCACTGTGTATATGTGTGTATCACTGTGTATATGTGTGTGTGTGTGTGTGTGTGTATGTGTGTTGTGTGTGTGTGTATGTGTGCATTGTGTTGTTTTTATGCATCAACCGTTTGGCTTCAGGTTGCGTTCAAGAAGAAGCAGAAGAGAAAGAATCCACCAGTTGGAGGTAAGACAATACGAATGATTAATCAAAAGATGAGAGTCCAACAAGCTGAGTTGCCGCAAGTCGCCGAGTCCCAGGCTGGAAGTTATCTACATATTCACTAGCAATAGGCAACTGCGAACTAGAGACTGGATGTTGGAGTTGATCAAACTGATCCCTGTGTGAGTGGAGCTATATGGTACACAATTGCACAGCGTGCCTTGTCAAAACATGTGTACTCTCGGACACTGCTGCCAGCATTCCATTCCTTCAAGCTACTTCGGAGATCATCAGCTAAGGCTGTGTTTACATGAGAAATTTCAACCCGGGTCGAGTTCAGCCCGGGTTGAAAGTCTGTACGATAGACAAAAGAGGTGAGCGTTTACATGAAGACAGTTGACCCGGGTCAAATACTGATATGCCGCCAAAAGTCCACTTCTACAGTCCTGTAAGGTCACGTGAATCCGTTTGCGCGAAATTTGCATCTGCAGTGCTGTTCAAACCTGGCGCGAGATACGCACAGAAGTACGTTTGTACGATTTTCTTGACCCGGGTTGATTTCAACCTTCCCCTTGGGGGGAGGGTTGAAATCAACCCGGGGCAAAATTTCAACCCGGGTCAAGCGCAATGCGTCATGAAAACGCGTCATTCATTTTGTGTACATGGCGGGTTGAAATCTGACGCGGGTCGAACTCAACCCGGGTTGAAACGCTTCATGTAAACACAGCCTAAGTGTGTGGTTGTTACTGGTCAATTGTATTCACTTTCGAGCAAGATTGTCAGGTCCTCCCTTCATAGTTCTGTTTGAGCAAGTGCTTTGACATTTGTACCACAGGAAACTATAATGGCTGGACTTGTAGTAGGTGGTACGTGCTGCTACTGTGCGGGTCGGGCATCCGCCTGGATACCGCTAAGTCGGTTACTTTGTACTTGAGATAACAGTAGCGAGCATTCTTCTTGCGCACTGCACACCTGCCTTGCTTTACGTATTCCTTCTCATGGTCTACTACATCAAAAAGACATCAGCAGGACGCAAGGGCAGATTTGCTGAAGCGGTTCAGGCACGTACCTTGGTACCTTGGTACCTTGGTACCTTGGTACCTTGGTCGTCTGCTTTAGCACACACAGTACTGCCTGTCGCCAAATGTTGATGTTCAAAATCTCCTCTCACTTACTCCTTGCCACGTTTCCTCCTCACTGACTCTGCACTATGCTTGCCGCCATGCACCCACCATGACCCACTATGGACAGGTCGACATAATGGGCGGAAAGTGTGCAGTAAAAATTCTTGCCCCTGATACCTGGACGATATGACACAAGCGAGCAATCCATCAGATCCACCCCACACATGCCGGCATTCTACTCGTGTATAAGGTGGGCGGCTAAACGCTTGCTGTCTGGGCATCCTTGATGCGACGGTTAGCATATTGCAATGGCATGTGCATTTGGTACTTACAAGTCATGTACTTGCAAAGTGAGCAATTGGATTGTTTGCCACTTGTACACATATACATCACCTTTACACCCGTAGTTAAAGCTATGACACGTAGTCTTTTTCATTGCTGTGGTGGTGGTGGTGGTGGTGATCAGTTTCCCTGCACCCCCTGCCAGGTTTTCACGTATTGTGCCTGTTGCACGGTCTGGCAACTCATGCCTCTCAGTTTCAGAATGGTGTTCCACAACATCGACCATAGAATTAACAAGAATATATTGCACCAAATGGAGAGACAGGCTGGTTGGCTTCCTTTCCTTGGTAGATTTTCAAGTGCCAGGGGTAGCCACCAAACCCACAGAGCCACCCCAGCTTATATCCAAACCTAATAGGCTTGCCACGGATGTACATCAGAGCAGAATGGCGGACATAGTAAGGAACGATTGATTCTATAATAAGGATAGCAGTGAATGGACAAGCCATATCGGCCAAGGCACTTACCCAATGATGCATACAGTGGCTGAACCCTGGCCATGTTGTCTCCCGCTGCCAATGCCTGGTTGTCAGCAAAGTGGATCTCAGACTAGATGCTCTGGAATGAATTCCTACTTGTAGCCTCTGCAACAATAGGCACACCAAGATCTGCCTAGTTGACCAATAAGCGATATCTTGCGGCAGAGGATGATATCCAGGAAGTAACAAGATTCCTAATAAGCATGCTAGGTCAGCAGCTGTGGCTGAGACTTTTCTTTCGTTCCGAAAATGTGGAGCATAGAGGTTGGGTTGCTGTACTATAATTATGCTTGATTAGTCCAACCGCAACAGAACGCTGCCAGCTTTGAAACTCCGTTTTGCCGTCAAGCTCGGGATACAACTACACATTCTGCTCTTTCCCTGACAACAACATAGTGGCGAGTTTGGAGCCTTTTCTGATTTCAGAAATTTTAGGTGCTAAATATTTTCGGTATGAGGGCAAAAGCCAGGTTAGGTGAACAGAAATTTTATGTACAGAGAAGCAGTTCCCTATTGGATTACCGTAAAGTCGCGGATAAAAGCCGGGTTTGAATACAAGCACATCGCGGATAGAAGCCTGAAAATCAAACGGGTCAAATGCATATAAGCATGTCGCGCGTAGAAGCCTGGCTTCTATGCTAGCGCGGATCGGGTAGATCAAGAGTGCATGCGCTATGTACGGTGCATGGTAAAACTGCCGCCGTACCGGTAGTCAGTGGTAGATCTACGCGTGTCGCGCGCAGAAGCCTGGCTTCTACGTGCATACAAGCCTGGCAAAAATATCAGTGGTGCATATAAGCATGGTTTGCATACAAGCCTGGTTTGCATTAAAGCCTGATGCAGAAAGCGGCTTATATGCTTATAAGCCTGGCTTTTATCCGCGACTTTACAGTATGTGTCTTAGTGTTTGTTCGGTGTATTGAAATTTTAGGTATGAAACAGACGCACCGAAAGTACCGAAAATACAAGTACACGGAAAATTTGTGAAATTACAGTATTTATTCCTCCATAGAAAGATGTTGTGATGGAAACGTTTGGCAGATGTTCCACAGGACAAGAGTATAGCCAGATCTCTATACACAAACAAAACAACTGTTTCGCTGCTGAACTCTTTTCATTCTTAAACAATGTGGGTCCTGATGTAGCATTACAGTTAGGTTAGATCTGTGGTGAGGGCACATGTAGCTAAATTCAGGGTGAGGAAATAGAGATGCATTGGAAGACAGGCAAAAAGCTCTGTGATTTTGGCATGCGATTGATCCGCATTACTCCTTCTTCAAATTTTTGTGTACAATTCGTTTCTAATTGTATCAGTATGTTGGTTTCTTCAAAGTCTTGAAAGGGTTAAAAGAACAACACATTGAATCAGTATATGTATACTGATTGCTGATTGCTGTTGCAGGGAAACCGCGGCTGGGTCTGTATCCAGAAACATTCGGCATCCCAAACTTTACTCTTCTTCCCCCTAACGACAACATTGATACAGGTGGCAGAGAAAAAATCCGGGTAGGACCCCGACTAAAGTTGAACGGTGAGTGTTTGCCGCATCATCACACAGAAACACACATACACACACACACATATCCACACATCCACACACATACGCACGCACGCACGCACAATCATACTCATACTCCTGCCCATCGCTGAATCGATGATAGCGAACAAGCTATGTAAGACATGGCAATTGGTGCTGGGATTACGCCATTCAACAGCTTGCAAGGCTGATGAATTGATCGCCAATAATGTTCACCTGGTCTACACCACACAGCTGGTTGAAGTGGCTTTTCTGGCCAATGAATCCCAATTTTTCATTTTCACTGGTTGGAGGAAAAGACGCAAACGGGAAAAGTCTGAAGAAAAAAATTGACCGGGGACCCTCGCTTGTTGCCAGCGATGCTCTGACCACTGAGCTATGGTGTAGTTGTCATCCCAGCAGAGACCGTTCAACATTTACTTCAGACTTCGTAACTCACACGTCCTGTGAATCCACACAGGCGGGTGGGACGCAGCCCTCACAGTAAATCACACACTTAACGTACACACTAGCCCGCGCGGAGCCCCAAATTATAAAATATTCACTGGTTTGAGGGAAAGACACAAACGAGAACATTTTTTTCATTCATTCATTCACCATACATGCACACACACATGCACGCGTGTGCGTGGGTGCGTTCATGTATGCACGCACCCACGCACACACGTATGCACGCATGTACGCACACACACGTATACACATATTGTGACAGTGAGGTCCATACATGTCGTGACCATCACCATTGCCTGATCATTGTGAGAAACCTGAAACACTGATTCGTCGGGGGTTCTTACTATCTTACTTGTAGTCCCCGGATGGTAGGCCCTTCCGATTACTATCACAATCACATGTACATCCCATGTACACCACACTCAGAGGACTGATTACTTTAGTCTTACTCCAACGAGAGTCTCAAGAAGAAGGCAAGGAACAGAACAACAAGAATCCATACAATGCACACATGAGGGCTGGGTCGCAACCTGCTCAGTCCGCGCGCGGTACGCACACCGCCCGCTCGGGCCCAGCGCACACAGAGCACACACTCCAAAGGCGCGTTTGAATTGTCTTCATCAACTGTTCATACAAATTGTATAAAGAGATTAGTCGAAGTGTCCCATTAGAACGGTTTCTATCATTGTAGAGTTTTTCAGTGGAATGGTCATGGCAATAATGACGTCCGATCAGATCGACCATCTCCACGTACAACATGACGTAGCTATTCCAAACTCTTTCGAAACTAATCCACCTCTCCCATCGGATGAGGTTGTGGAGTTTCGAGGGGTTTCGAGGAGCTTCGTTTTTCTGAAGTCGCCAATAAGGCCACCTCTTCAGAAAAACGAAGCTCCTCGAAAAGTCAAAGAGTGACAATTCGAACGCGCCCCAAAAGAGGCACGGTTAACACTGAGATGCAAAGCACCCTCCTCCTTTTGCTGTGTGTATAACCGTGACATGTGGTTATGTGTGTATAACCGTGACATGTGGTTATGTGTGTATAACTGTGACATGTGGTTATGTGTGTATAACTGTGACATGTGTGTATAGCTGTGTGTATAACTGTGACATGTGTGTATAACTGTGACATGTGGTTATGTGTGTATAACTGTGACATGTGTGTATAACTGTGTGTATAACTGTGACATGTGGTTATGTGTGTATATTTCCAATGCTGTAATTTATATTCCATGAAAAGTGAATTTTCAACGTTCTTCTGAGAGACTTGATGGCAACAACAGGACCTTTTCCATGCTATTTTGAGTCCCTTTTAAAAAAAATTGGAGAAAAGAAGAAGGCTTTCAGCTCGTGTTTGTCTTGGGTGCACTCACCTTCCCCTCCTTGTATTATTTCTATAACTTACTACCTCCGACATGCGGAACTTGGCGCGTTTTTTTAACTTCAAATTACTCGAAATAACTCACACTTTACAATCAAAACTAATGATTGACTCACCAAAATTCAACTTTGTATTGCTCAACAAGGACATTAGCGGCATCTGTTAGGCTGAACAACTCTCCTCTGATTCAGAGATCGCAGTTTCTTCTGGCGAGGAATTGTCCCTGTTTTGAGACGAAGGTGCGACTAGAGCGGATTCAGTCGCAGCAAGTACCTCTGTTGTAATCGCTCTGAAAATCTCGATGTCGCTCCTGTGTGCTGTGCTCGAGCCACGGTGTCGAGGGTAGTCGTTTCCGCCGCCACTATCCAGATTGACGTGGTAAGAACTGTGCAACACCTCCACAAGCGCCTGGACTCCAACTGTTTTGCAGGGTATTCTCGCCAACTGTCCAAAAATTGCCTGCAGCAATTCCTGGCGATTTTCCTTAGCCACCAGAGACGCATCGCTCTGGTGGCTGTTGAAAGACGCTAGTATTGTTTGGCATTGACGCATAGACTCTGTGCTGGCGGAGTGACCAAGAGTTGAGAGAGAGAGAGAGAACTCCTTGGTTTTGCATTGCAACGCGAAAGCACGACAATTCTCCTTCGCAGAATGGACGCGCGCACAGTTTTGTTGGTACATGAGAGACACGCTTGCCTCTGACTGAGTCTGAGCCATGTGCCACTCACCAGCTCGTCGCTTGGCTTCCTGCACCCGGTTGCATGGAGCTAGAAGTAGGTCGTACCTCACAGCCTTGTGAAGTAGTTTTGTTGCCAACACAAAAAAATCAAAAAAACGCGCCAAGTTTCGCTTGTCGGAGGTAGTAGAACCTTCCAAGTTGGAAGGCTGTTGGAGTGCGTATCCAAGATGTGCTAGAGCTGTTAGCCAGTTAGTTGTACATATGTAGGAAATCAGTACCGTCGGTCAGTGTCGTGCAATGTTATCGCATGAGCTGATTGTTCCGTAACTGGTGGTGTTAGTGGACATTATAGCGTAACTTGTAGTTCCTTGGTTCATTTTCCTTTCTATAAATTTGAAGGGATTCAAAATAGCATGGCAAGCGTATTTGTTTCATTCATAGCAATTTATACCTATTGCTTGAGATGGGTACAGGTTGTGCAAGACTGATCCTTCTGGAGTCTTTATGTATCCCATAGCAACTTTACGACGACTCTTTCGAGCTGTCAGGTGCGAAAAGGGGCTTATCGTAGTCAGCTCTGCAATTCAGAAAAACTGCGTTTGAATATCATGTGGTGGTTTTGCTCAGTCAAACTATATTCGCAAAATAAACCGTACCGTATCAGCGTAGTCACCATAGCCACGTACACAGGTACCACACCGCAGGAAAGCTACCTCTCTCAGCTTCAAGGGGGCCTTTAGTGTATCAAAATCGGTTGAAAAATGGTGGAGATCGATGTCTCGATCCTCAGGCGCATCCAGCAGCGCGAGTGCGGGAGCTTCCTTCTTTCCTATTGTATGTAGTCTAGTTGGAATCATGTTTTTGTGTGTTTGTATGTGTGTGTGTTTGTGTGTGTGTGTATGTGTGTGTGTGTACGTTTGTGTGTTTGTGTGTTTGTGTGTGTGAGTTTGTGTGTGTATGTGTGTGTGTCTCTCTCTCTCTGAGTTAGCCACTCACACTAGTAGCACGTATTACCTTCACTGGGGGCAGGGGTAACTCCAGTTGGATCCCAGGACGGATACCCTGATGCCGTCAATCCTTTTTCTGCACCTTGTCCTCACCCACTTACTGAGGTGTGGTGAGCCCATAAGTGGGATCATTTTCAAGTCCACCCAGAGTTTTGGGGATTTCAGGGGGTGTCGGCCGTTGGGCGGTTCAATAGCCAATTGAGTCATCTTTCCAATATTCCTTTTGAGTCTCTCTCCCCTCTCCCAGGGAGACCCACGTGACCAGTTTTGGCAGTGTGCAACAAGTACAAGTACAAGTGTGTGTGTGTGTGTGTGTGTGTATGTGTGTGTTTTTGTGTGCATGCGTACATGCGTACTTGCATGCATGCGTGGGTGTACATGTATGTGTGTGTGTGTGTGTGTGTGTGTGTGTGTGTGTGTGTGTGTGTGCCATGTCTAACATAGCTGTTCGCTATCATCGCTTCCGCGATGGGCATGTCTGAGGTCTGAGGTCTGAGGTGTGTGTGTTTGTACATATGACTTGTGTGTGTTTATGTGTGTATGCATGCGTGGGTGTGCATGTATATGCATTCATGTGTGTGGGCATGTGTGTGTGTGTGTATGTGTGTGTGTGTGTGTGTGTGTGTGTGTGTGTGTGTGTGTGTGTGTGTGTGTGTGTGTGCGTGTGTGTGTGTGCGTGTGTGTGTGTGTTTGTACATGTGTACATGTGTGTGTGTGTGTATGTGCATGCATGTACATGTTTCTATACATGGCATTTCTTTGGCAGTTGAAGAAGGACGAGATCCTGGGGTCAGAACGGTGCGTAATGAACATTATCCACTCTTTTTGGCAAGAACACACGCACACACAAACACACACACGCACACACACACATACACACACACATACACACACACACACACACACACACACGCACACAAAGACACACAAAGACACAGGTGCGCGCGCGTCTTCCACAGACAAGACTCAGGGTTCTAGCCTAGCCCGTTCTTATTTTTAGCGAACACAGCAGTTTCGTTCTTATTCGATGATACAGTCTTACATGTACATTTATGCAGAGTTATACGTCTGAGTGTACATTATAGTGTACATTATGGTTTCCGTTCTTATCTGCAAAAGGTCCAGCCTAGACCGTTCTTAAAGGGGAAGTTAAGGCAAAAATTAAAATTTCACCAGTTGTAGTCTTCGGGGTGCTGAGTCGAATGGTCTTGGTCCGAGGAAGCTGAGACGCTCCCTTCCTACTTGAATCCCAATCGAACTCGCGCACTTCCACCGAAACTGGGTGACTGCGCCCTACTAGATGGGAATTTGTATGCAAAATGTCACTAAAAGCGCCATTTCGTTCTTATAAAAGCACGGATGACCGCGATTGGCCCATATGTTGTAGTCTTTTGGACGCTGAGTCGACTGGTTTTGTTCCGAAAAGGCTGCGATGTAGCGTTCCTCCTTTATTCCCAATCGAACATGGTTGAACAAGCGGTCACGTGCTCCTGGGTGCCCAAATCACCTGGCCACCGCGCCGGCAGGCGACAAATTTCACACCAAGGTTCAACTCAAGTTCAACTCGAGTGACAGGAGTGCACCCAAAAAAGGTCAAACAGGCTAGTAAGTTGTACCCTGCAGGCACGGTGACCAGGTGACTGGTGTACGCAGGGGCACGTGACCGCTTGTTCAACCATGTTCGATTGGGAATAAAGGAGGAACGCTACATCGCAGCCTTTTCGGACCAAAACCAGTCGACTCAGCGTCCAAAAGACTACAACATATGGGCCAATCGCGGTCATCCGTGCTTTTATAAGAACGAAATGGCGCTTTTAGTGACATTTTGCATACAAATCCCCATCTCGTAGGGCGCAGTCACCCAGTTTTGGTGGAAGTGCGCGAGTTCGATTGGGATTCAAGTAGGAAGGGAGCGTCTCAGCTTCCTCGGACCAAGACCATTCGACTCAGCACCCCGAAGACTACAACTGGTGAAATTTTAATTTTTGCCTTAACTTCCCCTTTAAAGATTGGTGAAATTCTAGCCTGGCCGTTCTTCGGCGGTCCGTTCTTGGGCGTTCGATAGTACTGTAACTAATGGTGACTTGCTAATATGACAGTAAAGAGGTTAAGCTGTATGTTATTTTGACGTGACACGAAAGTTGAGCTCGCGTTATTTGGCTCGCGCGCTTTGGAAAAAACGCAAGTGACCTGCATCTCACATCGAAATTTGGTGGTTTACGCTCGTTTTAGGTGGCATCATGGCCAAGCTTGACAGTTGAGCAATCAATCGCTTTCTGTGGTTACCAAATATGGTCTGTAAAATCCATTGGAATGCGTTGCAATTGCCATACACGCACCAATTGATGTTCTCCCAAAACATTTGATTCAGTCCAGCTATGCTGTGGGAAATGTAGAGATATTTTACAGTACGGATGTAGGACCCGTCCACATTGAATGATCCTCAGGCTCATGTTGAGGTGCAGCATTGACAGCTTCCTCTAGCGGCACTTCCTCCCGATCATTAGCGTCCACTGTTGCTTTATCATTGTAATGGTCCGGTTGGTGATTGGAATGCATTACCAGATTACGGTCAGCAAGCTGGGTTTTCCGATCCGTTACAGAGGAGATCTATACACCAAACAAAAAGCAGCAGATGATGACACGGATCAACACACACTCACAGGCACACAGAAACACACACAGAAACACACCCACAAATACACACAAACGAGGTATTGAGGGGCGCCTTGTTCCCACATGGCATGCCACGAGTGGCAATGATGGATCGGACATTCTCAAAATTAACATGTTTCCCAATGCATTGTTGTTACTTCTATCCATAGACATTAGCTGAAGGCATGATGGCTTCAGCATCCTCCACAGCCACTTCGGCCACCACAGCCACTGCAGCCACCAGCCACAGGTCTAGACAGAGTGGTGGTCCTAGTTCCAGAGTCAAGCATCCCCGCAAAATTGGTATGCCACAAGAATACTCTTGCGAGGAATTGGAGGTGTTGGAGTGTGAAACGACGCATATTCACCGGGCTGATCTTGGTCTGGATGACCTGGTGGCTTCTGCTCAACACCCTGATACGGTGCGTGAAGCGCTTGTTTGTTTGCAATTATACCGATTTACATGCACAGTCAAATCTCGTTAGGACGAACACTGATAAGGCGAACTTTCCTTTAGCACGAACTAGGGCCAATCCTATGGTTGACCAGGCATCATATCAAGTCAAAATTATTGCTTTACGACGAACTGCTGTACGGCGAACTTTCGTGAAGACGGACTAATTTCAAGCGTAATTTGAACAAAATCATCGTGTAGTACGAACTTTCGGTCCCGGTGGGTACGCTGGCTGTAGTTTTCCCGATAGTCTAGGCCTCTTGTACTGGCAAAACATGTTACAAGGCGGAGGACGTGCTGGCAGGAATTCATTGCACATTGTACTTACCTGTTATGTTATGAAAAAAATGTTTTACATTTGCCACAGCATTCACCCTCACATAAATACAATCCATATGATATGCATATCAATTTTTTGTCATATCTGGATAAGAAGAACTCCGAATAAGACAAAAAAAATTGATCGGTCCCTTGAAGTTCTTCCCCCTAACGAGGTTTGACTGTACGTCTTATTTTGTTAGTTTGCATGTGAGATAGTAGACATATGGGTGATCAGTAGACACATGGGTGATCAGTAGGCACATGGGTGATCAGTAGGCACATGGGTGATAATAGACACATGGGTGATCATCCCAATGAAGAGAGTTAGTCTACTTGGGCACGCGTAATGTGTGCATGTGCGTGTGTGTGTGTGTGTGTGTGTGTGTGTGTGTGTGTGCAAGTGTGCGTGTGTGCGTGTGTGCGTGTGTATGTGTGTGTTCATGTGTGTGAGTGTGTGTGTGTGTGTGAGCATGTGTGTGTGTGTGTGTGTGTGTATGTGCATTTGTGTGTGTGTGTGTATGTGCATTTGTGTGTGTGCATGTGTGTGAATGTGTGAATGTGTGTGTGCATTTGTGTGTGTGCATTTGTGTATGTGCATGTATGTGTTTGCGTGTGCATGTGGATGTAACAATGTGTGGGACTGACTATTATTATTGACAAGAATTCAGGGATCTTGGGAGTTCATCTAAAATGGGAAAATATGCGGGACAATCACTCCCGTAAAGCCGGCATACTTGGCAGGTATTAATTAGTGATTACCATTTCTCTTTTGCCGGAAAACAGGGGTTTTTCCTGTTTCAAACGTACGATAGTAGGGGTTTCCCCTGTGTCAAACCCACGATAGTAGGGGTTTCGCCTGTGTCAAACCCACGATAGTAGGGGTTTCCCTGTGTCAAACCCACGATAGTAGGGGTTTCCCCTGTGTCAAACACAGGGTAGTAGGTGTTTCCCCTGTGTCAAACCCACGATAGTATGACATCATGCTATGTGCCGGGGATTTCTGCTTCTTCTCAAAACCTTTGAGGAAGTTTGAGAGAAGAACATTATAACCGCTAATGGCGGAGTAATCCATGGCTTATCTCTCAGCCTTTTGTTGCATAGGGGCAGAAGTGCTCCAAGTGTGTCCTGAATGAAGTGAGCGATGTCAAACTTTTAAAATAAACTTTGGGCTCACAGTAGTCCTCTCCCGAGCGCTTGCCCATGATTCCATGATTCCATGATTCCATGATTCCATGATTCCATGATTCCATGATTCCATGATTCCATGATTCAATGATTCCATGATTCCATGATTCAAGCAACAGGTAAATTGGTATAATTATGATAGTCAAACGATGTGTACTCGAAATGCGGGAAATTTCTTGTCATGATCATTTGAGTGGAAGCAATCCCCTCTCTATCTACGCTCAAGTGTCTGGAGGAGGTGCTCTGCATGTGTGCTGTGAAAATCATTCATTGTTTGGGGGCAGTTGATAGTGCAAATGGCGCTTCTCTACTACCATTTCATTGGCCCCATTCCAGGCTCCATAACCGAGGCATTTGATAATAAGGGGGTTCCCAAATAGGTTCATCTGGGTCTCCATGTTGTGATTGTAGGTTTTGTGCCACTGCTCCTCCAGCCAGTACATAGTATCAATATGAGAAACCAGGCCAAAGTTCTTTACCATAGCATGTTTGATCATCACTTCACTGCTAACACACACGTGTGTAACCAGTGTGCTTAATCACGTTACCAAGCTGTACGGATTTTGGAAGCAGTGCTACAAATGGACTCATCTGAATTACAATTTAATTCGTGACCGCTGTGTACACCTCTTTGTGTACACCCCTTTGTGTACACCTTCCTAAGGCTGTGTACACCTTCCTAAGGCTGTGCCGACTCCGTGTTCTGGACTTTTATTCCTGAAGATAGGCCTGGCCCGGAAATTTGAATTTTATTTTTGGAATAGTTTGTTTCCGAGAGACCGTTTTTGGGTAGTGGTGTAAACCGCAATCTCATGCATATAAGACCATGGTCTTATAATCGAAAAGTCGCTGTTTTCAGTTCTTTCACAAGTGCATTTTCGTTCGATTATAGGACCATGGTCGTATATGCGAGAGACAAACATCGCATCGACATGTACAGGTGCAAGTACGCATATTATTGGTTAATGCCAGAACAATGCAAACATGATGAACCTCGTGTGGTTTTGTGATTTCATTCACTTGTTAGTGCATGCTCTTATAAGCGAGAGTGCTCTTATATTCGAAAATAAGAACATGTCCCTAAATGCGCGAGATTACGGTAACTCTAGAAAGGAAAAGGACATATGGACACGAGAGAGAGAGAGAGAGAGAGAGAGAGAGAGAGAGAGAGAGAGAGAGAGAGAGAGAGAGAGAGAGAGAGAGAGAGAGAGAGAGAGAGAGAGAGAGAGAGAGAGAGAGAGAGAGAGAGAGAGAGAGAGAGAGAGAGAGAGAGAGAGAGAGAGAGAGAGAGAGAGAGAGAGAGAGAGAGAGAGAGAGAGAGAGAGAGAGAGAGAGAGAGAGAGAGAGAGAGAGAGAGAGAGAGAGAGAGAGAGAGAGAGAGAGAGAGAGAGAGAGAGAGAGAGAGAGAGAGAGAGAGAGAGAGAGAGAGGAGAGAGAGGAGAGAGAGAGAGAGAAGAGAGAGAGAGAGAGAGAGGAGAGAGAGAGAGAGAGAGAGAGAGAGAGAGAGAGGGGGGAAAGAGAGAGAGAGAGAGGGGGGGGGGGAGAGAGGGAGAGAAGGGAGAAAGAGAGAGAGAGAAGGAGAGAGGGAGGGAGGTCTACTGGTGCTAACTCTGTCCATCGATGGTTTTCTTTTGTGAATCTCTTGCAGGTTGCAAGATCGGGAGTGGTTGCTGATGCGACAGAGCGTCTGGCTGCTTCCATTACGAAAGGCACAGGTGCTGGTGATGGCGCAACTGGATCAGCAGCAGAAGCATCATCTGCAGCAAGTCATGGAGCTTTTGGTAGTTCATTTGTGGCTGGAAGAAGAGGAATTTCCCAATATCTTCATCGTGGTGCTTTGACTAGCGCAGTTGTGTCTGGAGGAAGAGGATGTTCCCAATATCTTGATGGTGGTGCTATTGCTCGCGCTATTGCTGGTGCTGTTGCTGTTGGAGATTATGACTTTGACGAAGAGAAAGACGATGACGGTGAACCATTGGTTCAAGTCGTTGACAACGGACCAAATATGCTAGCAAGGAATCTAGTACACGTAAGTCTATTTTTTATGTTTAACATATCCGTTCGCTACCATCGTGTCTGCAATGGGCAGGTCTGAGGTCTGAGGTCTGAGGTGTGTGTGTGTGTGTGTGTGTGTGTTAGAAGGAATGAAATAGAAAAGGAAAAAGGAAAATGGGGATTCACTGGCCAGAAAAAGCTACGTACTTCAATCAATCGTGTGGTGTAGACCAGGCTAAAATTTGGCGGTCAATTCATCAGCCTTGCAAGCTGTTGAATGGTGCAATCCCAGCACAAATTGCTATATCTAACATAGCTTGTTCGCAATCATCGCTTCAGTAACGGGAAGGAGTGTGTGTGTGTGTGTGTGTGTGTGTGTGTGTGTGTGTGTGTGTGTGTGTGTGCGTGCGTGCCAGCTAGTTCGGTTGGTGGGTACACTTAAGATATTGTTGAGTCGGTTGTCAACTGGCTCGGCTGCATAAAGGTGTATTTTTGTACCTGCCACCTTTTGTCGGTTTCAGGGTTCATATACAGGTAGACTCCCTCTAATTCGAATACGGTATAATTCGAACATTCCGTGTAATTCGAACTTTTTCGTCGTACCGATCTTCTGCAAGTCACTTCAAGTCAAATTCGAATGCATAATTCGAAGTACGAAAAGTGCGCCCGTTGGATAATTCGAACTCTGCCTTCGTACAGAAGAGCAGTTTACAGTACAGTGACTATGTCCTTTGAACGCTTATTTCGAAGTGAGATGGAGTTGCTCTACTCGTAATTCGAAGTTCATTTGTTCTCCTTCTCTAGCCAAGAGTAACTCAAAAATTGATCCCTGCTCCCCTCCAGGATCGACAATACCGTTGAAGAAACCCACCTTCTCTCGAAATTTGATCCAAACCTCTGCAAGGCAAAGTGCAAACATTTGATTGAAGACGACTTCTTCCAGTGGGTTGGCTCCCTTCGCGGATCTCAATGGCTTGTCATGCCGCGCCAGCTCATGCGCAAAGAAGTTTGGGACTGAACAACAACTGGAAGTCGTAAAAATTGTCTTTGCCTATGCTCCACTTCCGTTCTTCAGAATGACATGCCGCTCCCCGACGGGCTTTCATGACGCAGAGAAGGCAGCGCTGTTCTTTTGCGTTGAAATCGTTTCAGGACAACTGCAGCGATTGAAAACTGCTTCACTAGAACTTCTTCGTCATGCGAAATTACGCATCTATGAGCGACATCCACAAAACCTGCTGGGAGAGTACGCGTGTACTCGAGTCTCATCCTGAGCACGTTTTTTCTATTCTTTTTCAGCTCCAGTATAGCTGTATTTTTCATTGCAAAGCCGTCCTCGATTGTTGTGTTCGTTGTTCAAACGAAGTGGACATTCAATCAAGAATGCAGAGGACATAGGAGCCTGATTGGAGTTTCTCGTGGCATAGGACGGCCACACAGAGAGACAGAGACACTTTGTGATTTCCTGAATATAAAATACTGTACGCACGATTCAGAGTTCAATTTGTGCGATATCAAAATTGTTTGTGATCCACCACATTGAGCAGAACGCGATCCAAACACAAGCTTACCGACGGTTAGGCTGCCGACCTGACTGGACAAAATGATCCCTGGCTTTACCAGACGCCAGAAGTCGGAAACCATGTCCTTTGCCGCGACGTCCATCTCCAAAAAGAACTCCATCTTCGTCGTGAAAAGGCTTGAAATACTCAATATTCAACCGAGATTCGCGGTCTCACGCTTTCTCAGATCGAATCATTTTTTGTTGTAGCAATTGCAGGGCAGATCCCGCCACTACTTCAACAGGGTTTCGCTTCACAGCATGCCTGGAACAAGCCAAATCAAAGTTGCAAGCTACCCCTCTCGGCAAGAAATTCGAAATTTCAATGGTGGAAAGTATGCTACGAACAGAATTTCAAAAGGTATGGTTCGCGGCGCGATCGTTCTACCTACGTCATTCAAACTTTGCAGGATGGTTCTAACCTAAACGGTAGGCTTGGAACCACAGGGTTTGATGTCATAGCTGACACAAAAAGTCACACACACACAGCACATTCGTGTGCACAGATACTAAATTAGTGGACGTCGTCATCTTCTTCCCGCTGGTCTCAAATGTACGATGACGTGCTATTTCGCCTGATGAGAAGATGAAAATAATGTCCAATGACTTCATGTCGATCCAGTGTTTTGGTGAAATGAACTGATTTCGTTGTTCATGACCACCTATGTTTCGTTGATGCAAATAAAATGTGCAAAAATAATCATACATATCAGTATAATGGGACTGCATTTGGATAATATGAAGTTCTGGATAATTTGAATTTAGGGCCTGGCAATTTGAGGTTCGAAGTAGAGGGAGTCTACCTGTACTTTCTATTTGAAGTAGAGGGAGTCTACCTGTAGTTTCTATTTGAAGTAGAGGGAGTCTACCTGTACTTTCTATTTGAAGTAGAGGGAGTCTACCTGTACTTTCTATTTGAAGTAGAGGGAGTCTACCTGTACTTTCTATTTGAAGTAGAGGGAGTCTACCTGTAGTTTCTATTTGAAGTAGAGGGAGTCTACCTGTACTTTCTATTTGAAGTAGAGGGAGTCTACCTGTACTTTCTATTTGAAGTAGAGGTAGTCTACCTGTACTTTCTATTTGAAGTAGAGGGAGTCCACCTGTACTTTCTATTTGAAGTAGAGGGAGTCTACCTGTAGTTTCTATTTGAAGTAGAGGGAGTCTACCTGTACTTTCTATTTGAAGTAGAGGGAGTCTACCTGTAGTTTCTATTTGAAGTAGAGGGAGTCTACCTGTAGTTTCTATTTGAAGTAGAGGGAGTCTACCTGTACTTTCTATTTGAAGTAGAGGGAGTCTACCTGTACTTTCTATTTGAAGTAGAGGGAGTCTACCTGTAGTTTCTATTTGAAGTATACATACCTCTTAACCATAGACTACTTCTGGCTAGATTAACAACTCTTGTTTAATCAATGGTGCTAGAGAAGCTTGATATCAGTGAAATCTGATATCCCCTGGCAAAACGCGGTCTTTGCAACTGTTTACCAGTCTGGCTGCAACATTATTCTTTAGTACATGTCCCTGGAGTACTCAGCCCTCGGTATAAGAGTACGGTATGCGAAACGCCAGCCGCGTGCTGTAGTCGTCACGCGAAATTACGCACCTATGAGCGACATCCACAGAACCTGCTGGGAAAGTACACGTGTACTCGAGTCTCATCCTGAGCACTTTTTTTCTTCTTTTTTTCCAGCTCCAGTATAGCTGTATTTTTCATTGCAAAGCCGTCCTCGATTGTTGTGTTCGTTGTTCAAACGAAGTGGACATTCAATCAAGAATGCAGAGGACATAAGAGCCTGATTGGAGTTTCTCGTGGCATAGGACGGCCACACAGAGACATTTTGCGATTTTCTGAATACAATATTCCGTACGCACGATGCAGACTTCTATTTGTGCCATTTCTAAATTGTTCGTCATCTACTGTATAAGTACAAATTTTTGTTCACGAAAACTTTCGTTAGATCACTCCACCAGCAGCCTTGTTACGTACTAAATTTTGTTTTGGTCGAGGTCTGTCACCCCGAACGTTCAGAATTTTTTTAGTTTGGTACAAACTTCAGTAATTTCGTGCCCCTAACGAATATAGCGAAAGTCAATTCCAAACGAAAATTTCTACTTATACAGTACGACATCGAACAGAACGGGATCCAAACACAAGCTTACCGACGGTTGGGCTGCCGACCTGACTGGACAAATGATCCCTTGCTTCACCAGACGCCAGAAGTCGGAAACCATGTCCTTTGCCGCGACGTCCATCTCCAAAAAGAACTCCATCTTCGTCTAAAAATGCTTGAAATACCCAATATTCAACCGAGATTCGCGGTCTCACGCTTCCTCATATCGAATCAATTTGTTGTAGCTATTGCAGGGCAGATCCTGCCACTCCTTCAACAGGGTTTGGCTCCAAAGCATGCCTGGAACAAGTCATATCTAGGTTTGCAAGCCACCCCTTTCAGCAAGAAATTCGAAATTTCAATGGTGGAAGATATGCTCTGAAGAGAATTTCTAAAAGTATGATTCGCGGTGCGATCGTTCAACCTACATCATTCAAACTTTGCAGGATGGTTCTGACCTACATGCTAGGCATGGGACCACCAGGTTTGATGTCATAGCTGACACACAGAGTTACACACACATAGCACATTGATGTGCGCAGAGGACGTCGTCATCTTCTTCCCGCTGGTCTCAAATGTACTATGACGTGCTTTTCGCCTAACAGTAATAACAACCTTGGAAGCCTACACTGTAGCCATGTCTGCATATTACTATTATGTACAGTAGACTCGTACGCCCAAGAACACGGTTTCAGAGGGCCAGCCTAGCAAAGTTCTTATTTTTCAGCGCCCCAGGCTACGTTCTTATTTCGCGTTCTTAGTAATCTTACGTGTCCAACATGACCCGTGACGCTCATGTACAATGCACTTTGCGCT
>NC_088654.1:28906701-28919201 GCF_964019385.1 Sycon ciliatum
GTTTGTGTGTGTGTGTGTGTTTGTGTCACAGTCCTGCATATTAGCTGCAAAGAGGGACCATAAAGTCGCACACATAGAGTTCCTTATCTGCAAGACGCCAGGACCTGTCTTAAAACATTCCGCTTTATATTTGGGCAAACTGAGGTATGTTGTCAACATCTTTCATTTGTCTAAACTGAGTCTATCCCCTTGTCAACTGGCAAATTGAATGTGTAGAGATGGATGTGCATGTGTGGAGATCAGCATCGCTCTGCTCCTACTGTGCCCTGAAACTTTGAAAAACCCCAGATACTGCTGAACCTCTAGCCGTGCTAGATTGTGCTAGGCTGTACAAGGCTGGGCTGTGCTGGGCTGTGCTTTGCTGTGCTTTGCTGGGCTGAGCTGGGCTGTGCTGGGCTGGGCTGTGCTGTGCTGTGCTGGGCTGTGCTGGGCTGTGCTGGTCTGTGCTGGGCTGTGCTGGGCTGTACAAGGCTGTGCTGGGCTGTGCTGGGCTGTGCCGGGCTGTGCTAGGCTGTACAAGGATGTGCTAGGCTGTACAAGGATGTGCTAGGCTGTACAAGGATGTGCTAGGCTGTACAAGGATGTGCTAGGCTGTACAAGGATGTGCTAGGCTGTACAAGGATGTGCTAGGCTGTACAAGGATGTGCTAGGCTGTACAAGGATGTGCTAGGCTGTACAAGGATGTGCTAGGCTGTACAAGGATGTGCTAGGCTGTACAATGATGTGCTAGGCTGTACAAGGATGTGCTAGGCTGTACAAGGATGTGCTAGGCTGTACAAGGATGTGCTAGGCTGTACAAGGATGTGCTAGGCTGTACAAGGATGTGCTAGGCTGTACAAGGATGTGCTAGGCTGTACAAGGATGTGCTAGGCTGTACAAGGATGTGCTAGGCTGTACAAGGATGTGCTAGGCTGTACAATGATGTGCTAGGCTGTACAAGGATGTGCTAGGCTGTACAAGGATGTGCTAGGCTGTACAAGGATGTGCTAGGCTGTACAAGGATGTGCTAGGCTGTACAAGGATGTGCTAGGCTGTACAAGGATGTGCTAGGCTGTACAAGGATGTGCTAGGCTGTACAAGGATGTGCTAGGCTGTACAAGGATGTGCTAGGCTGTACAAGGATGTGCTAGGCTGTACAAGGATGTGCTAGGCAAGCCTGCAGCACAGTGCTTTTGCGTTCAACTCTCTTGTGATCACTTTAGAGCACTGCTTGCCAGCGTGACCTTTTGAACCATGTCACGTTATGTGAAATTCTGCTGTCGCAGCACTGCATAGAGGTTGTGCAGGCAGTTGCACACTCTTGGGGACTAGTTGTGCAGGCAGCTGCACACTCTTGGGGGTTAATTGTGCAGGCAGTTGTACACTCTTGGGGGTTAGTTGTGCAGGCAGTTGTACACTCTTGGGGGCTAGTTGTCCAGGCAGTTGTACACTCTCGGGGGGGGGGGGGGGGGGTTAGTTGTGCAGGCAGTTGTACACTCTTGAGGATTAGTTGTGCAGGCAGTTGTACACTCTTGGGGGTTAGTTGTGCAGCCAGTTGTACACTCTTGAGGGTTAGTTGTGCAGGCAGTTGTACACTCTTGAGGATTAGTTGTGCAGGCAGTTGTACACTCTTGGGGGTTAGTTGTGCAGGCAGTTGTACACTCTTGAGGGTTATATACTTTTGATAAGACTTGCAGCATGTGTCATGTGATATGGATTTTACTGACGTTAGCAGTCGTCCTTGGTTCCCTCCAAAACGGAGACGGTAGTAATTCTTTTAAGGTGACATGTCACATGCATTAGTGTAACAGTATAGACTTGATTGATTGGAGAATTCCCCGAATGATGTTCAAACCAGAGGTTATAAAGCAAAAGAAAGGCGAGAACCGCAGGAGTGAAAATAGTAGGAACACAAGGTGTTACCATTAGACAAGCAAGAAGTGTCAAGGTAAAACTATTACACTCTCCCGGCCCCATAGGAAGCCCAAGGTTCTATTAGATAACACAATCCAGTTAGGAGATGCAATTGTGGAAAGGGGAATATTAAATAATCACTCATGCACATGCATAACCACATTGAAGTGTAATCCAACTCAACTCCATCACTCTCACAAGGAGATGACGCAAAACTATATCAGTCTATAACATAACTAGGGGTGAAACAATTATACCGAGTACTCGAGTACTCGCTCGGTTTTTTCAAAAATAATCGTACTCGGAATAAATCGGAGTACTCGTTCATACATGGTGCATGCATTTATCACAGAAATCTGCAGTTTCAGAGCAGCAGTCGGCAGATATTGAGGTGCAGACTGTGCGGTGAACATTTGTTCACGAGTAGAGAGAGCCCAAATGACCCACGAACCGATATACCCGAGAAAAATGACTGCTACTTGGTTCAATCAGGGTTGTATGATGTGATTTTAAGGCCCTTGGTGTGCAATTTTTAGGAGATGAAGAATACTCGAATACTCGAATATTCGATCGGAGAAAATCAGAGTACTCGAACTCGGGATCTCAGTGCCAACTTTCACCCCTATTATTAACCCTTTAAGAGCCGCCCCATACTTGAATGCGTCGTAAACGACGCATTCAAATGCAAAACTT
Source organism: Sycon ciliatum (assembly GCF_964019385.1). Lineage (NCBI taxonomy): Eukaryota > Metazoa > Porifera > Calcarea > Leucosolenida > Sycettidae > Sycon > Sycon ciliatum. The sequence goes on from NC_088654.1 coordinate 28,909,288, forward strand.
CAAAAGATCGTAACTCAGTCCAATCTCGCTCAAATCCAGTGATCGAAATATCCAGGGCGAAGAGAAAACTCTCACCGGTCGGGAGAAACAATCCGCGAAGCGCTGCGAGCAACGGTTCCTGAGATAAATCACTCGTAAGTTGAGCCGCGATCGCGGCAATTTCAAAAGCGCGCAGTGCGACTTTAGTATTGAGAATTTTGAGACTTTTTGTCACGCTGGTTTACTCGAATTTGCACGGGTTTCACTGTTGATATTGTCAAGAGTACACAGCGAAAAAATTGGAACTCCACGATCGCGTAAAATGAAATATCTGGAGCGGGACGCAATTGGACGCATTTGGGGCATTTTTCGTACTGTCGCTGCGATCTAGCGCTGGATAGACGGTGTGCTGGCTATCATGATCGACCTCATTCTCTTCCTCTCGCGGAGACCTTTCCAGGAAGCCCTAGATTGTGAGGATTGAGTGAGTAGAACTGAAGCTATGATCCAAGGAACACGAAAAAACGCAGAATTTTGAAATTTTCCTGTGGCTCTTAAAGGGTTAACTATCTCAGTAAGAGATGCATATGGCTCAGTCCAGTTAGATCAAGGCTGCTGTCGTTGTGAGGCTAGATAGTTCTGCAGCGGTTTAATATTCCGACCAGACTCATCACATAGGTTGCCAGCGGGCTCCCACGTAGCTTCGCTGCTGGGGTAACCCTTCCAATGCACCAGGAAGTGTTGCTCACCACTGCGGTGTCGGTGATTCAAAACGGCTTCGACAACATAGCGTGTGTGTCCATCTAGATCTGTGAAGGGCGGAGGCGGGGGTTGGTGTCTTCCAGGAATCGTGTTCTCTTCGTAGCGTTTAAGAGCAGTGACATTAAACACGGGATGGCAGCGAAGTTCACGGGGTAGTTCCAAGCGAAAAGCATTCGCGCCAATCTTAGCCTGGATACGATACGGACCAAACCACTTGGGTTGCAACTTCCGAGAGGGCTGGCCACGAGCTTCCGGGGTCAGTAGAAAGTCTCTGTAGACAAGAACGCTATCACCAACCTTCAAATCACTGGGCGTTCTCGTCTGGTCTGCGTATAGAGCTTGCCTTGCCTGGGCGTCAAGCATTGCATCTCGAGCTATCCTTAGTGCGGCTTCCTGCTCATGAAGCCAATCGACCGAATCACTCCTTTCCCCTCCCGTAAGAATGAATTCGGGCAGGGACTTAGGGTCAAACCCATAGTTCAGATAGAACGGTGTATTAGCTACAGATGACTGTTGTGAACTATTAATTGCAAACTCGCAGAGTGGTAGAAGCGAATCCCAATTGTCCTGTCTCAAGTTCACAAATGCTCTTAGATCATCTCCCACTTGCCGGTTAACTCTCTCTGTCAAACCATCCGTTTGAGGGTGGTTAGCAGTGCTGAATGCCAATTTAGTTACTAGCTGAGAGAATACTTCTTTGAAAAAAGCTGCAGTGAATCGTGGATCGCGATCGGAAACAAAGGTCGAGCTCAGCCCGTGCAGACGAAACACGTTTTGAATGTACAGTTGAGCGCTGCCCTTAGCATCAATCTTCCCGTTTGTTGGAACAAGATGTACGCACTTCGTAAGTCGGTCCACAAAGGTGTAAATTGCGTCGAAGCCACGAGAAGTAAGGGGCAATCCAACAATAAAATCCATTGAGATATCCTGCCAAGGACTATTAGGTATTGGAAGTGACTGGAGAAGCCCTGTTCGTGGCTGACCTCCCTTCGTTCGCTGGCAGAGATCACAGGTTTTGACAAATCTCTTGATATCGAGACCCATTCGGGGCCAGTAGAAAAAACGTGCTAGGCGGAAGTACGTTCGATCACGACCCGGGTGGCCAGCCGTTGCACACTCATGGTGTTCTTGAATGAGCTTTAACCAGACACCGCACTGTGGTATGCACAACCGGTTATTGGGGGGTGCCTTGAGGTACAAGCGATCAGTGGATTCGTCCCAATAATAGCGATCATGCAAATTATCTCGGAGAGAATGCTTCAATCTTTCTATGATGGGAGTTAGCTCTTTGTCTTTCTGGTAGGCATCTGATATTGTATTGGACACGTCATCATTCATTGCTAAAGCATACTCAATAGCATTCAAACGTGGTACTGCATTCTCCACGAGGTTACTCTCATGGAGATCTGGGCGACGCGAAAGGGGATCTGCAGGGTTCTCTCTGCCGGGTATGTGACGGACTGTGTAGTCATAGTCAGCTAGGAACTCAACCCATCGCGCCTCTCTCTTTGTAATGCTTGGTTTTGTTTTCAGATAAACTACCGCCATGTTGTCTGTAATGACCTCAAAGTGTTGAAAGAGGTAGATGCGCCAGGTCTTTAGCGCAAACACTACGGCCAATGTTTCTCTTTCTGTAGCTGTATAATTCTGTTCAGCAGCAGACAATTTTCGGCTAGCATAAGCCACTGGATGCCAGGCATCTTCCTCTAGTTCTTGGAGAAGAACACATCCCAAGGCGAAATCGCTTGCATCTGTTACCACTCTGAATGGTCGGTTCACATCAGCCAGCCGCATAGGGGCGCATTCAACAAGGCATGCTTTAGCGATTCAAAGGCATGTTGCCGAGAGCTGTTCCACTCGAATCGTGCATGTTTTCCCGTTATCTCCTCTAAGTTCTTAGAGAGCGATGAGTATTGATCTATGAATCGCCTAAAATAATTCGTAAATCCAAGAAATTTCCTCACCTCTGTGACGGAAGTCGGAGCGGGCCAGACCTTTACTGCGGCAATCTTGTCTGGGTCAGGGGCGATGTGCAGTCCATCGATGCAATGTCCCAGGAACCGCACCCTCTCCACGCCAAATTCACATTTTGACCGTTTGCAAAATAACTGGTTGTCCCGGAGCACGCTCAATACCGACCGGACATGCTGCATATGCTCCGACCACGTTTTGCTGAAGATGAGTATGTCATCTAGGAACACGACTACGAACTCCCTCAGATATGGTTGAAGAATCGTATTCATCATGGATTGAAATGTTGCCGGTGCATTGGTGAGACCAAATCCCATGACCCTAAATTGGTAATGCCCAAAGGGAGTGTTAATCGCGGTTTTGGGCACGTCCTCAGCTTGAATGCGAATCTGATTATACCCTGATCGGAGGTCTAGTTTCGTGAAGTACCTAGCGCCCTGTACGGTATCGAATAAATCATCCACATTGGGCAAGCACGCCTTGTTCTTAACAGTTATCTTGTTTAGCTCCCTCCAATCACAGACCATGCGTAACGAACCATCAGCTTTCTTGACAAAAAACACCGGTGCACCAAAGGGGGACTTACTTGGTTCTACGAAACCCTTTTTCAAGAGTTCTGTGAGCTGTTTCTTCAATTCCTCCATTTCTGGCCTGGGCAGGCGATAGGCAGGTCGCAATGGGGGTGAAGAGCCTTCCTCCAGGCGGATTTCGTGGTCTACAGACCTCTTTGGTGGGAGTCTAGCTGGCAGATCATCCGGGAAACGATCGTCATAGTCACGGAACATGGCCTTGAGATCTGGGTGCTCGTTCTGAGTGGATTTGTCGGGAGGTTCCTTGCCAATGCCGTCTTCTACGCTGACCCACGCCAGAACACCTTCGTCTCCACTCCTAAGAGCATGCCTAGCCTGCCGACCAGATATGAACATCGTCTCCACAGGAGCGGTCGGTTCGCTTTGACTGGGCGACGCACAAGGCAAACCATTCGAGTTCAACCTGACTTCATTCGTCCGGAAGTTTATGTCTGGATTGTTACGCGTTAACCAAGGTTTCCCCAATATAGCATCATAGCGATGAAGGGGGAACATCGTGAAGGTTTGGTTATCGCTGAAGTCGCCTACGATAACCTTCAATTCATGGGTCGTCTCCATGGGAAACGAGCTTGATGCTCCATCAGCCAGCGTGACATTCAGGTTTTCCATGCCAATTTCGGTTGGCAGGTTAACTCTCCTGGCAAACTGTTCGGCAATGAAATCATGGGTCGAGCCCGAATCTATTAACATAAGCGCGCGACGACCGTTGATTTTGCCTTCTACACGCAGGAGCTCATGTTCCGTTTCCACATTGACGCTGGTAACCTGGGCCTCAATAGTTGGTGTAACATCTCGCTTGAAATTGGCTTCGGAGCATTCAACATCATCGTCAACGTCCTCCACAGCGAGGCTACTGAATCGGTTACGGGTAGAGACGGAGCACACACTACACGCAGGTGATGCCTTTTCTTGATGCGTCAGTAATCGCATCGGCCTTACTGACGTCCACCGTTTGGGTGATCTCGATGCTGCGGGCAATTCTGGGCCATATGGCCTGGTCGACGACATGCGAAGTAGCCCCCCCCCCCCTGGGCTCGTAATGTCTCACGTTCCTCGGGGCTTAGTTTTGTTAGCTTTCTGCTACCTGATGGTGGTGCGAATCCCGGCGCGGTCGCCAGCGGTGGTCTGCGCTGAAATCGGCTGTCTGAGGCGACTGCTAGCGCTGCCTGAACGGCGGCTGACAGTGTAGTGGGGTGTTCCTTCACTACCAAGGTCCGCATGTTACCGTGCAGGCCGTTGACAAATAGCAAGGCTCTGGAGAGTTTGTCAAGTTCCGGCACCTGTAAACTTAGTCGAGAAAACTCCGTTACGTACGATTCAATTGACCCACGTTGGTGGATAGAGAACATATCCAACCGCACTCTTTCCCCGTCATAGTGAGGGCCATACCGCTTTTCAAAGAATGCTAATCCGAAAATTGCTCACCTGCTTCCATGGAAGAAATTAGCCAAAGACGCGCATTCCCAGCAAGGTAGCTAGCCGCAAAGTTAACTTGGCTCTCCGGGTCACCTTGAGGTGAGCACTTCAAGGCTAACTCGACCGTAAATACCCACTCTTTGAACTCGGAAGGGTTGCCATGGAAAACATTCGGTTCTCTGGTAACGCGTTTGACGCTCGGGCTTGTCTGGGAGAGAGAACGCGATCGACACGGGGCTAGATCCGGAGGACTTGAGCTTGATGTAGCAGGAAATTGATGTCGTCCAACTGTCCCGAGCGCGGCGGATCTCACGGAAAGCGGCGTATAGCAGAGCAGTAGCGGCCAGGAGCACAAGGCACGTCAAAGGGCAAACGATGATCTCAACCATCCTCAAGCTACCAGTGTAACAGTATAGACTTGATTGATTGGAGAATTCCCCGAATGATGTTCAAACCAGAGGTTATAAAGCAAAAGAAAGGCGAGAACCGCAGGAGTGAAAATAGTAGGAACACAAGGTGTTACCATAAGACAAGCAAGAAGTGTCAAGGTCAAACTGTTACAGTTAGAGGCTACATCTGCCGCTGCGGTTTGCCTGGTGCTAACGGGGGTCGTGAGTTTCCTTCAGGAGCGGACACGATAATCTTTTTAAACATCTTACTGCGATATGTTACATCGTGTGTTGTTCGACATGTCGTACTCTCTTTTGTCATGTGGTACTCTCTTTTGTCCATTTTTGCATTTCCATGTCCATAGGTGTAGCCTGACGGGAAATGAGTTCACACTCTATAACGACGGCCTCAATCCAAACAAGATGAAACGTGCTAAGGGGAATGTCATCAAACTAAGGGAGGAACTGCTCGCTGTTCATGTGGTTAGTGTGTTAGTGTTCACTATTCTTATATCATTGTACTTGTGTGGTATTGGTCATTATTCTTATATCATTGTACTCGCTCTTTCAGGCTGCTGTGGACTTGCCGTGTTTCTCTTCCAATGGCTGCTGCAGACTGGGTGTGTCAATGGCTGCTGCAGACTGGCTGTGTCTTGAAATGCCTGCTGTGGACTACTGTAAAACGACAAACTTTCGCGAGCGATTAACTTTCGTGACTTTCGCGAGCAGGGTCGAATCGCGAAAGTTTGACACGCGAATATGAAATTTGTACTATTCCATACTACGCGATGCGTCGATGATCGATCGTTTTGCAACAGATCTGTACAGTACGACTCGTACATGCGCATGCATCACTCACTGCACTGACTGTACATTCACAGCGCTGATCGATACTTGCACGGCCGGCTATGTCCAACCAAAGAGCGCAGCTGTCGCAACGACGGGTTACGTACCAACAAGTAACAAACATTAGTTGTCGTTGGAGTACGGCGACTTGAACCAGAAGAGAATAAAACGATCGACTGGAGAATGTCTCAGTGTTGTGGAGAGTGTTGTTGAACTGCTTGGAGCGTTTGGCCAGCTTGCTGTTGCGTAGATTTTAGTGTTGTACTGCTCGAAGAAGTCTTTTGAATTTTATCGCGATGAGTATCGCAGTGGCTCGGCAGTTCGAAGAGAAAGTCTTCCGATGATCCCTCTTCGAACGTGCCATCCTTTCTCCCAGTACTGGTACTTACCTTATGGCTTTCTTTGATGCCTTGATTCCTTCTTACATTCCTTGATTCCTTCTTTTATTCTTTGGTTTCTTCTCTCATTCTTCATGCACTCTGCGCCCAGCACTTCGAGGCTTCGTAAAATAAAATTCATTTTCGGTGGAAGGTAAAAATCGCTAAAATTAATCGCCGCTAACTGGTCCAGTTTGCTAAAACGCTAAATTTAGCCGCCGCGAAAGTTTGTCGTTTTACAGTAGGCTTATCTTGTAATGGCTGCTGTGGACTGAGTTTGTCTTGCAATGGCTCCTGCGGAGAGGTGGGGGTGGGGGTGAGCAAGGGTGGAGAGGGGGGGGGGGGACGGGGGTGAGCCAATGCGGTGGTGGGAGGGGTGTGGGGGGGGGGGGGGGTGAGCAGGGATGGGGGTGAGCGGTGGTGGTGTACGGCACTGTGAAGACATAGGGTGCGAGCATTGGATGTGGGGGAGAGGGCGGGGGGGGGGGGGAGGGGATAGAATGGAGGACGCATTCACGGGGGGGGGGGGGGGGGGGGGGGGAGAAGGAGGGGAGAAGTACTTGACAACAGTGTTCCATTGATAGAATTTTGATAGAATTTTCAGTGACGGGAAATTGGTACTTTTATCTGACTCATTTGCTGGTGCTGCCGCTGCTGCTGCTACCGCTGCTGCAGCTTTTTCTACTGCTGCAGTTTCTGGTGCTACTGCCGGTGCTGCTGCTGCTGAGGATGATAATGCTGCTGCTGCTGTTGTTGTTGTTGCTGCTTGTCGTCCTGATGGTGAAGATACTGCTTATATTGCTGCTGCTGCTTCTGCTATTATTGTGGCTATGGTTGCTGTTGATGCTGCTGCAGCTGCTAGTGTTGTGGCAGCTTCTGCTGTTGCTGCTCCTGTTGCTTATGTTGTGGGTGTTGCTGTTGATTTTAATGTTGCTTTCATTCCTGTATCTTGTGATTGTCTATGTGCAGGGCAAACCGACAGGATCCGATGGTCCTCTCAAACTCTCCGTTATCATCCCCCAGCTTGATCCAATGGATGACAGAGTGAATATAGTGCCTATTGATGTAAGATATCACCATCAGTAACCGTTATGTCAAGTACTTGGTCTAACTTTTCAAAATGCAGGGGCGTCGCACAAGGTACGGTCACTACGGTATTGACCGTACCACTTTTTGCCCCAGATACCCCGTGAATCAACAAAATACACTGATCTTGGATCTAAAATTCCAAAATTTTCGGCTCAGCCACCACTCCTCCGCGAGTAAATTGTTCTTCAGATGGCTGACGGTACCACACTAAAATACCTTCCGACGCGCCTGAAATGTGTGGTTATCTTTCACCAGTTCTAGTTCAGTGAAGCAGCAAGGCCTCTCTCTCTCTCTTTCTCTCTCTCTCTCTCTCTCTCTCTCTCTCTCTCTCTCTCTCTCTCTCTCTATCTATCTATCTATCTCTCTATCTCTCTGTCTCTCTGTCTCTCTGTCTCTCTGTCTCTCTGTCTCTCTGTCTCTCTGTCTTTCTGTCTCTCTGTCTCTCTCTCTGTCTCTCCGTCTCTCTCTGTCTCTCTGTCTCTGTGTGCGTGTGTGTGTGTGTCTCTCTCTCTCTTTCTCACACACACACACTCTCCTCTCTCTCTCACTCTCCTCTCTCTCTCTCTCTCTCACACACACTCTCTCTGTCTCTCTCTCTCTCTGTCTCTGTCTCTGTCTCTCTCTCTCTCTCTCTCTCTCTGTCTCTCTCTCTTGCTGTCCTTCTCGCCACAGCACCGGGAAACATTGTTAAGAAGATTCAAGTCGAAGGATTCATCCGGAAAAGTTGTCGTACTTCAGAACAAGCCAGCGGAATGGTCTACAGGTAATAACTTATCTGTATCAAGTATCAGCAGACCTCTAGTCATTGTGATCCCTGTCTATAGCATCATGGTCACGCAGTGCTGCCAGTTCTCAACACTGTCTCCTCACAGAGTAGGATCGATAAGGTATAGGTCATTCCCTGTGCAGAAAACAGATCAGGATACCGTTGTTACTCTGCGATCAATCTAAGTGTGGCCATTAGACAGAATGATAATTTTTGGTGCTGTACATTTTAGTATACTACATCAACTTTCCCTATCCACTTTGGCCATTCCTTTTAGCCTGCCTGCCCTCGTCCAGTTTCGTCAAGTTTCCTTCATCTAGAGACGTACAGAAAACCCCATGAACCACATCTATGTCCTTGTTATGCATAAATACGGTAGCAGTCATGTCGGATAAGATAATGAAATATTGCCATGCACAACCAGTGCAGCACTAGCACGGATATCCATTACCCAGGGTTTTCTAAGAGTGTCATTGATTGGCGAATCTAGATTGAGTGCGAGCAGGCGGTGTAGTTCGAGCAGCGCTGGCCCAATCGAACCACGGAAGGGTGTAGTATGCATAATGTACGCATATCCTACAAATATTCTGTGAAATCTGTCAAAAAATGCCAAAGTCCAGTTCCACTCCAGCCACTCCCAGTGTGGGGGCCGGTGTGGGGGCCGGTGTGGGGGCCGGTGTGGGGGCCGGTGTGGGGGCCAGTGTGGGGGCCGGTGTGGTCGGATTACACTCTAAGTACACCTATTCCGGATTCGGCCAAACGATCACGCTCACTCTGAGCGCACTTACTTGGGATTCGCCCAATCGATCATGCCCCAGGTGATATTACCCGCTTGAATAACGGTAAACCTTGTCCGGATCTGCACATACATGTACCCTGCATCACTACGCAGTACACACTATTGATCTATATATTATTTGGGAAGTGACTTTGGGTGAATGGATTATACCATTTCCATTTTGTGTTGACCATATCCCTGACATACTCCTTCATGCTACGCAGTCAGGAAATATTCTCTGTATTGTTGGGTGATGCACCCATCATACTCATGGTAAAATCCACACACCATTAGGTCTCTAAGGAAGTTGGTTTCTAACCACACTGGAGTGTTCCCTTTTCCTGCTGATCTGACTTGACACTTGACTGACTCACAACTGCCATCCAGGCCACACGAGAAGTCCAGCAAACCTTCCACTCTGCAAACCTGAGAGAAAGCACAACTCCCTGCTCAATACACATTGTCTCTGGGAATTCAACCCTCACCTGTTGAGCTTGAGTACGCTGAGGAAAATATGCATGAAGGGCATCACATATACATTGCTCTCCAGGCCAAAACATCGCCAGGGACAACAAACTTACAGAGACGCTCTGTTTCCAGCGCAACAAACACCTTGTGAACACCAGATGGCAGTGTGAGTCAGTGGCTGGTTTAAGGTTTGCCGAGTCGAAGTTTTGATGGACTTCTCGCGCATTCCAGGCAGGCACAGTGGGTTGGTCAAAGACCATGATAGAGATACGAGAGGTACCTGGTTCAAGTCCTGCCTGGGAGCGGTTTTTCCAGCCGCGCTGCTACCCACAGTCAACTGGGAACTTGTGGCCAGGCACAAGGGGTACATGGATGCAGCTAATGGGGTCGTTCTCAGCACTTGTGCCAGTCACAGTGGTGGTGAGACTTGCCCACTCACCCCTACCATTAGGCGCTGCATCTGCCGCTAGGGTTTACCGGGTG
>NC_088654.1:28921701-28965150 GCF_964019385.1 Sycon ciliatum
GTTGTGGTTTTAGTCAACTTGAGCCTATACACATGCAATAGCCCCAACCAGCACTTAACTGTTTAGCAAGTGAGAACCTTCACTCACTTCACGTGTTTTGTGGAGCGCTATTTTGCTAGTAAATGCGGTCAGAGGATATACACAATGGCACATGAAAGTAGGGTACATACCCTAAAAGTTAAAACCAGTTGGTTAAAGATGCATGTAAGCCGATCAGCTGAAATCTCTGACCATTCAACCCTAGCAATAGCAAAAATTATTATGAGATTTTTGAAAAACACAAAAAGATCAAGGAACTGCAAGTTAACAGTTTCCTCTGAGACAAAAATGCGATAATACTCATAAAAAGGACACACTTCAGGCTCATTACAAACATCTTGAAAGTTTTTGTCTTCACAAGTATACTTTCAAGCCTTCTCATCAGGTGAAATACAGGCAAGGGAAAAGGAACAGGAACAGTGGATTAAATACAGTAAGAAGGTGGTAAAACAGCGCAAAAAGAAAGAAAGAAAGAAAGAAGATAGCTAAAGTAAACAGCGAAAATTGCAATAATGACACAAAGGTGCAAATGCGAGAAAACTCAATAAGCGCAACATGTAGTGCGACAACAAGAGACAACCACTGGACATACATGTAACTAACGAGGTTTTGACGACCTACCTAACAGCCTAAGTGTGAATTTGATTTGTTTCTGCTTGCAAAGGTTGGGTCATTATTGCAATTTTCGCTGTTTACTTTAGCTATCTTCTTTCTTTCTTTCTTTCTTTCTTTTTGCGCTGTTTTACCACCTTCTTACTGTATTTAATCCACTGTTCCTGTTCCTTTTCCCTTGCCTGTATTTCACCTGATAAGAAGGCTTGAAAGTATACTTGTGAAGACAAAAACTTTCAAGATGTTTGTAATGAGCCTGAAGTGTGTCCTTTTTATGAGTATTAACTGCAAGTTAGGCTATAATTTCCACTAACACCAGTTACCAAACAATCAGCTCATGCGATGACCTTGCACGACACTGACCGACAGTACTGGCGTTATACAACTTTACTGGCTATCAGCTCTAGCACATATTGGATGTGCACTCCAGCAGCCTTCGAACTTGGAAGGTTCTAAGTTATAATGATAACATAAGAAGGGGAAGGTGAGCGCAACCAAGACAAGTACGAGCTGAAAGTCTCAGCTGTGAAGGATGTTGACGGATGTACACGCATGTCAATGACGATACTGGAAAGACCATTGGACAACACGGTCAAAATAATCATGATTCAAGGACGCAAGCAACATTCCATACAACGTGTGTGGCTGAAAGATTATTATGAGATTAGGAAGAAAATTAGAGCTGCTCGCTCTTTTCAATTCACTGTGCAACAATATCAAACTCGCTTTATCAATCCTTACGACGTTTTGGCAAAATTGGACACCTGTAGTTCTGCTGCTGCTGCTGGTGCTACTGGTGGTGCTACTCCTGGTGGTGCTGGTGGTGCTACTGGTGGTGCTGATGCTACTCCTGGTGGTGCTAGTGCTACTGGTGGTGCTGGTGCTACTCCTGGTGGTGCTAGTGCTACTGGTGGTGCTGGTGCTACTCCTGGTGGTGCTAGTGCTACTGGTGGTGTTGGTGCTACTCCTGGTGGTGCTAGTGCTACTGGTGGTGCTGGTGCTACTCCTGGTGGTGCTGGTGCTACTCCTGGTGGTGCTGGTGCTACTCCTGGTGGTGCTAGTGCTACTCCTGGTGGTGCTAGTGCTACTCCTGGTGGTGCTGGTGGTTCTACTGGTGGTGCTGGTGCTACTACTGGTGGTGCTGGTGCTACTCCTGGTGGTGCTAGTGCTACTGGTGGTGCTGGTGCTACTCCTGGTGGTGCTAGTGCTACTGGTGGTGCTGGTGCTACTCCTGGTGGTGCTAGTGCTACTGGTGGTGCTGGTGCTACTCCTGGTGGTGCTGGTGCTACTCCTGGTGGTGCTGGTGCTACTCCTGGTGGTGCTAGTGCTACTCCTGGTGGTGCTAGTGCTACTCCTGGTGGTGCTGGTGGTTCTACTGGTGGTGCTGGTGCTACTACTGGTGGTGCTGGTGCTACTACTGGTGGTGCTGGTGCTACTCCTGGTGGTGCTGGTGCTACTCCTGGTGGTGCTGGTGCTACTCCTGGTGGTGCTGGTGGTTCTACTGGTGGTGCTGGTGCTACTCCTGGTGGTGCTAGTGCTACTCCTGGTGGTGCTAGTGCTACTCCTGGTGGTGCTGGTGGTTCTACTGGTGGTGCTGGTGCTACTACTGGTGGTGCTGGTGCTACTACTGGTGGTGCTGGTGCTACTCCTGGTGGTGCTGGTGCTACTCCTGGTGGTGCTGGTGCTACTACTGGTGGTGCTGGTGCTACTACTGGTGGTGCTGGTGCTACTCCTGGTGGTGCTGGTGCTACTCCTGGTGGTGCTGGTGCTACTCCTGGTGGTGCTGGTGGTTCTACTGGTGGTGCTGGTGCTAATCCTGGTGGTGCTGGTGGTTCTACTGGTGCTACTGCTATTGCGGCTGCTGCTGCTGTCAAATCATCATCATAGCTGTCAATGATAATACTATTATAATCATTGTTATTTCTGTCATCATTCTGATTGCTGCTTCAGTTGCTGTTGTCCACCATGTTCATGTGTTCTTGTGTTCTTCAGCTGAGTATATCGTCTTGCAATTTGGACGTACTTCCAGCGTTCAGTTTGCGCTGGATTTTAGCTACCCATTATGCCCATACCAGGCCTTTGCTCTGGCACTCTGTGGCTACACCAAGAAATTTGGTAAATGACCTCCTTCTCAGAGCTACCAGCGAGTAATCTCTGTTGCCTGTTGAGGTTCGAGGCCTGCTAGTTTACTAACAACATATCCAAGATGCCAATATGCTGTTGGACCATTCACAAACCCCGGTCACCAGTCTGCTAGGCATCCTATCATCAGTCTGATGCTGTTTGCTTTCTCAACATTCAGATCCGAATTAGCTCGATTGTTGTATTGGCCATCATGGTCAATGATATGTGCAGTGTTCATTTCATACAACTGTTTACGGTGTTCGTCGTGATAGCTTATACTTTGTGCTAGCCCAGCCCAGCCCTCTGCTGAAAACAAATAAGTGATGTGGATACAAGAGTATGATCAGTGCGATCCAAAGTATTACCCAAGATGTTCCCCTTGGCTTGTCACCATCGTCGTTGAGATCATTTTCGTCTCACATGACCTTATGCCGTTGTCGTAAGATCCCCCTACTGTTATTTGTCTAAGATCATTCATTCAGACTTCATTTAGACTCTATTTGAAGGATTCTCCAAAGGTTAATGGATACTGATCGGGGGAGTTTCCTGGAAGGGTGGATGAGACGGAAGGGAAGTGAAAAGGGACTAGGGAAAATACGTAACAGGCCCACTGCTCAAGGAAAACTACAGATAAAACACACCAGGGAGAAACAGAATACATGACGAGCACTAGATATGAAAACCAGGAATCCCAGTTGTGGAGAATTTATACTTTAAATAATGGTCCTTTATGAGAAACCGAAACTTAGCAGAAGATCGCTCCCTACGAAGGCTCTCAGGGAGCTTGTTCCAGACAACAGATAGACCGAAAAGAGGAGATTTAAAGAAATGGATTCCAGAACAAGGCAAAACGATAGAGGAAGGGTGGCGGCAGCTGCTGGATATGGTGAGGCTAAACTGGCTCAGTAGGGATGGTATTTGGTAGAATACATGATGAAAAATAAACTAGAGAAAGAATTTGACGACGCCATTGGAGCGATTCCCAGTCACAAAGATGATTCAGAATATTCTTGGCTGTTGTCCAAGTAGGGAACTGTTGGGTGTTACACATCAGGTAGGATCGGGCAGCTGTAGCTTGCAGTCGGTCCAATCATGTCAGCAGTCTTGTTACCCTTTTCCTGTTTTCGGAATTTTACTTTCTCAACGATAGAAATGTACATCTTGTTCTTCAAATGAGTTCCGATCAAGAATGGTTCGGATTACATCACTGTATATGCACTTGTGCACGGAACCACTTGATCCACTTCCAGGGCAACCTGTCAAGGGCGCAGCAAGTCCTGGGCGCCAGATACCTGTAGTCTGCACTAAACCCCGGGAAGTTCACCAGTGCTTCACAGCTTTAGGTCTGTGATTTTATCTAGCACACATGTTGTCGTTGGTTTTTTTTGTTTTTTTTTAATGAATACCACAGAACCATCAGATGCTGCACAGCGGGGGCGGTGGCATATTGGATGGAAGTGGGGGCGGGGAAAAAGTAACTCCTCCGACCAAATTTCTCGGAATCATCGTTACTCCTGTGCGCTGATACATAGGAGAAAAGAAACATGTGCATCCAAGAGGTAAGCACCGGCTTTGCAAACGATAATGGGGAGAACTTGAGATTGAGATAGGACATAACGATAGTAAAAGCAGTGTACCGTAGGAAGATGGAGAGAACTGATAATCGCATATTTAGGCTGAGCGAAGGGGATCAAAGAGGGGTAGAAGGGAGCTGGAGTGCGGTCAGTATAATTAGGCTGGTGTGTTGGCTGCGATGGAGAGATCATAACTTGTCTGTGGCCCACTCCCACTTGCTGCGCCGCAAGTGGTCGTTGATATCTTTCTTGAAGGTGTGCATACCTCTGCGAGAAGGGGGGGGGGACTGCAGAAGGGTAGGCGGGAGCTGATTCCACGTTGCATGTAGAGTCTATACTGTAGATAACGTGTCATGTGCGAACGCAGCGTGTACTTACTGGCTGCAGTTACCTATTACTGGCTGCAGTTACCTAGTCTAGTATAGTACTAGTACTGTATAAGTACATCATTTCGTTGGAAAGTAACTTTCGCTATATCCGTTATGGGGCACGAAAAAATGAAAGTTTGTACCAAACTAACCTTTTTTTCTGAACGTTTCGTGTGACAGAACTCGATCAAAAACGAAATTTAGTACGTAACAAGCCTGCTGGTGGAGTAATGTAACGAAAGATTTCGTTCAAATTTGTACTTATACAGCAGATCTACGAGTACGACTGTCAGCAGTGCATTTTAGTACTGTAGCTTAGGTAGATCTAGGGCGCGTTCGAATTGTCTTCATCAACTGTTCTAACAAATTGTACTTCGAAGTATAAAGAGATTAGTTGAAGTGTCCCATTAGAACGGTTTCTATCATTTTAGAGTTTTTCAGTGGAATTGTCATGGCGATGACGACGTCCGATCAGATCGACCATCTCCACGTACTACGTGACGTAGCTATTCCAAACTCTTCGAAACTAAAGTCGTAGGAGTAGGAAGCAAGTTTTTAGCTCCTGCCTTTCCATCTATGGAAAAGCCTTTCGGCCACTTTTGTAAGTATAGGTGGACCTGGAACTAGTCCCAGCCCTAATATGGTGGAGAACTCAAATATGGACCTGGCCTTGCTGCTGGATGGGGAGATTCGTGACTTGGCCAAAAAGTCAGGACTTGCAGGTGTGGACTCGTTGGCCCGACCGGACCTTGTACTTCAACTTCGCGCCATGGACATCGGCAAATCAGGTATGCCAGAGCTAGTGAGCTCTATCAGTGCACTGTCCTCGACTATCACTGCATTAACTGTGGAAATGGTCTCCCTCAGGGAGGACAGAGATAGGGAAGTTAGAGAAATGAAAGCAACCATTGATGGCCTCGTGGCGAAGATGATACACCTTGAGGAAGGCGGGAGTCCAAACCTGATTGCATAATCTACAACCCCGAGTACAACGTACAGTAGTGTAGCTAGTTCAGGTAGTACAGGGGCTGGGGTGAGGGAAACCGTCACTCGGCCTCCCCTAACGCACACTCTACCAACCGTACCCGCACTTCCCAAACATCGACACATGTACACCAGACCTCATCACGCACTGAAACACCACCGGCTGCACCAACCAGATCAACATTGGCTACAACTAGTACAAGTGAATATACGGGAAGCAGTTCGGATGGCTGGGCCGAAGTTGTACGTCGTCGGGTCACGTCCCGGTACGTGAAGCCTGTGGCCCCAGCTAACCCCAACATCCTCACAGGCGTAGAAAAAGTCGCGAAATCTGTGTTCTACGTGGGCAATGTCCACATGGAGTGTAGCGCTAACGCAATCACTGACTGGTGCAAGGACCGTGAGGTTGAGGTGCTCAATTGCAGTATTAACGAATCCCGGACCTTTGGCACAGCATATGCACGACTGACTGTCCTAGCGACGGATGAAGGCAAAATACTCAGTGCAGGATTTTGGCCGGCAACAATTAGCCACACCGTCCGTAAGTGGCGCTTTGCCGACGGTACCAACGTGACTGAACGTGGTGGTGATAGTTCCTCGTCATAATCATGTTGTCTATGCCTTCCCTCAACTTGCATGCTACCCCATTCTACCCCAGATCAGAATCCGACCTAATGCTGATAACCATGAATTGCCGGTCTCTCGTCAATAAATTAGTTGAACATTCGATTGTTCTGGAGAGCACTAAGCCAAGTATTGTTTGCCTCACGGAGACCTGGCTGTGCCCATCTGTTTCCGTGCATGTACCGGGCTATTCCTGTTTCAGAAGAGACAGACCAGCACACGAGAACAGAAATGCACACTCTTTCACTAGAGGATATGGTGGTGTCGCCGTGCTTGTCCGGACTGATGCTTTTCAACATATTCTCCACAGACCCGACCTGCAGCGTCAGGGCTGTGAATCTGCCTGGGTGGAAGTTAAGTCCCAATGCACCCCTAACCCTATTCTTGTATGTTGCATGTATGGACCCCCTTCCCAAACGGCGGAACAATTGTCCTTCTTCTCGGATATGCTGGTCGATGCTATACAGTCCTCTTGCTATGACGAGTGTGACTTCTTCCTGACGGGGGATTTTAATGCCAAACATAATGATTGGTGCTCTTCTGACTCCACCTCTACAGCCGGTACCAACCTACAGACAGTTTTTTCAATGCTTGGGCTCCAACAAGTAGTGAGTTTCCCAACATACACTTCATCATCGGGTGCCAACTCATGTCTTGACTTGTTGGTAACCAACAAACCCCGACATGTCCTCTCAGTCGACCACGCAGCTCCTCTTGGCACATCTGATCATCTGCAGGTTGTTTGTACGCTCAACTATGCATCGTGCTCGATACCACAAGCGACTGCTAAACTGTCCCTCCATCCCCAGGCTCAGTACAGGTATAAACAAGTGCCTACCCGTGTCTGGCAGGTTGTGAATGAAGACTTGTCTAGGTTGGACTGGTCATTACTTCATCGGCATTCTGATGTTGATGATGCCATTGTCCTGTTTGATGCTTTACTACAGTCAGCATTCCATCTTCATCTGTTGCCTTACAAAGTTATTCCGCGGACAGGAGACTACATTAGGCCTCGTCCTACTATGCGGGATGCATCCCGACCCTGGATCACTCCGGACCTCAAGTGTGCTGTGAAACTGAAGCGAGATTTGTATAGCATTTATAGGAAGTATCCAACCAGTGAAAACTTCATTGCCTTTAAGCGCAAGCGTAACGAAGTGAAATGTTTGTCACGTACCCTCCATTGTCAGTATGTACAGTCGGTTCATGCCACCCTGTCTTCCCATGATCGCCCTATGGCCTAGTCTCCATCAATTTCTCCGCCATCTCCGTAAGAACTGTAGTCGGGAGCCGATCCGATCAATGACAGCTTCAGACGGCACGGTAGGAACAGATCCCGCAGACATAGCAGACATATTGAACACGCAGTTTACGTCGTTTGGACTTCCTGACGACCCTACGTGGCATATACCACCACTCACCCCTTCACCCTCAATACCTGCGTCCCTCCTATCATTGTCGACTGGTACAGCCCAAGTGAGGAAATATCTCCGTAATCTGAAAACTGGCAAGTCCCCTGGTCAAGACGGAATTACCAACGAAGTTTGGAGAGCTCTTGCTCCGTCTGTTACCTATCCTGTGTCAATTATCTTGAATATGTCATTTCGCGAAGGGAAATTCCCAGCCATGTGGAAAACTACGGTAGTCGTGGCCACCTACAAAAATAGAGGACCACGCACCACCCCCAGCAACTATCGCCCTATCTCATTGCTCCCTACTTTATCAAAAGTGTGCGAACGTGTTGTATAGGACATCATTTATGATCATGTTCGCATTTCACTTTCGCCAGCACATTCGGGCTTTTGTCGGGGTGACTCCACCAGGTACCAGGTTACCCGCCTCGTGCAAGACATCCACACCGCCCGGAACGCCAATAACCATGTTGGTTTAGTTTTCTTCGATCTCGCAAAGGCATTCGACACTGTTTGGCACAGGGGTCTCTTAGCTAAGCTGCGAACAGTATATCGCATTGATGGCAAGGCTATCGGCTGGCTCTCCTCGTATCTCTCTAACCGACATCAGCTTGTACGCCTCTCAACTGTGTCATCGGAGCCTTTACCCGTTACTTCTGGAGTCCCCCAGGGTTCAATCCTTGGGCCACTGCTATTTCTCCTGTATATTAATGACCTCCTCGATATTGCCCCTGGTGTCAGCCTTTTCGCTGACGACACAGCTCTGCTTTGCTCCAATGCTTGTCCTATACGACTGCACGAAGCCATGCAAGATAGCATTGGGAAAGTTATAACCTGGATGCATGATTGGAAGTTGCAGCCAAACGTTGATAAAACGGCAGCTATGTACATTTCCCCTTCTCCCCTTTCCCTGCCACTTTGTTTTCCTTCTTCAAGTGTTGCTATTCGTATTGTTGAAGAGCATAAGCATCTTGGCGTTATTATTGACTCTAAATTGTCGTGGTCACCCCATGTGCAGTATGTCTGCAAGCGCACAAGCTCCATCCTTGGGGCTCTTCAAGCCCACTGTAGACATCTTCCTCTTTCTTGCAAACGCTTGTTTTATCGTTGCTATATATTGCCCTTACTTGACTACTGTGATACTGCTTGGTCTGGCATAACTACTACTGTATTGAACAAGCTAGAAACCCATAACCGCATGCTCCTTAAAATCTTATTTAGCAAAGATCGTCGCTTTCCCTCCGCTAGTCTTTACGAAATTGCCAAGATCAGTCCCCTTTCCACTCGACATAAGTACCACCTCTGTGTTCTCATACATAAAATATTACTAAATAAAACACCCTTGCATATGCAGGCTTATAATTGGTTCTCCGAAACACGGAATACCCGGAACTCACTCAGTCTCCCACGCGCTGCCTCCACCCTATTCACTAGATCCCCGATCTTTGCTGGCTATGTGTTTTGGGCAACATTACCAACGCAGGCCAAGACCAGCACGTCGATGGATAATTTTGTTGCTAAAATCTCTGCTCAATTATAGGTTTCATGTATATCCTGCTGGTTTGTCTCCTCCTTTGCCTTCTTTGCCTCTTATTTGTATTCTTTTATCTGTTTTACTGCTGTGGTTGGCTTTCACCATTGTCTCAGTTTTACTGGCCGTCATCATGATGTGCCATGAGATAATGATATAAATACAAATACAAATCCACCTTCCGATCGGATGAGTTTCGAGGATCTTCGTTTTTCTGAAGAGGCCAATAAGGCCACCTCTTCAGAAAAACGAAGCTCCTCGAAAAGTCAAACGGTGACAATTCGAACGCGCCCCTAGGCTAGAGTCGTGGAAATGGAAATCCAGTCGATTGACCGGGGCCGGCGCCCTCATCGCGTACAGAACAGAGGATGATCCGATGCGACCAGCATGCAGCGCGCTGCAGCATGTGTGTACTGCTTACCCAAGGCTGCATGGCCAGCGCCCTGGGGCCGCTAGACGTGCGACCAGATTTCCATGTCCACGACTCTAGATCTAAGCCTTGTTACGCTGTTTTTCGTGGTCGACTAACGCGAGTGTGGACGCGTGCTGCACTGCACGGTCAAGTGCACGTGCAAACAATGTCTGCACTTGATACATGCCTGATGTAAGTAGATCTACGCGACAATCATGATCATGTTACTGTCTTGTGGAAGACGAAGTGAAGACTGTACAATCATGTAGTGTAGACCAGGGAGTAGTAAAATACTACTCCCTGGTGTAGACAGTGTGTTAGTTGCAAGAGTCTGTACGGTGTACCACGTGTACTGTACGGTGTACCGGGTGGCAGGGTGTGGGGCCGGATGCATAAAAAAATGTCAAGTTCTGTTGTTTTCACCACAAGATGAGATCACTGCAAAGAGTGAAACATGTCGCGACGACTGAGTTGTTCACAACCCAAACTCTTCATTGTAACCTGACGTGCACTGTTATCAACTCATTTCAGTTCTAATTTTTTGTGGATTCTTCTCTCTGGCAAATGTTGCTCTTTGCTTTGAAGCAGTTGCCAAGCTGTACCTACTAGGACCTATTATGCTGTTTTCTAGCGGCATGCAGTTGCACTGGCCGTTCAGGACTTATTCGCTAGTGCCAGTGTGAAGAATAAGCTATAATGGAGTTACGTTCTACGTAGTATTGGAATGGCCGGTAGTACACCCTGTGTCCAAGTTCGCTGGAGATGCATCTGGGCCAGCCATTGGCGTGCCGGCGTCCACATGATATTCCTGTCGTGATGATGAACCGAAGACCTGGTGATTCCGGTAAGGACTTATTGTTTTTTGTATTTTTTGGTTCTGGAGCATTTTAGACATTTTACGAGTTCAGTATGTATTTGGGGTGTTTCGATTTCGAACGTTCGTAGTCTCACTCGCATAGGGCTTGAGAGGTGGAACGTCAGAAGTCGAAGAACCAACAACATCTGGATCTCCTCTACCCATTTCCCAGTACGGTGTGTTGTGGGTTGGCACGTTGTGTCGCATGGAATGTGTGGATGTTGTACAGTCGTCGCCAAAACATCCCTCCAATGCTATGCTAAGCTACCGGTAGCTGTACGGTGCACGGGCCGCATGCAGTGCTCGACTCGACTGCAGCAGGCTAGCTAGGCAGAGTGCAGTGCAGACTGCTCAGTGCTATGCTGGTAGACCCTCTCTACTGACTCCAGTACTGACTCCAGTACTGAGTCTGTAAGTGCATGCAAGCCATCATGCCACCATGAAGTACCGCCGGTGAACACGCACCATGCCAGTGCCACTGTATCCATGGCATTGGCCGGATGGTATCCATGGCATTGGCCGGATGGTATCCATGGCATTGGCCGGATGGTATCCAATTATCCATGGCATTGGCCGGATGGTATCCATGGCATTCGCCGGATAGTATCCATGGCATTGGCAGGGTGGTATCCATAGCATTGGCCGGATTTTTTGGTGACAACTGTACGGAGAGTGGGTCCCTGAGGGTCAAGGTCTAGTCACTACTGGCTGGGATATGTCACCCTGCTGCGATGGAAACCACTCAAATGTATGTGTGTGTGTGTGTGTGTGTGTGTGTAAAAAAAGACCAAAAAGTAGGGATTCACTGGCCAGAAAAAGCCACTTCATAGCTGTGTGGTGTAGACCAGGCTGAATAGTGGCGGTCAATTCTTCAGCCTTGCAAGCTGTTGAATGGTGCAATCCCAGCACAAGTTGCTATGGCTTCTGCTGTAGCATCGCTATCATCGCCTCCGGCGATGGGCGTCCAATGGTGTGTGTGTGGCTAGCAGATAGTCCCTTCGCTATCATTGCCATCGGCAATGGGCACGTTCAAGGTTCAAGGTGTGTGGATCGATACGAATACTGAATCCTACTGGATACAAAGGAAAAAAGTTGTCATTTATTCTGGTCTGGCTGTGACGTAGTACTTCCCAGCCCTATTGTCCGCAGTCCTGTTGATATCCTAAAGAGGAAATACCGCGACCCAGTGCTCCTGTACCATGTGTCTATGCTGTTCCCATATTCATCATCATACAAAACAGTATTGTTTCACGAGCTGCGACTTGCCCCAGGAAGATCATGATATTGCTTTCAAAGTTGAATTCAAACCCAACAAAAGTCTTTCGTTTTGTTTACTGTGGAACCCAGATAGGATGTACCCCTCTGGGAGTGGACAAAAGTACGTACTATCCAATGTACATGTACTTCTTAGCCAAAGTTGACCTCTGCGGCCCCACCAATACCACACATGTGCAATATGCCAGAATTCTTGAAATTTATTATCATTTATAGCAAAAAATATATCAAAATTTTGAAGGACGCTTCACGCAGCTTCATTACACTTGAATAGTTTGCAGGCAACCTGCCTACACTCAAGAGAGCACAGCATTTCAGACAAATCCATTAGAGGTATTGTTTCAACGTTTCGATCTTCATGACCATCATCAGGAAACGAAATATATGTACGTGGTTAGTGCCACCAAACCAGGCTTCCCACACTGCAAACAGCCTCCTGTGCACTGTCAACACACTAAAGTAACTGTCAAGCGAACCTGTCATGTGTGCAGGTTTACAAGAATATGGTATAGCAGGCCACGCCAGGTCTGTGAGCACCTGCTGAAAGGTCTGCCATACACGAGTTGTACGTCAGAGTACGTCGTATCTGCACACGTATCCGCACACAATTGTATATGTGTTTATTAAAGGAATCTCTGTGCGATGAAAAAGGACTGTACTAAGCAGGTGTATGTCTTACCTGGGTATGTACTAAGCAGGTGTATGTCTTACCTGGGTATGTACTAAGCAGGTGTACGTCTTACCTGGGTACTGTAACTATACAAATTTTCGGCAGCTATTTAATTTCGGCTATATTCGGCACCGACCCAAAACGCCTAAATTAAATCGCCGATGAAATTTTTCACAGCATCTGTCGCACTATACCATGCCCTCTACCCCACGCCGAAAATAAATCGCCGCCGAAATGTCAAAAATCGTGAAGTGCCGAAATTTTGCAGCGCCGAAATTTTGTATATTTACAGTATGTACTAAGCAGGTGTATGTCTTACCTGGGTATGTACTAAGCAGGTGTATGTTGTTTTTGTTGTTGTTGTTGTTGTTGTTTATTTTACTTCGCAGATTCTAACGAGCAAGTTGCCCAATAACAAGAAAGCGAAGACGATGTCTTACCTGGGTATGTACTAAGCAGGTGTATGTCTTACCTGGGTATGTACTGAGCAGGTGTATGTCTTACCTGGGTATGTACTAAGCAGGTGTATGTCTTACCTGGGTATGTACTGAGTAGTAGTAGTAGTAGTAGAATTTGTTATTTTACTAGGGAACTCCCAACAGGCGCTGCCTTTTTACTGGGAACCCTAGGAATGACTTGGTGCTTGTGACAAATGCAGAAAGGGGCTTAGCTTGACGACATCCAGGTGGAAGCATGTTCCATCTGTCTGCTGCCAAAAATGAAATAGCATTCAGGCCGTGACGAGACGTAGATCTGGGTAGGTCCAGAGCGGCTGAAGCTTCACCGCGGGTAGCAGCATTTGTGCGGCATGATGCAGAGCGGGGGGTAAATATCGTGCTTAAAAGAGGACTGGTGCAACGAGATAGACACCTAAAAACAAACACAAACAGCTTCAAGTTTACACGGCGGGAGAAAGTATACAGGTTATATTTGGTGAGAATGAAATCGATAGATGTATACTGATCATGGCCAAACACTTGCCTTAGGCACCTATTGCTGGTTGACTCAAGTTTGTCTCTGAGTTTAGCAGACAAGCAGTGAACATAACATGTGACTGAGCAGGTGTATGTCATACCTGGGTATGTACTAAGCAGGTGTATGTCATACCTGTGTATGTACTAAGCAGGTGTATGTCATACCTGGGTATGTACTAAGCAGGTGTATGTCTTACCTGGGTATGTACTAAGCAGGTGTATGTCTTACCTGGGTATGTACTGAGCAGGTGTATATCTTACCTGGGTATGTACTGAGCAGGTATATATCTTACCTGGGTATGTACTGAGCAGGTATATATCTTACCTGGGTATGTACTGAGCAGGTGTATATCTTACCTGGGTATGTACTAAGCAGGTGTATATCTTACCTGGGTATGTACTGAGCAGGTGTATATGTCTTACCTGGGTATGTACTAAGCAGGTGTATATGTCTTACCTGGGTATGTACTAAGCAGGTGTATATGTCTTACCTGGGTATGTACTAAGCAGGTGTATATCTTACCTGGGTATGTACTAAGCAGGTGTATATGTCTTACCTGGGTATGTACTAAGCAGGTGTATGTCTTACCTGGGTATGTACTAAGCAGGTGTATATGTGTTACCTGGGTATGTACTAAGCAGGTGTATATCTTACCTGGGTATGTACTGAGCAGGTATATGTCTTACCTGGGTATGTACTAAGCAGGTGTATATGTGTTACCTGGGTATGTACTGAGCAGGTGTATATGTGTTACCTGGGTATGTACTAAGCAGGTGTATATCTTACCTGGGTATGTACTAAGCAGGTATATGTCTTACCTGGGTATGTACTGAGCAGGTGTATATGTGTTACCTGGGTATGTACTGAGCAGGTGTATATGTGTTACCTGGGTATGTACTGAGCAGGTGTATATCTTACCTGGGTATGTACTAAGCAGGTGTTTGCCATACCTGGGTATGTACTAAGCAGGTGTTTGCCATACCTGGGTATGTACTAAGCAGGTGTATGCCATACCTGGGTATGTACTAAGCAGGTGTATGTGTTACTGGGTATGTACTAAGCAGGTGTATGCCATACCTGGGTATGTACTGAGCAGGTGTATATGTGTTACCTGGGTATGTCTTACCTGGGTATGTACTGAGCAAGTGTATATGTGTTACCTGGGTATGTACTGAGCAGGTGTATGCCTTACTTGGGTATGTACTAAGCGAGTTCTACTGTATGTAGCTCTCTTTTGTTGTAACAAGAAACTACAAACCTCAAGAATAGATAGTGTTGTATCATGATGTAATGCATTACGTAGCCATGCAAGAGCATGCGCGAGATACGCATCTCGCAGCTGCCTACTTTCATGCAGGATCCTTTAGATGTCGTCGTTCTTATGATTTGCCTACAATGGCCAAGTGAGAATATAATCCTATCGTAAACAACTAACTTGTTTACCCCGAAACATGGTGTCAGAAGTAAACCAAATAAACGCCCTAGAATTGTCGCAGTAGCGCCACCGGTCCAAGAGGTAAAATGGCAGAAGCAGCCGGATTTACCCCGCCGTCGATGGATTGGCAAGCCGCAGATTTACCTGACGAATTCGAGCGGTTCCAACAATACTGCCTTCTAGTTTTCCAAGGGCCCTTTTCCGACAAGTCCGACAAGGAAAAGGTCGCCTATGTCATGCTATGGATCGGGAGAACTGGTGTTGATGCTTTCAATAGTTTCGAGTGGGATAATGCAAGCGACAAATCCAAAGTAGCTGCCGTCTTCAAGAAATTTAATAAGCATTTGCAGCCACGGGTAAATGCACGACTGGCTCGGTTTGAGCTTCAGAAATACCGCCAGCAACCCGACGAGTCTGTAGATGATTTCTTTGCGAGGTGTAAGAAGAAGACGTCCAAGTGCAAGTTCAGGGACGCTCAGGAGACTAACGATCGCCTGATAGAACAGCTAATCGTGGGGACGAAGCACTCGAAAGTGCAAGAACGCCTGCTGGAGGGTGGTAGTGATTTGACTCTGGACGAAGCGCTTGACAAGGCCCGTACTTATGAAGCAACACAGCGCCACATGGAGCAGCTGTCCACCGCCACCAGCAGCAGCCGTCTACCTGAAACGGTTCACGCCATTTCCAAATCTGTGGGACACGCAGACTGCGGCAAATGTGGACGAACCCACCACCCAAGCAAGTGCCCAGCGCACGGCTCCACCTGCAACAAATGCGGGAAGGCGAATCACTGGGCAAACGTATGCCGTTCGCAGGGGAGAGACGAGGCACATGGAAGGGGCCAGCAACGCGGACGCTGGCGCCAGAGGAGCCCCAGCCCGCGGGAGCGCTACCCCCAGAGGAGCCCCAGCCCACGGAGACGCTTCGACGCACTGCATTTCGACGCCGTCATCATCGACAGCGTCGAGCGTCACCAACCGCCACTAGAGCGAGAGGTGTTCGCGACCCTCAATGTCAGCCTGGACAACACCAACAGACCGGCCACCTTGAGAGCCAAGGTGGATACGGGCGCCCAGGGCAATATATTGCCGCTGAGAGTGTTCTGCCAAATGTTTCCACAGCACGTCGGACCAAACAGATACCCAAAGCCGAAGTCCGTGAAGCCGTCAAGTACCACCCTTACAGCGTACGGCGGATCCAAGATAAAGCAATGCGGAACCCGTCCTATTCCGTGCTCTTACGATGGCAAGAGTCAACTCGCTGACTTCTACATCACGGACTGCCCTGGCACTGCTATCATCGGCCTCCCGACAGCGACAGCCCTGCAGTTAGTCACGCTGAACTGCGCTGTCCAGGAGAAGCCAGCGAGCATCCGAGACAAGGACGACCTGATGAAGCAATACCCGAAGTGCTTCGATGGCATTGGGAAATTCCCAGGCAAGTACCACATCACGGTGGACCCCAACGTCGTCCCGGTTGTACACCCTCCACGCCACCTCCACGCCATCGCACTGAGAGACGAGATCAAGACTGAGCTGGAGGACATGATCCAGAACGGCATCATCACCAAGATCCAGGAAGGCGAACCAACAGCGTGGGTGAACAGCCTCGTGTTCCGCCTCAAAGACAATGGCAAGCTACGCCTGTGCCTAGACCCCAAGGACCTCAATCACGCCATCCTGCGAGAGCACCACGTGGTCTCCACCATTGAGGAGATCACCCGGAAGTTGAGAGGTGCCAAAGTGTTCTCGATCGTCGACGTCAAATTTTGGTACTGGAATGTGGAGCTCGACGACGAATCCAGTTACCTCACCACCTTCAACACACCATTCGGGCGCTACAGATTCCTTCGCATGCCATTCGGCCTCAAGATGTCGCAAGATGTCTTCCAAGCAAGGATCGACCAGACGTTCGAAGGGTGCTCAGGCGTCACCGGCATTGCAGACGACATCGTCACATACGGGACGTCAGACGAGGACCATGATCTCAACATGCACCAGATGATGGTTCGCTGCGAACAATCTGGTCTGAAGTTGAACCCAGACAAATGCCGCATCAAAGAGGACAAGATCAAGTTCTTCGGCATCATCTGCAGCGCTGACGGAATACAGCCCGACCCGAAGAAGGTCTCAGCGCTGAAGCAGATGGAGCACCCCGAGAACGAGGACGAGCTCCAGACGTTCCTCGGGCTAGTCACGTACATGAGCCCGTTCATACCGAATGCCAGTACACTGACCGCGCACCTGCGTGAGCTGACCAAGCCAGATACACCGTTCGCCTGGACAGACAGCCACCAGCGCACCTTCGACAAGGTCAAGGCCGCCATTTCGACAGAAGTAACGCTCAGTTACTTTGACCCAGGCAAGGCAACGACACTACAAGTCGACGCTTCCATGAAAGGTCTCGGCGCCACTCTGCTGCAGGACGACAAGCCTGTTGCATTCGCCAGCAAGAAGCTTACCGAGACGGAGTCTCGCTACGCCAATATTGAGCGTGAGCTCTTAGCTGTCGTATACGGGTGTGAAAGATTCCACACCTACCTATTCGGTCAGTCATTCACAGTAGAATCCGACCACAAGCCGCTGGAGTCAATCAAGCTCAAGCACCTCCGCGCAGCCCCGCCGCGTCTACAGCGCATGCTGCTGAAGCTGCAGCCGTACGACATGACCATCAAGTACCACCCGGAAAGGACATTCCGATCGCAGACGCGCTATCCCGACTGTCGCCAGAGGAAACAGAGCCAATTGAGGACCTCGACGTCAGTGTACAAGCCGTGTTCCCGCAATTCAGCGATGCAGCGATGACGAGGATCCGCGAGGAGTCGGCTAAAGACGCCGAGATGTCAGCACTGAAGGAGATGATCTTCAGTGGCTGGCCATCAGAGAGGAGCGCGGTGCCGGCAATTCTGCTCCCGTACTGGAATTTCCGCGACGAGATGAGCACCGAGGACGGTCTCATCCTGAAGAGCAGTCGCGTCCTGATTCCCCCGCCAATGAGGGGGGAAATCCTCAGCAAGCTGCACGCCAGCCACCAAGGCATAGAGAAGACCAAGCTGCGAGCCAGAACGTCCGTCTTCTGGAAGGACATCAACAAGGATATCGAAGCAACTGTCTCATCTTGCACGACGTGCCAGCGCCACCAGAGCAGTCAAGCCAAGGAACCACTGGTGCAGCCCGATATTCCGCCAAGGGCATGGCACACCTTAGGCACGGACCTGTTCTACCTCGGCGGGTCAGAATACCTCATTGCCGCCGACTACTACTCCAAGTACTTTATCACCCGGAAGCTGCCTGCCGGACAAGCGACCAGCAGGGCCATCATCCAGCACCTCAAGGAGATTTTCGGTGAGCACGGCATCCCAGCCGTGCTGAAGTCGGACAACGGGCCGCAATACAGCAGCCATCTGTTCGCGGAGTTTGCTGCCGAATATGGATTCCGCCACAGTACGTCGTCGCCACATCACCCGCAGAGTAACGGGTTTATCGAATCGCAAGTCAAGATCGCTAAGAGAGCTCTCGAGAAGGCAAGGGAGAGCGGGACCGACCCGCACTTAGCACTGCTGTGCATTCGCGCCACCCCAGTGTGCCAGGGCTTACCGTCGCCGGCCGAGATGCTGTTCGGTCGTCAGGTACAGGACAACCTGCCTCGCAAACACCAGCGCGACACTCGGGACGAGGCCATCCGACAGAAGCTCGAGGAACGGCAAGACCAGCAGAAAGTACACCATGACCAGCGAGCGCAGTCTCTCCGCCCCCAAGTTCCTGGTCAGCACGTCGGCATCCGCAGCCCGACCTCGCACCTGTGGGAACCTGGTATCGTAACCCAGTCTGTCAACGGGCCACGGTCATACATGGTGCAGCCTGACCATGGGACAGAAGTGCGGCGCAACCGTACCCACCTCAGAGAGAGGCGGGTCCACTTCCCGCCGGATGCCAGTCTCGCAGGCCCTCAGCCGCCGAGTGACGTGCCGTCGCCGTGGAGCGACGTTAGCCAGTCTCAGCCGCCGTCACCGTGTGACGTCAGCCAGCCTGCTGAACCTGCCACCCAGCTGTATCGAACACGGTCTGGCCGCGCAGTCGC
Organism: Sycon ciliatum; assembly: GCF_964019385.1. Classification (NCBI taxonomy): domain Eukaryota; kingdom Metazoa; phylum Porifera; class Calcarea; order Leucosolenida; family Sycettidae; genus Sycon; species Sycon ciliatum. Next base: position 28,940,673 of record NC_088654.1, read on the forward strand.
ACCCAGGTCAATCCTGGATGTGTAGGGCCAGAGAGGCCTCATGGACCTGTTCGCTTATGTCACAGTAGCTGAGGTGCCATTGTTTTATTGTACATAGAGCTATTGTTGGATACTATGTCTCTGTATTGTTAGCACGCCGTCGTGTGCCATTCATGATTGTTACCTTGTACATAGAGCTATTGTTGGATGTTATGTTCTATATTGTGAACACGCCATCATATACGTACGGTATGTTATGTAGGTTGTTAAACTGATAAACTCCTTTATGACGAAGGGGATGTTGTATCATGATGTAATGCATTACGTAGCCATGCAAGAGCATGCGCGAGATACGCATCTCGCAGCTGCCTACTTTCATGCAGGATCCTTTAGATGTCGTCGTTCTTATGATTTGCCTACAATGGCCAAGTGAGAATATAATCCTATCGTAAACAACTAACTTGTTTACCCCGAAACAGATAGTACATGGTGAAGCTACTAGAGATGGCGGGAATCACAGCTATGTTGGTGAAACTGGTGTAACTCCGCCGACATGAGGTCTCGGCTTCAATGATACTTCAGTATACCAGGGGTGAGGACCAGCAGAGGAAATGGACAGTGGAAAGAGTGCATTGTATAATGAAGCAAACATGGTTAAACTAAGATTGAAGAGAGGAACCAGGGTGCAATGGGAGAGAGTATTTGGGGGGGGTCAGACTGTATCGATCGAATGCCAGTCTTGGCTGCTGAGAGACCTGCAGGCACCTTCCTTGAACGCCTGCATGCGCCTTTTTGTGGGAGGCTCACACATCACAAGAGCAGTGGATTGTCGCTTCCATTCTTTGATCAAAAGCATCTTGGTGCATTGTGCATTGTGAAAAGAGTAAACAGTGTTATGACCATTGTGAAAAGAGTAAACAGTGTTATGACCATTGTGAAAAGAGTAAACAGTGTTATGACCATTGTGAAAAGAGTAAACAGTGTTATGACCATTGTGAAAAGAGTAAACAGTGTTATGACCATTGTGAAAAGAGTAAACAGTGTTATGACCATTGTGAAAAGAGCAAACAGTGTTATGACCATTGTGAAAAGAGCAAACACGTGTTATGACCATTGTGAAAAGAGTAAACAGTGTTATGACCATTGTGAAAAGAGTAAACAGTGTTATGACCATTGTGAAAAGAGTAAACAGTGTTATGACCATTGTGAAAAGAGTAAACAGTGTTATGACCATTGTGAAAAGAGTAAACAGTGTTATGACCATTGCAAGGCGGAACTGAACACTTAGAAGTACAGTCAACTTGGCTAATAACGACCCTAGGATAGAACGACCCTAGGATATAACGACAATTCGCTAATAACGACCCTAGGATATAACGACAATTCGCTAATAACGACCCTAGGATATAACGACAATTCGCTAATAATGACTGCGGATATAACGACAATTCGCTAATAATGACAGAATTTCCATGCCCAGAGCAAAGTCCTATCTAACTGCAATACATACTGGTAATGAGACTTCGGGTATAGCGACACTTCGCGAATAAGGACACTCTTCTAATGTCCCACCGAGTGTCATACGCAAAGTTGACTGTTCTTGCTATCTTTGCCGTACACCATAGGGAAGTGAAATATGTGAGTGGAATAAGTACTTACTCTTAGCATACACTCTTGAGGAGTGAAAGAGTACTTACATCTATTGTACACCACTGCGGAGTGAAAACAGTACTTACATATATTGTACACCACTGCGGAGTGAAATAAGTACTTACTCTTAGCATACACTCTTGGGAAGTGAAAACAATACTTACAGCTATTGTACACCACTGCGGAGGGAAAACAGTACTTACGACTATTGCACACCACTGGAGAGTGAAATAAGTACTTACTATTATTGTTAGATACCTCCTGCCATACAATCTACCTTTCCCAAGCTGGCCTACATGCACCCCGTATAAACTCGGTCTCACCTTTTGTTCCGTTGGCTTAGGTAGCTACTTGCGCGCCCATATTTGTCATAGCTACCGAGGCTCTTTATCTTGCATTCTCCCTCAAGTGATCTCTGTCCCTCTTCCATAATGTAGTCGTTTCCGGTTTGTCTATGTCTCCGTCTCTTCGTCTCTCTCTAAAAAATGTCTTCCCACCTATCTGTGCTCGTTGTCTGTTGTGTCCTGAGAGTATCACCCATTCAGTATATCAACATTATCATACACCCTGGGGAGGGAGATAAGTACTTCGTGTGTGTGTGTTTGTGTGCTTGTTTTGATTGTGGTTGTGGCGGAGGAGGTGATAGTGGCTGTGATGTTAGCGACAATGTTTGCAGATTTTGTTGTTGTGCTATGGTGGCTGTGGCAGTGGCAGTGGCAGTGGCTGTGGCAGTGGCAGTGGCTGTGGCGGTGGCTGTGGCAGTGGCAGTGGCTGTGGCAGTGGCAGTGGCAGTGGCTGTGGCAGTGGCAGTGGCAGTGGCGGTGGCTGTGGCAGTGGCAGTGGCAGTGGCTGTGGCAGTGGCTGTGGCAGTGGCAGTGGCTGTGGCGGTGGCTGTGGCAGTGGCAGTGGCTGTGGCGGTGGCTGTGGCAGTGGCTGTGGCAGTGGCAGTGGCAGTGGCTGTGGCAGTGGCAGTGGCAGTGGCGGTGGCTGTGGCAGTGGCAGTGGCAGTGGCTGTGGCAGTGGCTGTGGCAGTGGCAGTGGCTGTGGCGGTGGCTGTGGCAGTGGCAGTGGCTGTGGCGGTGGCTGTGGCAGTGGCTGTGGCAGTGGCAGTGGCAGTGGCAGTGGCTGTGGCAGTGGCTGTGGCAGTGGCTGTGGCGGTGGCTGTGGCAGTGGCAGTGGCTGTGGCAGTGGCAGTGGCAGTGGCAGTGGCTGTGGCAGTGGCTGTGGCGGTGGCGGTGGCGGTGGCAGTGGCAGTGGCGGAGCTTGTTTTGGAGTTGTTGATGGTTACTGTGATGGCACTGCCACAGCCAGGGTGCTCATAGTAATGGTGGTGACTGGGGTAGTGAGGGGAGGGGGAGAAGGAGGGCATCGGGGAGTGCAATCCGCATGGTTAATTCTTGTCATGACGTCTCTGTGGGACTTTGTGTGAATAATAGGAGCAGAGACTGACAGAGCTGTATTCCTATATGCTTATATGTGTGTGTGTGTGTGTTGTGTCCATCATTCCTATATGTTTGTGTATTCCTCTGCAGACCGACGTGCTTTTTCGTCTACTATTCACAATGCAGTGCTGCCTATCGACAAGCCGTAAGTACAACATGCAGTTGTTCATGGTAAAGTGCAGCACACCACACTTTACATGTATGTGCAAGGTCATGTGACCGAGTACACCCAACACTGTACATCATGTGTTGGCTACGAGTACACCCAACACTGTACATCATGTGTTGACTACGAGTACACCCAACACTGTACATCATGTGTTGACTACGAGTACACCCAACACTGTACATCATGTGTTGACTACGAGTACACCCAACACTGTACGTCATGTTTTGACTACGAGTACACCCAACACTGTACATCATGTATTGCCTACGAGTTCACCCAACACTGTACATCATGTGTTGACTACGAGTACATCCAACACTGTACATCATGTGTTGACTACCAGTACACCCAACACTGTACATCATGTGTTGACTACGAGTACACCCAACACTGTACATCATGTGTTGACTACGAGTCCACCCAACACTGTACATCATGTGTTGACTACGAGTACACCCAACACTGTACATCATGTGTTGACTACGAGTACACCCAACACTGTACATCATGTGTTGACTACGAGTACACCCAACACTGTACATCATGTGTTGACTACGAGTACACCCAACACTGTACATCATGTGTTTACTACGAGTACACCCAACACTCTACATCATGTATTGACCACGAGTACACCCAACACTGTACATAATGTGTTGACTACGAGTACACCCAACACTGTACATCATGTGTTGACTACGAGTACACCCAACACTGTACATCATGTGTTGACTACGAGTACACCCAACACTGTACATCATGTGTTGACTACGAGTACACCCAACACTGTACATCATGTGTTGACTACGAGTACACCCAACACTGTACATCATGTGTTGACTACGAGTACACCCAACACTGTACATCATGTGTTGACTACGACTACACCCAACACTGTACATCATGTGTTGACTATGAGTACACCTCACACTGTACATCATGTGTTGACTACGAGTACACCCAACACTGTACATCATGTGTTGACTACGAGTACACCCAACACTGTACATCATGTGTAGACTACGAGTACACCCGACACTGTACATCATGTGTTGACTACGAGTACACCCCACACTGTACATCATGTATTGACTACGAGTACACCCAACACTGTACATCATGTGTAGACTACGAGTACACCCGACACTGTACATCATGTGTTGACTACGAGTACACCCAACACTGTACATAATGTGTTGACTACGAGCACACCAAACTCTGTGCATGGAGTGTCATTTATGAGTACATCAAATCCCTGAACATCATGTGTTCGTGACATGTGCAGGTAATCATACGAAATTTACTTATAATGATGCTGGCGGTCTTGTCTGTATTAAATATATTTTGTTAATATGTCGGTAGTTATGTTGATGGTTACTGGATATGTTAATGGTTATGCTGATATGGTTGATGTAGGGTATATTGATGATGCATGCACATGTGCTGCTGGCACTGGTGCCGGTACTTACGCAGGGCCAAATACCAACAATGAACTGAACGTAGATCAGCGGGAGGGGGGGGGGGGGGGGGAGTTACAGCGCTAAGACATCACAGTTTGCATGGCCCATGCTCTATCATGACATACACATGAGATATGAAGATTTCTATTCCGACCATGGCTTGTTTGTTATGCATGTGTGTTCTGTTTTACTCTGCAGACTGATGCGCTAATCTATAAAAGAAAAGTGGACTGCATCGCCATTATGTAAGTACAACAATACAAACCAAACACTATACATCATGTGTTGACCATGTGACCAGACACTGTACATCATGTGTTGACTACGAGTACACCCAACACTGTACATCATGTGTTGGCTACGAGTACACCCAACACTGTACATCATGTGTTGACTACGAGTACACCCAACACTGTACATCATGTGTTGACTACGAGTACACCCAACACTGTACATCATGTATTGACGACGAGTTCACCCAACACTGTACATCATGTGTACTACGAGTACACCCAACACTGTACATCGTGTATTGACTACGAGTACACCCAACGCTGTACATCATGTGTTGACTACGAGTACACCCAACACTGTACATCAGGTGTTGACTACGAGTACACCCAACACTGTACATCATGTGTTGACTACGAGTACACCCAACACTGTACATCATGTGTTGACTACGAGTACACCCAACACTGTACATCATGTGTTGACTACGAGTACACCCAACACTGTACATCATGTGTTGACTACGAGTACACCCAACACTGTACATCATGTGTTGAATACGAGCACACCGAACTCTGTGCATGGAGTGTCATTTATGAGTACATCAAATCCCTGAACATCATGTGTTCGTGACATGTGCAGGTAATCATACGAAATTTACTTATAATGATGCTGGCGGTCTTGTCTGTATTAAATATATTTTGTTAATATGTCGGTAGTTATGTTGATGGTTACTGGATATGTTAATGGTTAATGGTTATGCTGATATGGTTGATGTAGGGTATATTGATGATGCATGTACATGCACATGTACATCATGTGTTGACTACGAGTACACCCAACACTGTACATCATGTGTTGACTACGAGTACACCCAACACTGTACATCATGTGTTGACTACGAGTACACCCAACACTGTACATCATGTATTGACTACGAGTACACCCAACACTGTACATCATGTGTTGACTACGAGTACATCCAACACTGTACATCATGTATTGACTACGAGTACACCCAACACTGTACATCATGTATTGACTACGAGTACACCCAACACTGTACATCATGTGTTGACTACGAGTACATCCAACACTGTACATCATGTGTTGACTACGAGTACACCCAACACTGTACATCATGTGTTGACTACGAGTACACCCAACACTGTATATCATGTGTTGACTACGAGTACACCCAACACTGTACATCATGTGTTGACTATGAGTACACCCAACACTGTACATGATGTGTTGACTAAGAGCACACCGAACACTGTACATCATGTGTTGACTACGAGTACACCCAACGCTGTACATCATGTGTTGAATACGAGCACACCGAACTCTGTGCATGGAGTGTCATTTATGAGTACATCAAATCCCTGAACATCATGTGTTCGTGACATGTGCAGGTAATCATACGAAATTTACTTATAATGATGCTGGCGGTCTTGTCTGTATTAAATTTATTTACCAACCACACAACAAGCCGACCTGTTTGGGAGCTATTACGCGTTGTATTACCAGGAGATAGGCAACAATTGCCGCATACAATATGCAATATTCTGGTCCAATGCCAGAGCTAGTATTGCAAGCACCGCTGTGCGTTAGTATGGCCAATGCCGACACTAACTGGGGCAACAATTGCCCGGCGAGAATTCAGACGTGTCAATACACGAGCATGCAGTAGGGATGCACTTGTGGGCGAATGTAGGCGCACTTGGCTCAATGCCCGCCTGACCCACGATCCCTAGTGTAGAATTCAGATGTGTCAATACACGAGCATGCAGTAGGGATGCACTTTTGGGCGAATGTAGGCGCACTTGGCTCAATGCCGGCCTGACCCACGATCCCTACTGTTGAATTCAGATGTGTCAATACACGAGCATGCAGTAGGGATGCACTTGTGGGCGAATGTAGGCGCACTTGGCTCAATGCCGGCCTGACCCACGATCCCTACTGTTGAATTCAGATGTGTCAATACACGAGCATGCAGTAGGGATGCACTTGTGGGCGAATGTAGGCGCACTTGGCTCAATGCCGGCCTGACCCACGATCCCTACTGTTCTCCCTTACGGGATGGCTTAAAGGATGCACTTGTGAGCGAATATAGGCGCACTTGGCTCAATGCCGGCCTGACTCACGATCCTTACTGTTCTCCCAAAAATACAACATGACCCAAACAGGATTTATCGGCATTACTCTTTACAGCAATTGGTGCGAGCGCCGTCCAATGCGGCTGCCCATTAGCATAGTGGGCAATGCGCTCTAAGTACCGGATCTAGAACAACGCTGCTGGCACTGATCAGTCCCTGGGTGTGGCTTGCCCTGGCGCGGGGGCGACAAACGTCCGGAGCGCTGCAGCGAAGCGTATGTCGTGCTGGAGCTGTCCGCCAGGCCCTGGCGGATGAAGTCCATGGTTGCGTCGTCAACTGCTGAAGGGTGGACTGCGCTGGTTGTGTCGGCACTGAGTCGGCAGTTGGGCTGCGAGTCCGGAAGTGCCGACAACCTGACCAAAACAGGATTTATCTGCATTACTATTACACTGCAATTGATGTGAGTGCCGTCCAATGCGGCTGGCCATTAGCATAGTGGGCAATGCGCTCAACGTACCGGATCTGGAACTTTGCTGCTGGCCCTGATCAGTCACTGGGTATGGCTTGCCCTAGTGCAGGGCGACAAGCGTCCGGAGCGCTGCAGCGAAGCGTATGTCGTGCAGGAGCTGTCCGCCAGGCCCTGGCGGATGAGGTCCATGGTTGCGTCATCAACTGCTGGAGGGTGGACTGCGCTAGTTGTGTTGGCACCACTTCGGCAGTTGGGATGCGAGTCCGGCAGCGCTGACAACCGGATCCAAACAGGATTTATCTGCATTACTATTACACTGCAATTGATGTGAGCGCCGTCCAATGCGACTGGCCATTAGCATAGTGGGCAATGCACTCAAAGTACAGGATCTGGAACAATGCTGCCGGCACTGATCAGTCCCTGAGTGTGGCTTGCCCTGGCGCGGGGGCGACAAACGTCCGGAGCGCTGCAGCGAAGCGTATGTCGTGCTGGAGCTGTCCGCCAGGCCCTGGCGGATGAAGTCCATGGTTGCGTCGTCAACTGCTGAAGGGTGGACTGCGCTGGTTGTGTCGGCACTGAGTTGACAGTTGGGCTGCGAGTCCGGAAGCGCCGACAACCTGACCCAAACAGGATTTATCTGCATTACTATTACACTGCAATTGATGTGAGTGCCGTCCAATGCGGCTGGCCATTAGCATAGTGGGCAATGCGCTCAACGTACCGGATCTGGAACAATGCTGCTGGCCCTGATCAGTCACTGGGTATGGCTTGCCCTAGTGCAGGGCGACAAGCGTCCGGAGCGCTGCAGCGAAGCGTATGTCGTGCAGGAGCTGTCCGCCAGGCCCTGGCGGATGAGGTCCATGGTTGCGTCATCAACTGCTGGAGGGTGGACTGCGCTGGTTGTGTTGGCACCACTTCGGCAGTTGGGATGCGAGTCCGGCAGCGCTGACAACCGGATCCAAACAGGATTTATCTGCATTACTATTACACTGCAATTGATGTGAGTGCCGTCCAATGCGGCTGGCCATTAGCATAGTGGGCAATGCACTCAAAGTACAGGATCTGGAACAATGCTGCCGGCACTGATCAGTCCCTGAGTGTGGCTTGCCCTGGCGCAGGGCGACAAGCGTTCGGAGCGCGGCAGCGAAGCGCATGTCATGTTGGGGCTGTCCGCCAGGCCCTGGCGGATGAGGTCCATGGTTGTGTCGTCAACTGCTGGAGGGTGGACTGTGTAGGGTGTGTCAGCACTGCGTCGGCAGATGGGCTGAGAGTCCGGAAGCGCTGTACTCGAAGACGAGTAAGAGACTTAGCAGGACCATTGCAGAGTCGCCGTTGGGCTGAGAGTCCACATCAGCCGGTCTGTTGAACAGAAGGGGAGGATCTAAGGCCAAATGGTAGTGCCTTATCTACATGGTGCGAACCTTCCCAAAAATGCCAAGCCGGTGCCAGACATGAGGGGAAACAGGCCAAAGCTGCCAGGCATACTTCGTGTCGGCTTTAGAGAGGAGAGCTCGGGGACTGTGTTGGGAAATGCAGTGTATTGCGCCGTCCACAGTGACATAATGTAGGGGGAGCGCGTCAAAGGAACGGCCGTCATCAATGCCAGAGCCGCTAGGAGCAGGTAGGTGCATGATGAGGCGCACACCACCAGACGTCTTGGGCACAATGCCAATGCCAGAGCATCGGATATTACGAAACGGGGGCGAAGTGATCGATCGTACTCGTACACAGCCTGGAGCCTAAATTTCCGAGCCATCTTCAAGATTATGGGCTGGTACGAAAACAGCTCCGGGGCCCGGGAGGGGTGTGCTGCTGCGTAAGTCGCACAATCCGTGGTCCAAGCGTCGAGCCAGGCGCCAATGTCCTCGACTCTCCTGGACTGGAGTGCCCGCATACAGGTGCCAGAACCACTGGGCCGTAGGAGCTGTAGTGGTCACGTTGTAAAACGCTGCGGCTGGTGTCCCCTTGGGACTGACAAGTCACTTGGCAATAAGGAACCAAATCAGAGTCAACGACTGGCCAGTCACTACCTTATCATGAACGGGTTTCGGCACCGTAGCATAAAAGGTTTTCTTACCTGCGGCGGTTGAGGTGGCCGTGGCGGCAGCCAAAGCAGGCGGAGCGCCCTGCCGTGCGTGGGAGAGCTCCCGTGCCGCACGAACGTTGCGCGGAGCTTGGGTCGGAGGCGCCGGCGTGTGGGTTCTCAGCACGGCTGGAGCTGCAGCGCGAACCTCCTCCCGACAAAAGTCTCCCAGGGATGGGCCTGCAGTTGCCTCGGCTAGGTTCTGCTCCGCTGCCGGATCGGCCAAGTCCTCGCGTACAGTAGCCTGGAGCCAACTTCAACTCGAGCAGGCGAGTCCGCGGAGTAGGTTTTGTTCCTGTCGGGTCTAAATAATTGCGGGATGCCAGTGCGTTTCGCAGCTCAGCAGAGCGCATTTTGGCTGGACATCGCTCACTGACAGAGACATGGTTGATCGGATATTGATCAGAAACTGGCCGCGATCGTCAAACAATTTGACCGTCAACGCAGCAACGCAAAGAGCGTTATGGCTGGACATCGCTCACTGACAGAGACATGGTTGATCGGATATTGATCAGAAAGGCTGGCCGCGAATGTCAAGCAATTTGACCGTCAGCGCAGCAAAGCAAAGAGCGTTTTGGCTGGACATCGCTCACTGATAGAGACATGGTTCGGATCGGATATTGATCAGAAACCGGCCGCGATAGTCAAACAATTTGACCGTCAGCACAGCAAAGCGAAGAGCAAGAAACAACAGCATGGCGAATTGGAGTAATGCGCATGCTCCGCACAGTCCCGTGCGGAGACGCGGGAATTCGGAGTGCATGCATGTTATGCATGTACAAGTGTTGCTTATGGCAAGGATGTTGGTGTGTTGCTAACTCCACTTACCGTGCCATGCACGGAAACTTATATTTTGTTCTTGTCTGCGTGTCGGTCTTGTCTGTATTAAATATATTTTGTTAATATGTTGGTAGTTATGTTGATGGTTACTGGATATGTTAATGGTTATGCTGATATGGTTGATGTAGGGTATATTGATGATGCATGCACATGTGCTGCTGGCACTGGTGCCGGTACTTACGCAGGGCCAAATACCAACAATGAACTGAACGTTGATCAGCGGGAGGGGGGGGGGGGGGGAGTTACAGCGCTAAGACATCACAGTTTGCATGGCCCATGCTCTATCATGACATACACATGAGATATGAAGATTTCTATTCCGACCATGGCTTGTTTGTTATGCATGTGTGTTCTGTTTTACTCTGCAGACTGATGCGCTAATCTATAAAAGAAAAGTGGACTGTATCGCCATGATGTAAGTACAACAATACAAACCAAACACTATACATCATGTGTTGACCATGTGACCAGACACTGTACATCATGTGTTGACTACGAGTACATCCAACACTGTACATCATGTGTTGGCTACGAGTACGCCCCACACTGTACATCATGTGTTGACTACGAGTACACCCAATGCTGTACATCATGCGTTGACTACGATTACACCCAACACTGTACATCATGTGTTGACGACGAGTACACCCAACACTGTACATCATGTATTGACTACGGGTACACCCAACACTGCACATTATGTGTTGACTACGAGTACACCCAACACTGTACATCATGTGTTGACTATGAGTACACCCAACACTGTACATCATGTATTGACCACGAGTACACCCAACACTGTACATCATGTGTTGACTACGAGTACACCCAACACTGTACATCATGTGTTGACTACAAGTTCACCCAACACTGTACATCATGTATTGACTACGAGTACACCCAACACTGTACATGATGTATTGACTACGAGTACACCCAACACTGTACATCATGTGTTGACTGCGAGTACACCCAACACTGTACATCATGTGTTGGCTACGAGTACACCCAACACTGTACATCATGTGTTGACTACGAGTACACCCAACACTGTACATCATGTATTGACTACGAGTACATCTGTCATGGCCGCGCTTGGCGGGTTTGTGACTTGGCTTAGATCAGTCTAGTGGCTACCCAGGTAGACGACCAATATCGTCGCCATCCAAGTTGCTAGCTCACACCTGTTTTCCGGCTCACCCAAGGTAGTCGAAGGTTGAAGGGGAGCGATCAAAGATACTTTTATTCGTTGGAAGAAGGCGGCTTTTATGTGATTTTGGTTATATAGTATAATTGTGATTAACAACCACACAAGCCGTCCTGTTTGGGAGCTATTACGCGTTGTATTATCAGGGCATAGGCAACAATTGCCGCATACAGTATGCAATACTATGGTCCAATGCCGTAGTATCGCAAGCACCAATGTGCGTTAGACTGGCCAATGCCAGGGCTAATGGCGGCAACAATTGCCCGGCGTGTCAATACACGCAAACGGTAGGGATGCACTTGTGAGCACATGTAGGCGCACTTGGCTCAATGCCGGCCTGACCCACGATCCCTACCGTTCTCCCTTCCGGGATGGCTTAGAATAGAATGATGGTTAGAGATGATGGGGTGGGTGGTGGTGCTCAAAAACTGGCCAAGGTTGTCAAGCGATCTGACTGTTGGCGCAGCAAGGATGAAGAAGAAACAGCATCGAGAGCCGGAGTAATGCGCATGCTCCGCGTGGTCCCGTGCCGGAGCGCGGGAGTTCGGAGTGCGTGTTCTGCACGGGCACGTGATGCGCTATGGCAAGTACGTGCAAATTATGTTAGGAATGTAATTGTTGGTGGGTTGCTAACTTCACTTACCGTGCCATGCACGGAAACTTATATTTAACAACCACACAAGCCGACCTGTTTGGGAGCTATTACGCGTTGTATTATCAGGGCATAGGCAACAATTGCTGCATACAGTATGCAATACTATGGTCCAATGCCGTAGTATCGCAAGCACCAATGTGCGTTAGACTGGCCAATGCCAGGGCTAATGGGGGCAACAATTGCCCGGCGTGTGAATACACGCAAACGGTAGGGATGCACTTGTGAGCACATGTAGGCGCACTTGGCTCAATGCCGGCCTGACCCACGATCCCTACCGTTCTCCCAAAAATACAACATGACCCAAACAGGAATTATCGGCATTACTATAGTTATAGTAGCATTACTATAGTTATAGTATAATATGTATATCGTATGTACACTACAGCTGTTGCTAGGGCCGTCCAATGCGGCTACCCATTAGCATAACGTGCAGAGACTAGAACAATTCCGCTGGCAATGCTCTGTCTGCCACAGGGGTGCGGACATAGCGGAGGTAGGCAGAGCTTTGCCACCTGCCGGCGGTCTTCAGCACATACTCAGGCACGCCAGCTTTGCCTGCCAGCGTTGCAGCGCCTCGTCTGAGGCTGTGGCTGCGCACGTCTTTGTTAGGCAAGGCTGTTTGTAGTAGCCTGTTGATGTTATGCGGCTTCAGGGGCGTGCCGTCATCATAGCGATAGAGCGGGCCAGGTGCCGAGCCACGGGCTGCTAGGTAGCTGGTGGCTGCCGTGTGCGGGCAAGTCGGCGAGCCTGTCCTCCTGACGCTGATGTCCTGGCCGCTGCCGTATTGGCTCGTCTTTGTCACACGCAGGCGCAGCTCCACGCGGTCTGGGTACATGGTCGCATCGCTGTACTCAAGGCCGGCGCCCCGTGCCGTGAAGGTGTACTCGTTGACTCTGAGCAGCCCGTGGAAGGCCAGAGTCACGGCGCTCCAGAGCATGGCGCGGTTGTGCGGGCTAGGCACGGTGGACTGCAGGTAGTGCTGTACGCCGGCCAGATCGTCCAAAGTTGCGGCCGTTAGCACTTTCCGGACTGCCGTCTGGGATCTGAGCGCCCCTGCTGGAGCAGCCGGACACGCGGTGAGGCGAAAACATCCAGGCAGAGGCCCTGCAGGACGTGCTGATGTCTCAGCGCCTGGGTGTAGAGTTTCAGAGACGAGCCAGACGAGCCGGACGAGAATTTCCAGTTCAGAAAGTTAATCAGGCTGGGCTCCGTCACCGGGTACGGCGCGACCTGCCGTAGGGCAGCAAAGCGTTCGTAGGAACGCTGCACTGAAGCGTACGTCGCGCTGGAGCTGTCTGCCAGGCCGTGACGGATGAGCTCCATGGCTGCGTCATCAACTGATGGAGGGTGGACTGCGCTGGTGGTGTAGGCGCTGCGTCGGCAGTTGGGTTGAGGGTCCGGAAGCGCCGTACCTGCAGACGGGAGAGAGAATCAGCAAGATCATTGCAGTGTCCGGCGATGTGGCGAAGCAGGAGGACAATGTTATGCTGGGCGGCTTTCAATAAGCCGGCCCTGACCAAGTCCATGACCGCTCTATTTGGGGACGTGCCAGAGCGCCAGATGTAGCAGATTGCTTCGTTGTCAGTGTAGAGTAGCACTCGTCTGTCCTCCAACGTGTGTGCCCAGGTACAGAGGGCCAACATCACGGCGTAGAATTCTTTCCATTCAATAGTGTGCTCAGCTTGGTCAGGAGACCATGCGCCATAGGACCACTTGCTGCCGAAAACCAGACCGAAACCGTGTCGACCTGAAGCGTCGGTGTACAGCCCGATGTCTTCGGCTGTGCTCCAGGACGGCTCGATGAGGGGCTTCCGACCATTCCATTGGCTGATGCAGGCGTCCCACCACAGGATGTCAAGCTTCGCCTCCGAGGGTACGGCTACCGGTGCATCTAGGCTAGGGAGCGTTGCTGCGCTGCGGAACAGGCGTCTGCAGAACGTGCGACCCGCTGGAATGACTTTGGCTGCGAAAGACAGGCTACCGGCCAGGGACAGCAGTTCCCTCTTGGTGCACATCTGCTTCAACAGCCACGCGGCAAGTGCTAGCCGTAGTTCCGCCAGTTTCGCAGCCGGGAGGCGCAGCTCCCAGGCGGCTGTGTCGAGCTCGATACCCAGGAACGTTATTGAAGTTAACGGCGGGCACACTTTGTCCTCTCCGTCGGCCAATGGGATGTTCAGCATGTCAAATACAGCCAGCAGTGTCTTGAATTTGAGCATAGCTGCGGAGTTGGGCGGCTGGACGTGAAAGAAATCATCTAGGTAATGCAGCAAATCAACAATATCGTAATTATTAACTGCAATCCATGCCACAGCGTCGGCAAGTCTGCCAAATGGTAGTACCTTATCGACATAGTACGAACCTTCCCAAAAAATGCCAAGTATGGGCCAGTCGTCAGGGGAAACAGGGCAGAGCCGGAACGCGTGCTTCATGTCAACCTTAGAGAGGAGAGCTCCGGGGCCGTGCTGGAAGATGCAGCGTATTGCGTCATCTACCGTAACGTAATGCAGGGAGAATTCGTCAGGGTAAATGCCATCGTTAATGCTAGAGCCGCTAGGGACAGATAAATGCATGATGAGGCGTACGCCGCCAGACTTCTTGGGCTCGATGCCAACGCCAGAACATCGGATATTAGGGAATGGGGGTTGGGAATAAGGCCCGGCCATGTGGCCACGCGTGCATTCAGACTGAAGGTAAGCAGAGACGGCTGCAGGGTTGAGCAATGCGGAAGGGAGATTAGGGGCGATGAGGCGGGATCTATTACCGTGATAGCCAATGCGGGCCCCGACGCGCATGTCGTGACAGAGGGAATGCACAAAATCGTTATCGGGGTGCTGGGATAGCTCTTCAAGCAGCAGGGGAATATTTACAGGGGACCAGGGCGCGTGTGAGCTAATTGGAGCTGCGGGGTTGGCCAGCAGAGCATGTGGATTGGCCTTGACCAAGGCGGCCGCAAGAGAGGCAGCTGTGGGCGAAGCGGCAGTTGGAGCGGACGCAGTTTCCTTGGTTGAAGAGGCGGCATACTTCTTTGTCGACCGTGTCGTTGCCGCTGCTGGGCCGAAAGGAACGAGCGTCGTTGCTGCTGTTGGGCCGAAAGGAACGAGCGTCATTGCTGCCGGTGGGCCGAAAGGGACGAAGGGGGGTGTGCTGTGGCGTAAATCGCGCAGTATGTTGTCCAGGCGTCGAGCCAGGTGTCGATGTCCTCGACCTTCCTGGAGGGCCTGTTGGCCGGTGCTAGGACCACTGCGCCGTGCGAGCTGCCGTGGTCGATCTGAAGAATGCTGCGGCTAGTGTCCCCTTGGGACGGGTTAGGCAACAATGAGCCCAATTCAACAAATTGGCCAGTTACTACTTTATCGTGAATGGCTTTCGGCACGGTTGCATAAAACGTTCTCTTACCTGCGGGGTTCATTGGCGGTGAGACGGCAGCCGCCAAATGCGGAGCAGGCAGAGCGTCCTGCGGAGTTGCTGGTGCTTGCCGTGGGAGTGCCGCTGCGTGGGCTGGCGGTGGGGGTGCCGCTGTGTGAGCTGCCGGCGGGACTGGAGCTGCGGCATGATTTCCAAGGGCAGCACGGACCTCCTCCCGGATAATGTCCCTCAGGGACGGAGCAGCAGTTGCCTGGGGTAGGTTCTGCTCGGCTGCCTGAGTGGCCAAGTCCTCGCGCACTGCAGTGAACTCCAATGACTCGAGCAGGCGAGTCAACAGCCTGGGTTTGGTCCCCGTCGTGTCTAAATTGCGGGCCGCCAGTTCTTGTCTAGTATAATTGTGATATAATAATTAGTAGGAAATATTAGTATAGCTTCGGGGAGCTCGCTCACCCACATTACATGATAGTGTTACAAAATTCTTTACGTCGATCATGCGACGGAGCCTGGAGTACGCTGTCGGATGTTGCTGCAGCTAGAGCGCGCCGCCTTCGTACGGTGTCTTGATTGGGTCACCCTTCATCTTCTGCCCCGTAGGCTCTTCCCTCTCATTACCCCGAAGGGCGCTTCACGGTCAAGCCGCGACCTCTCCCAAAAAGGGATAACGGAGTCCGCAGTGCGGGAAGCACTTGCAGGACCCTTTACGTCGTACGACGCGAGAAGAGGTGCCATGCTTGCTCGACTAACAAAGGTATCAGCTCCCTTGCAGGACTAAGCAGGGTCCCCTCAAGCTCAACAGTGTAGTGAGTACAATGCTGACGACTTGTACTGAAGGTGTAGCCGCCGTACGACAACACTTGTGACTCGAGGCCACGAGTTGTAAGCCATGATTGCTCAACTAGCGAAAGTGCCAAATCCTTCGCAGGACTAATCATGGTTCTTACAGAACTCTAGAATATTTCGGAGCCCAGCTTTTGGCTGCTGAATCTCATTGCGTGGTCGCTTTCACGACGAGTCGAGTCCGGGTCATGACACATCCAACACTGCACATAATGTGGTGACTACGAGTACACCCAACACTGTACATCATGTGTTAACTACGAGTATACCCAACACTGTACATCATGTATTGACTACGAGTACATCCAACACTATACATCATGTGTTGACTACGAGTACACCCAACACTGTACATCATGTGTTGACTACGACTACACCCAACACTGTACATCATGTGTTGACTACGAGTACACCCAACACTGTACATCATGTGTTGTCTACGAGTACACCCAACATTGTACATCATGTGTTGACTACGAGTACACCCAACACTGTACATCATGTGTTGACTACGAGTACACCCAACACTGTACATCATGTGTTCACTACGAGTACACCCAACACTGTACATCATGTGTTGTCTACGAGTACACCCAACATTGTACATCATGTGTTGACTACGAGTACACCCAACACTGTACATCATGTGTTGACTACGAGTACACCCAACACTGTACATCATGTGTTGACTACGAGTACACCCAACACTGTACATCATGTGTTCACTACGAGTACACCCAACACTGTACATCATGTGTTGTCTACGACTACACCCAACACTGTACATCATGTGTTGACTACGAGTACACCCAACACTGTACATCATGTGTTGTCTACGAGTACACCCAACATTGTACATCATGTGTTGACTACGAGTACACCCAACACTATACATCATGTGTTGACTACGAGTACACCCAACACTGTACATCATGTGTTGACTACGACTACACCCAACACTGTACATCATGTGTTGACTACGAGTACACCCAACACTGTACATCATGTGTTGTCTACGAGTACACCCAACATTGTACATCATGTGTTGACTACGAGTACACCCAACACTGTACATCATGTGTTGACTATGAGTACACCCAACACTGTACATCATGTGTTGACTACGAGTACACCCAACACTGTACATCATGTGTTGACTCCAAGTACACCCAACACTGTACATCATGTTTTGACTACGAGTACACCCAACACTGTACATCATGTATTGACTACGAGTACACCCAACACTGTACATCATGTGTTGACTACGAATACACCCAACACTGTACATCATGTGTTGACTACGAGTACACCCAACACTGTACATCATGTGTTGACTACGAGTACACCCAACACTGTACATCATGTGTTGACTACGAGCACACCCAACACTGTACATCATGTGTTGATTATGAGTAAACCGAACACTGTACATCATGTGTTGACTACGAGTACACCCAACACTGTACATCATGTGTTGGCTACGAGTACACCCAACACTGTACATCATGTGTTGACTACAAGTACACCCAACACTGTACATCATGTGTTGACTACGAGTACACCCAACACTGTACATCATGTGTTGACTCCAAGTACACCCAACACTGTACATCATGTTTTGACTACGAGTACACCCAACACTGTACATCATGTATTGACTACGAGTACACCCAACACTGTACATCATGTGTTGACTACGAATACACCCAACACTGTACATCATGTGTTGACTACGAGTACACCCAACACTGTACATCATGTGTTGACTACGATTACACCCAACACTGTACATCATGTGTTGACTACGATTACACCCAACACTGTACATCATGTGTTGACTACGAGTTCACCCAACACTGTACATCATGTGTTGGCTACGAGTACACCCAACACTGTACATCATGTATTGACTACGAGTACACCCAACACTGTACATCATGTGTTGACTACGAGTACACCCAACACTGTACATCATGTGTTGACTACGAGTACACCCAACACTGTACGTCATGTTTTGACTACGAGTACACCCAACACTGTACATCATGTGTTGACTATGAGTACACCCAACACTGTACATCAAGTGTTGACTACGAGTACACCCAACACTGTACATCATGTGTTGACTACGAGTACACCCAACACTGTACATCATGTGTTGAATACGAGCACACCGAACTCTGTGCATGGAGTGTCATTTATGAGTACAGCAAATCCCTGAACATCATGTGTTCGTGACATGTGCAGGTAATCATACGAAATTTACTTATAATGATGCTGGCGGTCTTGTCTGTATTAAATATATTTTGTTAATATGTTGGTGGTTATGTTAATGGTTATGCTGATATGGTTGATGTAGGGTATATTGATGATGCATGCACATGTGCTGCTGGCACTGGTGCCGGTACTTACGCAGGGCCAAATACCAACAATGAACTGAACGTTGATCAGCGGGAGGGGGGGGGGGGAGTTACAGCGCTAAGACATCACAGTTTGCATGGCCCATGCTCTATCATGACATACACATGAGATATGAAGATTTCTATTCCGACCATGGCTTGTTTGTTATGCATGTGTGTTCTGTTTTACTCTGCAGACTGATGCGCTAATCTATAAAAGAAAAGTGGACTGCATCGCCATTATGTAAGTACAACAACACAAACCAAACACTATACATCATGTGTTGACCATGTGACCAGACACTGTACATCATGTGTTGACTACGAGTACATCCAACACTGTACATCATGTGTTGGCTACGAGTACGCCCCACACTGTACATCATGTGTTGACTACGAGTACACCCAACACTGTACATCATGTGTTGGCTACGAGTACACCCAACACTGTACATCATGTGTTGGCTACGAGTACACCCAACACTGTACATCATGTGTTGACTACGAGTACACCCAACACTGTACATCATGTGTTGACTACGAGTACACCCAACACTGTACATCATGTGTTGACTACGAGTACACCCAACACT
Source organism: Sycon ciliatum (assembly GCF_964019385.1). Lineage (NCBI taxonomy): Eukaryota > Metazoa > Porifera > Calcarea > Leucosolenida > Sycettidae > Sycon > Sycon ciliatum. Next base: position 28,960,155 of record NC_088654.1, read on the forward strand.
GTACATCATGTGTTGGCTACGAGTACACCCAACACTGTACATCATGTGTTGACTACGATTACACCCAACACTGTACATCATGTGTTGACTATGAGTACACCCAACACTGTACATCATGTGTTGACTACGAGTACACCCAACACTGTACATCATGTGTTGAATACGAGCACACCGAACTCTGTGCATGGAGTGTCATTTATGAGTACAGCAAATCCCTGAACATCATGTGTTCGTGACATGTGCAGGTAATCATACGAAATTTACTTATAATGATGCTGGCGGTCTTGTCTGTATTAAATATATTTTGTTAATATGTTGGTAGTTATGTTGATGGTTACTGGATATGTTAATGGTTATGCTGATATGGTTGATGTAGGGTATATTGATGATGCATGCACATGTGCTGCTGGCACTGGTGCCGGTACTTACGCAGGGCCAAATACCAACAAAGGACTGAACGTTGATCAGCGGGAGGGGGGGGGGGGGGGGAGTGTTGACTACGAGTACACCCAACACTGTACATCATGTGTTGACTACGAGTACACCCAACACTGTACATCATGTGTTGACTACGAGCACATCCAACACTGTACATCATGTGTTGACTACGAGTACATCCAACACTGTACATCATGTGTTGACTGCGAGTACACCCAACACTGTACATCATGTGTTGACTACGAGCAAATCCAACACTGTACATCATGTGTTGACTACGAGTACACCCAACACTGTACATCATGTATTGACTACGAGTACACCCAACACTGTACATCATGTGTTGACTACGAGTACACCCAACACTGTACATCATGTGTTGACTACGAGCGCATCCAACACTGTACATCATGTGTTGACTACGAGTACATCCAACACTGTACATCATGTGTTGACTGCGAGTACACCCAACACTGTACATCATGTGTTGACTACGAGCAAATCCAACACTGTACATCATGTGTTGACTACGAGGACACCCAACACTGTACATCATGTATTGACTACGAGTACACCCAACACTGTACATCATGTGTTGACTACGAGTACACCCAACACTGTACATCATGTATTGACTACGAGTACACTCAAAGCTCTACATCATGTGTTGACTACGGGTACACCCAACACTGTACATCATGTGTTGACTACGAGTACACCCAACACTGTACATCATGTGTTGACTACGAGTGCACCCAACACTGTACATCATGTATTGACTATGAGTACACTCAACACTCTACATCATGTGTGGACTACAGGTACACCCAACACTCTACATCATGTGTTGACTACGAGTACACCCAACACTGTACATCATGTGTTGACTATGAGTGCACCCAACACTGTGCATCATGTGTTGACTACGGGTACACCCAACACTGTACATCATGTGTTGACTATGAGTGCACCCAACACTGTACATCATTGTGTTGACTACGAGTACACCCAACACTCTACATCATGTGTTGACTACGAGTACACCCAACACTGTACATCATGTGTTGACTACGAGTACACCCAACACTGTACATCATTTGTTGACTATGAGTACACCCAACACTGTACATCATGTGTTGACTACGAGTACACCCAACACTGTACATCATGTGTTGACTACGAGTACACCCAACACTGTACATCATGTGTTGACTACGAGTACACCCAACACTGTACATCATGTGTTGACTACGAGTACACCCAACACTGTACATCATGTGTTGACTACGAGTACACCCAACACTGTACATCATGTGTTGACTGCGAGTACACCCAACACTGTACATCATGTGTTGACTACGAGTACATCCAACACTGTACATCATGTGTTGACTACGAGTACACCCAACACTGTACATCATGTGTTGACTACGAGTACACCCAACACTGTACATCATGTGTTGACTACGAGTACACCCAACACTGTACATCATGTGTTGACTGCGAGTACACCCAACACTGTACATCATGTGTTGACTACGAGTACACCCAACACTGTACATCATGTGTTGACTACGAGTACACCCAACACTGTACATCATGTGTTGACTATGAGTACACCCAACACTGTACATCATGTTTTGACTACGAGTACACCCAACACTGTACATCATGTGTTGACTACGGGTACACCCAACACTGTACATCATGTGTCGACTATGAGTACAACAAACACTGTACATCATGTTTTGACTACGAGTACACCCAACACTGTACATCATGTATTGACTACGAGTACACCCTACACTGTACATCATGTGTTGACTACGAGTAAACCCAACACTGTACATCATGTGTTGACTATGAGTACACCCAACACTGTACATCATGTGTTGACTACGAGTACACCCAACACTGTACATCATGTGTTGACTACGAGTACACCCAACACTGTACATCATGTGTTGACTACGAGTAAACCCAACACTGTACATCATGTGTTGACTACGAGTACACCCAACACTGTACATCATGTGTTGACTACGAGTAAACCCAACACTGTACATCATGTGTTGACTACGAGTGCACCCAACACTGTACATCATGTGTTGACTACGAGTACACCCAACACTGTACATCATGTATTGACTACGAGTACACCCAACACTGTACATCATGTGTTGACTACGAGTACACCCAACACTGTACATCATGTATTGACTACGAGTACACTCAACACTCTACATCATGTGTTGACTACGGGTACACCCAACACTGTACATCATGTATTGACTACGAGTACACCCAACACTGTACATCATGTGTTGACTACGTGTACATCCAACACTGTACATCATGTGTTGACTACGAGTACATGCAACACTGTACATCATGTGTTGACTACGAGTACACCCAACACTGTACATCATGTGTTGACTACGAGTGCACCCAACACTGTACATCATGTGTTGACTGCGAGTACACCCAACACTGTACATCATGTGTTGACTACGAGTACACCCAACACTGTACATCAAGTGTTGACTACGAGTACATCCAACACTGTACATCATGTGTTGACTACGAGTACACCCAACATTGCACATCATGGGTTGACTACGAGTACACCCAACACTGTACATCATGTGTTGACTACGAGTACACCCAACACTGTACATCATGTGTTGACTACGAGTACACCCAACACTGTACATCATGTATTGACTACGAGTACACCCAACACTGTACATCATGTGTTGACTACGAGTACACCCAACACTGTACATCATGTATTGACTACGAGTACACTCAACACTCTACATCATGTGTTGACTACGGGTACACCCAACACTGTACATCATGTGTTGACTATGAGTACACCCAACACTGTACATCATGTGTTGACTACGAGTACACCCAACACTGTACATCATGTGTTGGCTACGAGTACACCCAACACTGTACATCATGTGTTGACTACGAGTACACCCAACACTGTACATCATGTGGCCAAGGATCTGCTAAAACCACCCTTTGGTGCTTTTCAGCCGAAAATGAATTTTTGGCGGGAAGTTGGTCCCTGGCCATTGCCCAAACATATGGTGAAGTATTAGGCTCAAATTGTATATGCATCCAACACTGTACATCATGTGTTGACTACGAGTACATCCAACACTGTACATCATGTGTTGACTACGAGTACACCCAACACTGTACATCATGTATGGACTACGAGTACACCCAACACTGTACATCATGTGTTGACTACGAGTACACCCAACACTGTACATCATGTGTTGACTACGAGTACACCCAACACTGTACATCATGTGTTGACTACGAGTACACCCAACACTGTACATCATGTGTTGACTACGAGTACACCCAACACTGTACATCATGTATTGACTACGAGTACACCCAACAATGTACATCATGTGTTGACTACGAGTACACCCAACACTGAACATCATGTATTGACTACGAGTACACGCAACACTGTACATCATGTGTTGACTACGAGTACACCCAACACTGTACATCAAGTGTTGACTACGAGTACATCCAACACTGTACATCATGTGTTGACTACGAGTACACCCAACACTGTACATCATGGGTTGACTACGAGTACACCCAACACTGTACATCATGTGTTGACTACGAGTACACCCAACACTGTCCATCATGTGTTGACTACGAGTACATCCAACACTGTACATCATGTGTTGACTACGAGTACACCCAACATTGTACATCATGTATTGACTACGAGTACACCCAACACTGTACATCATGTGTTGACTACGAGTACACCCAACACTGTACATCATGTATTGACTACGAGTACACTCAACACTCTACATCATGTGTTGACTACGAGTACACCCAACACTGCACATCATGTGTTGACTATGAGTACACCCAACACTGTACATCATGTGTTGACTACGAGTACACCGAACACTGTACATCATGTGTTGGCTACGAGTACACCCAACACTGTACATCATGTGTTGACTACGAGTACACCCAACACTGTACATCATGTGGCCAAGGATCTGCTAAAACCACCCTTTGGTGCTATTTTGCCGAAAATGAGTTTTTGGCGGGAAGTTGGTCCCTGGCCATTGCCCAAACATATGGTGAAGTATTAGGCTCAAATTGTATATACAGTCAACTTCGCCAATAACGACATTCGGCGGGGCATCAGAAAAGTGTCCTTATTCGCGAAGTGTCCTTATAACCGAAGTCCCATTTGAATGTATGGGAACCCATATTTTGTATAGTATGATATGCATATCAAAATCAAGCTCTTTTCTTGCTCTATGTCAATGTGTACTTTATTTTCATATTGCAGTTGAAAGGAACTAAAAATTCAATATGCAAGGGAAATCAATTGAAAAATATGCCTTTTTGAGCCATCTACAGGGCTAGAGATATGTACATGTATGATGATTACTGTACAATCATGTACAACTACATGTACATTGTATATAGGTGTGCTGGTAAATCCAACAATTTTGAAGCCAACATAAAAAAAGGAAGAAAAGCCCCC
>NC_088655.1:0-12500 GCF_964019385.1 Sycon ciliatum
AATTCTGGCCGGCCACCATCCAGCACACAGTGCGAAAGTGGCGCTTTGCTGATGCCCAAGGTAACAAGTCGTCTTCTACTTCGCGGCGAGGCAGTGATGATCAATCCTGAACTGTCATGCTAACAAACCAACATACACAACGATGCAGCAACAACGACTAAATCCCAGCGCCCCTGTATTCACCCCACGATCGAAACTAGCCCGCCCGCTCTACCCCGCTCAGCCCTCCTCTGGCCGACCCGCACACATTGCATGTCCAGCGCTAAATCCATCAGCGTTCCCTTTTTTCCCTAAATCCCAGCGTGATTTAACCCTAGTATCTCTGAATTGTCGCTCTGTTGTCAACAAGTTGTCTGAGCTCTGCGTTATTGCCGAATGTGCTAAGCCTGACATAATCTGCCTAACAGAGACGTGGCTCTGTCCCTCAAACCCGCTCTCACTGTCAGGCTATATCTGCATCCGCAGAGATCGACCTCCGGAAGACAATCGGTCAGCACATTGTAGCCGTGGGTATGGGGGTGTTGCCGTACTTGTCCGTTCGGACTCCTTTCCGTACGTCTCCCCTCGTGCCGACCTTCAACGCCCTGGCTGCGAGTCTGTGTGGCTTGAACTTGGCTCCCCCTCTACTCAATCTCAGAATCCCATCTTACTATGCTGCATGTATCGACCACCCTCACAGAGCACAATGCAATTGTCGTACTTTTGTGACATGTTTGTTGAGGCATTACAGTCAGTCTGTTTAGATTCTTATGATCTGCTAGTGACTGGCGATTTCAACGCCCACAACTCAAGCTGGTGTCCCACCGATTCTACCTCGAAGGCTGGTGACCTCCTTAGCACAGTATTTGCTGCTCTTGGGCTCCACCAGATGGTTGACTTCCCCACTCATTCCTCGCCTAATGGCTCTGTTTCGTGTCTGGACTTGGTGATCACCAACCGACCACGCCTCGTGCGCTCAATTGATCAAGCACCTCCCTTGGGTATGTCTGACCATATACAGATTGTTTGCACTTTATGTTACGCCCCTATTTCGAACTACTTCCCCAACTCTGCCACTGGTCCTCCCTCTTCACTGTATCGCTTCAAACAAGTACCTTCGCACCTTTGGCAATTAATCAACGCTGATTTAGCTGGCTACAACTGGTCCTCTCTGAACTCGTACACTGATGTTAATGACGCACTTCATCACTTTGATTGTGAGCTCCAGTCCGCCTTCCGTCGGCACCTCACTTCATTCGGAGCCACCCACACTGTGACATCTCCACGACCCCGCATGCAATCTCCACCATGGGTTACTGCTGAGCTCAGGTCTGCTGTAAAACGCAAGCGTGATCAATATAGTGTGTACAAAAAATATCCGACAGCAGTAAATCATGCAGCTTATAACCGACAAAGGAATGCTGTAAAGCACCTGTCTCGACAAGCACATCGTCAATATATACGCTCCATCCAAGCATCACTAACATCACCGAATCGACCTACACTCTTTCAGTTTGTGCGAGCACAGCGGCACACTTCCGGCCGTGTCATGCCCCAAACGATGATAGCATCCGACGGTACGGTCGCCACGTCCCCCAAGAGCATAGCTGATGTTCTGAACACTCAGTTCACCTCATTTGGGCTACCTGATGATCCTTCGTGGCGCATTCCCCCTTTGTCCCAGTCGCCTTTCATATCTGTTCCGTTCCGTACAATCACTGTCACTACGTTTCAAGTTCGGAAATATCTGAAGCGCCTGAAATGTGGAAAGTCTCCCGGCTCAGATGGGATCCCGAATGAAGTGCTGCAGTCTCTTGCACCATCAATAGCCTATCCTCTCGCCATTATTTTTAATATGTCATTTCGAACTGGTACATTCCCACAGGATTGGAAATCCGCCATCGTGACACCGCTTTACAAGAATAAAGGCTCCCGTGCTTGCCCGGCAAACTACCGCCCCATCTCTCTGCTGCGCACAGTTTCCAAACTTTGTGAGCGTATTGTATTCGATTCCCTCTACCTGCACATCGCTCCGGCCCTCTCACCAGCTCAGTCGGGATTCTGCCGTGGTGACTCAACTCAATACCAGGTGACTCGACTTGTCCAAGACATAGCGACAAAGAGGAACTGTGGGGAGCACGTGGGAATGGTGTTTTTCGACTTGGCTAAGGCATTCGACACCGTTTGGCATCGTGGCTTACTTGCCAAGTTGAAGGTCACCTTCCGGGTGGAGGATGCTGCCTTGCGTTGGATATCCTCGTATCTGTCTGCTCGTTCTCAGGCTGTTCGCTTGTTCTATTTCTTGTCTGATCCCCTCCCTGTAACGTCTGGAGTGCCCCAAGGTTCCATTCTGGGTCCTTTGCTATTCTTGCTTTACGTTAATGACCTACCTTCAGTTGTCCCCGATGTTAGTTTGTATGCGGATGACACTGGCCTTATCTGTTCAGATTCCTCCCCTGCACAATTACTCCTTACCATGCAGCATCGCATCAACAGCACTGTGATGTGGATGCAAACGTGGAAACTCCAGCCCAATTTAGACAAGACAGAAGCCATGTATATTTCTTCATCCCCTCCTGATCAACCATTATTCTTCCCTGACTCGACTATGCCTATCCGTGTTGTTACTCAGCACAAACATCTAGGTGTGATGTTTGACTGCAAACTCTCTTGGGCTGCACATGTCAACTGTGTATGCAAGCGAACCAGTTCAGCCTTAGGGGTACTACAACCACATTGCACTCATTTGCCCATCCAGTGTAAACTATTATTTTATCAGTGCTATATTCTCCCTATATTCGACTATTGCGATACCGCTTGGTGTGGCCTTTCTGACACAACTCTGAGCCAATTAGAAGTCCACCATAGATTTATACTTAAAATTCTTTACAACAAGGATCGATGTTTTCCTTCGGATGCCCTTTATCGACTTGCACACACTTCTCCTCTCTCCGTTCGTCATAAGCACCATCTCTGTACACTGGTTCATAAGATATTTCTTCATAAAACCCCTTCACACATGATGAAGTACAATTGGTTTTCGACAAGCTCAACCCGTAACGCGCTCACCCTGCCTCTTGTTAAGTCAGCCCAGTATCTAAAGTCCCCTTTGTTTTCCGGCTACTCTCATTGGTTATCATTACCATACGGTCTGAAAACTTGTTCTTCTATTGGTCAGTTTAAAGATCTACTATCACAACTGAACTAGACGCAATAATTATCATCGAAGAACATTCTCGAATACCTGGGTGATGCACGAATTTTGATAGTGCTCACTTCCGTTAATCGTTTTTCTTTGTAATTTTCCATTCATTTTATTCATATTTGCTTTGTTTTCCTAGCTTACTATTGCCGTGGCTGGCTCAACGCCCTTGTCTCAGGGGATTCTGTCCCTGCATTAGCTATGCTTGTCACATGCTATGAGATTGTGTCTAATAATAATGAATAAAAAGTACTAGAGAGGCAATTATTCAACACCACACAAAACACTATTATAACAAGAGGATGAAGATTTGGTAAAAACCTGTCAAGGCGACCACTCGGATAAAGTGACCACCCGTCCTGGAAGACCACTGAAACCAGGACCAAGGGATGGCATTTCCAGTCAAAATGACCCTGGATAAGGAGACCACCTTGTAATGTTCTCCCGACTTCTTTTAATACGGAGCATCAGCAAATCGAATTTTCGATTTGATTATTCGAATGGCAAAAAGAAAATCAGAGAGAAAATTCGAATGAAAAAGAGGTTCAGCATGTAGCGCAGTCCAGTATTTTCGAATCGAGTTTTTTTTAGCTTGAGCAGTTGAGGACTGGGATTTTGAGATGTGCAATGAACGGAGTTGCTGTTGTTTCTCATTGCCTTTGGGGATGACGCGAAGCGGCGGATGCTTCATCCGATTCAGGCTATTGGCGATAGGATCTCTCTTGGAGACCCCTTGAAAAGGCGGATCTCGGCCGAGCTCCTCCGCTATCCCTTGCATATCAGGAGACCCGCGGACGAATAGGTGAGGGTGGGCCCTACACTGCCTCAGCAGAATGAGATCCATGGTAAGGTCGACCCTCAAATATTTGGCACACTTTGAGTTGCCCTCTCCCTGCGGGGAACTCACCATAGACGCAGATGCCGAGACAACGCCAGCAGGGCTACTGCAGTACTGGGAGCAGGAGGCATACCGGGGCTGGTAGTTGGTGACAAAGCCATGATTCCAGGATACTTGAAATGAAACAAAATGCACACTTGATAAAACTTTTCACAGTTCGAGAGAGAGGAAAGCGTCAAGATTGACAAGAAGTCCGGACTAGTACGTCTTTAGTAAGAACTAGTAGCTACATGCGCAAGAATGAGTACTCGTAGTACGCCGTGTACTAGAGCACGCGCGGAGCATTCGAAAAGTATTCGAAAAGTATTTTCTGTTTGCGGGCATTTTTCGGTCGAAAAAAGCCCTAGTTTCGACTGATTGAGTGCTTTTCGTGACGATTCTCGAATTTCATTCGAATATTCGATTTGCTGATGCTCCGTAATAGTACGTGTTGAGAGCACACCAAAATACCAACTCAACACGGTCTCGTTGTGAGGCAAAGAACCCTCTCAATTATCAGTGCAAGAACACAAATCGTCGTGAAAGAAACATAATACAGTAAGACAGTCGCGGGTACTCCATATCGAGATCTAGTAGAGTACTTGAGGGTACGCTACGGTGCATGACACATCTAGATATGGGATGAATCATCAAAGGGATACCGTAACGGATAGTCTAGATCTATAAAGAGAAGAGTACAAATAAGAGAACAGGCATGCACAATGGGTATACACACACATACAAGATAACACTACATCTCCCCTTCTTCAAAAAGGAGAAAGAGCATAGCAGAGAAAGTAGGAAAGAGAAAGACAAGACGGGAAGACCAAATAATGAAAAACATTTATGTATAGAAGCCTTCCAACCCTGACCCCTTACCACACACCGTACCCACGTACACATCCCAACAAAACGTGGGTACGGGACCTCCAGCTGCGAAGTCCTACAGTAATACCAGTCAGGGAGATGTCCTATCTAGGACATCGCACTCTGAATGAGTCTGATTGGTTACCTGTCCCAGAGTTGTCATGGAAGCGTCGGTCGCGCACACGCGATGAAAAGAAGTGCTGCGTGAGCATTTCTGAATGTATGTGGAGGATGCACGATCGTAATGGCGATGGATTTCTTTCCGAATTGGTCAAGTTTGAGGGAATAGGCGGAGAATATCAGACATCGGCGGGGATTGAGGTAGTGTATATTCGATTCTCCATCGAATACCCGACCGAATGGCCGTTTTCGTTTGGGGATTTCATGTGGGGTTTCTCGTAGCCACGCGGCGCTTCTTTGGAAACGATTGGTTCTAATTTTGAATATTTTGCCTTTGGAATGTTTCTTCACCATGTTCACGCCCCGTGCGTTCATTTCGCCCCAAACCTGGTCATGCAGAGGAGGAAGACGAGCCAGCAGGCGCTAGGCGCGTAAATTACTGCCTGGAGGATATTATTTGGCCAAAGCTTGCTGTTGGCGTTTTTGATTTCTTGGATACGACAGCTCTTGGCTAAAACTGGACCTTGGACGGTCTTTCTTGGATATCAACCCAGGACGTGGTGGTGATGGACGTATCGCCATCGCTTTCAGCCAGATCCTTCTGCTGCCTGAAGCCAATGGCGAAAGTAAAAACTTTATCGCAGCAGCAGCTACTGCTCTGCTGAAAGTGCGAACACAAATTCGGCTTCGCCAATCCTCTTGTGCACGTGCAATTTTCAATGTGACCAAAACGATTCGCTTGCCAGTTCCTTTGTCAAGGCGTACTCCACAACGAGGAAAATAAAATTCGTGAATGTAAGAGGCAAGATACGAATCTCGACTCGCTTGAGGCAAGCCGCCAGGAGAACGACAACTGATGATTGCTTTTGAGACGAAAGGCCTTCGTTGCGTTTGTTTTGAGTGCGACATGTTCATCTTCCTCGGCGCGGACGCGACACAAAGTTTTGAGTCACGTGTCACGATTACTATGGGAACAGCATAGTATGTATGCTGGGGCATGCTGGGTTCCGTGATGTCCTATCTAGGACATCACCAGGACTGAATACTGTACGCACCCATCATGCTGCAACACCACAAGGCAGGCGAAGCGCCAGCACCGAAAAAGAGCCCTAAAAGTTGCACTTTTATTTTCCAAATCCGACCCCAGGCCCGGGAAATTTGAAACTCAGCTCAATATCGCCAAAAAGAGACTATTTTATCCCTTGCTCACAAGAGCTTCCCTGGTGGTATCGTCTTGTTCCGAGGCAATGTTTGGGAAGGTGCGGGCATTAGCTGCCCTAAGTTTCGCGGAAAGCTCCAAGCGACATCATTTTCCTCGCTTTCTCGCCAGAGTTTTCAAGACCGACGCAACTCGTCGTCAAAAAGTACTCAGCGTGGATTTCGTGCCGAATTCCGCCCCAAACAATTTAGGCTGACCTCTCGCCACCAATCGAACCCACTGATATGTATCTACCTATACACGAGCAATGGTTTGAGCCCAAAGAAGGACAACTTCACAACGAGCACACTTTCTGAGGGTAATATTTTCTATGTATATCAGTATTAGAACATCATCAAGACGACAATTTGACCAGCAGAAAGACATAAAGTTGCACTACAAATACAGCAGCTGTATAAACATAAATAATTGAACAGAAAACTATGTAACTGGATCCCACCAAAAACAGTAAAGCATCCCAAATAGTATGCGCATACACATCTACATGAAGGAAGGCTATGTTGCCACCATACACTGGCTACGCACACGGACATAATTCTGGAGAGCTGAGCATCAGCGTGCGCACACCCCCACACACACATCTGCATGCACGCGCGCACACACCCACACATGCGCATGCACGCGCGCACACACACCCACATATACACATGCACGCGCGCACACACACCTGCCCTGTGCTGTCGAGCCACTGCCACAAGGGATGCGTGGGCCTTGAAGGCACCAGAGAGAGAATAGGAGAACGCAGTCCCATAGATACACACACACGCGCACACACACACACACACACACACACACACACATGTACACAACACGTGCAAGTACACACGTGGCAGCTTACTACAAGAGAATCACACAAGTTCACATGTGGGCATGAACTGTATTCACAGTTGGTCATACCCCCCCCTCATACTCCTCCCTCATACTGTCTTGGGCATATGAGGGAGGAGCAGGAGAGTGAGTACGTGACTCAGACACAATGCGCTTCGACATGCTAGCACATGCACCGGTTTCGGACAGTGGCAGAACGTGACGGAGAGAGAGACAGAGAGAGAGAGAGAGAGAGAGAGAGAGAGAGAGAGAGAGAGAGAGAGAGAGAGAGAGAGAGAGAGAGAGAGAGAGAGAGAGAGAGAGAGAGAGAGAAAGAGAGAGAGAGAGAAAGAAGAGAGAGAGAGAGAGAGAGAGAGAGAAAGAGAGAAAGAGCACCAGCGTTCCAGCTCAAGCTGCAAATTTCTAGTTGCTTCTCCTGGTCACAGTAAACACAGAACAGGGCTCAGGCAGTGCCGAGGAAGTGCTTGTACTTGGTGCAGTGTCGTGAGCAGGATAAACTTCCAACATCTCTACACAGTGTAGCTCTTCAGGCGCACACGAAGACTCAGAAACCGGAATATACTTTACATGATGATTGAAAGTCCAGCAGCACAACAAAACTTCCAAGGACTGGTTTGGCACTAGCTTCCGTCTCATTGGCGTGTGCCCAGCCAGTTTTGGAAAGAAAGAGTAGACGTTCATTCCTCGTTCAACCTGCAATGAACTGGAGACAACACAAACCAACAAGACGACGATGGTTGTCATCAGCTCATGTGTTCACCACCGCAGTGCTACCATTCACTTTGCTGCTCCAAATGCACTACCAGGCTGCATGGTACTACTGTCGTGGACATGGAAATCAGGTCGCACGGATAGCGGCACCAGGGCGCTGGCCATGCAGCCGTAGCACGGTTTATCATGCGCTGCTGATGGTCGCATTGGATCAACATGTGCACTGCATGCAACGTTCTGTACGCGCTGAGGGCGCCGGCCCCGGTCAATCGTCAATTCGACTGATTTCCATGTCCGCGACAGTACGATGTGTCGATTATAGACCGTGATTTGCATTTTCCAATGATTAGGACTGGTATTATTTCTATTATTCACACTTAGAAAGAAAACAAGGGGCAAGATTTGATATGAATTATGTGGTTGTTGGCTATGTCACCATTTGAAAGAGGGTTGCAACCGTGATAGCACTGTAATATTAGTTTAAACCTACGTATTGCATGGTATACTCAACAGTTGGTGAGCAGAGAATTTCGTGCCGAATTCCGCCCCAGGTTGTGCACAGCAAACAACTTGATATATCATTAGCCCTACCCTTGTGCTATACGTACCCGTTGTGCCGATCGAGCCTGAGCCCTCTACTCGACTCCACGGTCCAATGACATTCGGTCATCATGGCCAAATTCAAGTCACTCAAGTGTTGAGAAGTGTCTACGTCGTCGCACACGGCATGTGTCGACATACAAAAATATGTATACGATAGAGAAAGAACTACTGAAGAGCAACCAACTGGTTTCAGCATTCTCCTTCAAAGGATAGGTCGGTGGCAGAGGACCAAAGCCGGACAATAGTTGGAAATTCTCAGCGTTGAATTTCTACAGGCTGTAGATACCTGGAAAAGCTCGATTTCCCGCCACGGGAAAATAAAAAGTCTTGATTCGGGGTGCTGGCGCTTCGCCTGAAGGTACAAGTCCAAGTAGCACCCAGACCCAGCCTGCCCAACAAGTAAAGAATATCTCATGAGTACGAGGGTGATACCGGCGATTATCCCATGGTACGGTACTATAGGCCTGTGTCAGCCAATCAGGAGCCTTGCTGACCAGGAAATAATAGCCAATACAATCCCGCGCGGGATGATATTCATTATTAACTGGGTTCACTTTTACCGTACCTACGGTGCACCCTGCATTGGCATGCCCCCACCCCCTCTCGATTCGATGCAATGCATCTTGCCACTGGAGTCCTTTCAATCAGAAACCCAGCGACAAAATGCACTACACAGAACCGTGAGAGGGTGGGAGCATGCCAATGCAGAGTGCACCGTCGGTACAGTAAAAGTGAACGGAGAGAACTTACCTCCGCGACAACGTCCAAAACCAGATTCCACACAAACAAACAACGAACTCCAATCACTATTCAACTCAACACTGCGACACAAAGGAGACTTCGAAGTGCATCTGTTCTCATTCACTCTTTGTAAACTCGAAAACTACACAAAGTATCACCATCCGAGTGAAAATTTCTAATTGCAAGGAGAGATACCGTAACAACACGAAAAGTACAAGACGTGAAAGTGAACCGAATATTCCATAGTGTGAAAGAAGAAGAGCTCAGCAATCCATGTGTGATGTAGATAAGATATGGATGCAAGATGCGACCTTCAATGATTATCATGACACTGTATCCAGTACGATTACCACAAGAACAATCTAAAACGTAGATGCTGCTACAAATCCAGTATGCCTATAATATAACAAGATCAACGTTCTTCTGATTGCATAGTGGCCGATAGTGATACAACGAAGAGTCTTGATACAACGAAATGCACTTTACTCACTGGTGCCAATGTCCGACGATATGTACAATGTGGTTACTGCCTGCACGGACAGTGTTCAGCAAGGATCCCAAACCGTTGAAAGTTCCACGCCAATCCAATGACAAGGAAGTCAGCACCAGCCTCCATAATGACGTGGTATCTCGCCGTGACTTGAAGTATGGCCCTTACTTTGAACCAAATGACTATGTATCATAAAAGTGCAATCTTCGTCAATTCTCTAGTCCAACTACTAAAATGTTTATATAACTTGTCTCCCGAGCTCCATCGCTCTCAAACCTTGACTGGATTGAAAAGAAAGGCAGCATCTTGTTTTTGGTATAGCTGTACCTTGGTAATTGTATTGAGAACGCAGTTGCGTCGATCCCCAAAATGCGTAGATGGACCTGGGATAAGTAGGATATTGACCTGCGTACTCGGGTGTTACCGTACCCTCATATCATCCCTCCTGCTACGCAGTCGGGATGATATTCGGGAGGTAACACCCTCGTACTTGGGTAATATCCTATACATATCAATCCCGACTGCGAAGCAGAAGGGATTGATATGAGGGTACGGTATCACCCGAGCTACGAGGGTGATAATTCTACTTATCACATATGACCCTACGAACCTAACACGTACGACCGTCATATCCTGCTTGTCACATGCTACATGTGTACATCGAGTCCATAAACATAAACATGATACTACAATTGTAGTACTACTGTGATGAAAGCAGGTAGGGGTAGGTACGCGTTTTTCGAGCTCCAGTTTTTTTCACATCGTCTCGGACAGCCCAGCCGGCATTAGGCCGGACTGGTGGCAGGCAGGTAGCAGTGGTTTCAGTGTAGCGTAGTGTAGTTGTAGCTTGGTAGCCAGGTTGCGACAAGGAGCAATCTGTCGCCATGGGCGAGCTCTCAAGCGCGGAGCAGGTAGAGGTACTCAGTAGTATTCCCGGGATCCACCACAACGTGATCAGTATGGTAGAAAATTTGGCTGCGTTCGTTAGTGAGTCAAGGGACAATGAAGCCCGACTCCGGCGGAGACTAGACGATCTCTCAAACCTTGTCATTGAGCTAAGGCAAAGAGGTAACATCATTGAAGGAGTCCGCCATTACGGCAAAGGCCAACAACGGCAAGAAAACGACCAAGAAGAGTTCAAAAGCTCATGTACGGGATGACCGCGCATCCGTGACCCCCTGTACACGTACAGACCAACTTTCTGTGAGCTCGGTTCACGAACCGACCCCACAGTCCGACAGTCCAAAGCCCCTTGCTCGAGCACGTGTACCAGAGGTGCATCGTGATGAAAGATCGGCAAACTCAAACCTGCTGCCCAGCTTTGAAGACGACAACGAGGACAGTGGACTTTGGGAGCTAGTTTGCAGCACAAAGCCCACGGGAAAGCGGAAAGTACTGTTTGTGGGGAACTTACCGAGTGACACGACTACGGAGAAACTCAGTCAGTTCGTCACCACCCGAGCAAGCTCAGCCGAAACTCAAGTCAAAATCCACGAGTGCAAGATCTTCCGGAAGGAAGCCAGATCCTCCGCACGACTCGTACTCAACTCGAAAACGGCTGCGCTGGTCAACTCCAAGGGATTCTGTCCACGACCTGTATACTCACGCCAGTGGAATTTTGAGAAGTACCAGCACCTGTCCGACAAGCAATCTCCAGACGATCAACACATGAGCGCGTCCGACCAGGAGCCAGTGATAGACATGGATGCCCTGTCTCAGATTCCCCCTCCGCCACCGCTACACCCTCTTCCAGGAAGCAACTAAGCCACAAACAAATATGTCAAGTCTATCGATCTTTCTGACCAATGCATTCGGTCTCCAGTCCAAGTTCGGTGAGCTACAACATGCCCTCCGTCAGCAGACTGTAGACATTGCCATAGTAACTGAGACAAAACTCACTGCCGAGAAAATGTCTCCAGCTGAAACACTATACCCGGATACTGCCCCGCAGTACGCAAGGACCGCACTGCACATGGAGGCGGTGTTGCTGTATGGCTAAAAGCAGGTCTGTGCTTTCGTCACCTTGACACCGCGCCATGTCATGACTTTGAAGTCATCTGGCTTCTTATTGAAACGTGTGATCATCATAAAATTGTATTCTGCGCCCTCTACCGGTCTGGGAGCTCCAGTGAGTCAGATATCAGTCTTATTGAGTATCTTGAGGAGACCTTGCTCGCTGTCCGGCACCTCGGTGACTATGTTCTGATCACGGGTGACTTCAATGTCCACAACACCGCTTGGCTGGGCAGCACCAAGACCACTGTTGCTGGGGGAAGCCTTAGAGGACTTGTGCGCCTCGCACTACCTCACCCAACATGTCTCCGAACCAACCCGCAAGAACAACACACTGGACTTAGTTATATCTGACCTCCCAGGTGCAGCATCTGTCACCACTGGTCCGCCGCTTGGACGCTCAGACCATGTCACTATCTTAACGGAGTTCAAGACCGTACGTCCCCGCAAGGAGCAACCGGCCCTAAGAATCGTCTGGCAGTACGCTAGAGCAGACTGGGGAAGGATGCGCGCACATCTTAGCCGCATTAACTGGCCAACTGTCCTATCAAATGACCCTGACGCTGCTTGTGAAGCCCTCACAGGAATTGTGCGTGATGCCATGTCTCAGTTTATTCCCTCCAAGACCATTAAAGTAATGGCCACTGACCCGGTCTGGTGGACACCTGCCTGCCAACAAGCGGTGCACCTAAAGCAACAAGCCTGGAGAGTTTGGAGGCAAGACCCCGATAGCTTGCAACAGAAAGAAACCTTCCTGGCATCCGTTACACATTGTGTGCATGTTCTGCAACATGCCCAACAGCAATGCAAAGAGCGAGCTTCTAGAAAGCTGTCATCTGGCTCCTTGCAA
>NC_088655.1:17500-210776 GCF_964019385.1 Sycon ciliatum
TGCAGCCGCTACTGCTGCAGCTGACGTTGAGAGCACACTCCGTCATGTGGACGTCACAGAGGACGATCGTGGTGTGACCCTGAAGGCCGAAGACGGAGAGCTCCGGTGGGACAACGACAAGCAGCATTGGACGTTGCACTGGCAGTGGCGTGATGGCAAGCTCCTACATCTCCGATCGGCTCAGGGATCGGACAGTACGCGAGGCACAACCTGTCAGACAAGCCAGGAGTCGCAGTTCTGTGACGAGATGGACGCCTGGGTCGAGAATGGCTACCTGATCAAGTACGACGAGGCTACGCACGGTCCTCCGGGCCCATCATTCCGCTGCTCGCCAAGGACCAAGCCCGCAAGGAGTCGACCCCAGTTCGTCCTTGTCTCGATTACCGTGGCTTGAATGCGGTGATTAAGTCGAACCCAGGCACTGATGCCCCAGCATGCGGTGAGAAGATCCGCAGTGGCGACAGGTTGCAGACAGCCAGTTTGAACTTGTCGACATACGTAAGGCGTACTTGGCAGGTACGAGTCGACCCATCCCTCTTGCGCTACCAAGTCGTGGTGTGGCGTGGGAAGCTGTACGCCATGTCACGGATGGGTTTTGGTCTATCGATTGCACCAAAATTCATGGACATCATTGGTGAGGTGGAGGGCGACGATGGCCTGATGTGGACAACTATGTGATGACGTCCTCACGCCAGCGCAGAAGCGCAAGGCCGTCGCTGCAGAGCTAGCACGGTATGGCTTGCCGACAAAGCCACCAGAGCATCTACCCGAGGCGCGAGTGCTTGGCCTGAAGCTGGTCGACGACTGCTGATGGTACCATCATGTGGGCTCGCCGCGATGGAGTCGACCTCAGCTTCCGCCAACCGCTTACGAAGCGTGGTGTATTCCAATGACAGGTCGGCTCACAAGCCACTATCCAGTGTGCGCATGGCTTCGCCCAGCTGCTCAATGTTGAAGCGGCTATCAAGTGCAGTGGACAGATGGGACACGCCGGTTCCACCTAGCGTTCTTCAGTGTGCTGACGAAGTTGCTGAGCAGCTGTCCGCTCAAGACCCCGTCCGTGGTGTGTGGCATGCATCAGCCGAGTCCGATGGAGATTGGGCTGTGTCCTGCGATGCCTCGGATCTGGCAGTCGGTGTGGTCCTCCAGCTGAACGGCCAAGTCATCGAAGACGGTACATGGCTGCGGGACACAGCCGATAAGAAGCACATCAATATGGCGGAGCTAGATGCTGCGGTGCGTGGACTGTCGCTTGCAGCGCAATGGCACCTGCAGACTGTACGACTCGTCACCGACTCAAAGACAGTGTACGGCTGGCTGAAGCAGGTCCTCGACAATGTGCGCCGAGTGAAAGTTGGTGGGCTGCACAAGATACTGGTTGAGCGGCGACTGGAAGTGATTGCTGGCCTCGTCCAAACGGTCGGCCTCAAGGTCTGAGTGGAGTGGGTGCCGACTGACCAGAACCCGGCCGATGAGCTCACCCGTGTCCCGAGGCGGTGGCCCAAGGGTACAGCCGAGCCGAGTGATGTTTGTTCTGTTTCTGTGGCAACGTACAAGCATGCTATCGGGCCCGTTACTCTCAGTGAGATAAAGGATGCGCAGCAAGCCGATACCGAGATATCACAGCTGCTGGATGAGCTGAAGTCGGGAACCCCCCTGTCGTCGAAGCTGTACAGACCGGTCCGTGATCAGCTGTTGGACCATGACGGTGTGCTGATGCGTTCAGTAAAGCTGCCACTCGACGGCGTCGTGCAAGTGCCAGTCATACCGCCTGACCTTGAAGACCAAGTACTGAAAGCATCTCACAAGACCTCTGGCCATGCCACCTGGACGACAATGCATGACTCACTGCGCAAGCGCTGCTATATGCCGCTGATGGCCGAGAAATGCCAGAGTGTTCTCCAAGCGTGTGTGCTTTGCTCTGCAGCTAACCCGGCACGGGGACCGACTGTTGAGCCAACGCTCCAGACGTACCAGGACGACCATGGGAGGTCATACAGATCGACACGTTGGAGCTTGGCCAGAGTGGAGCGCACCACTGCTGCCTGGTATGCGTCGACATGTTCACCAAGTGGGCGGAGGTACAGCCACTACGTCGACAAGATGCAGCGAGCGTAGCAGCCGCACTGACCAAGATCTGCTGCCGGTGGGGCCCGCCGTCTGTCATTCGCATGGACAATGGCACTGAGTTCCGGAACGCGGTCGTAGCAGCCCTCCTGGAACAGTTTGGTGTGGTGGTGAAAACGGGTGCAGTTCGACATCCTCAATCACAAGGAGGGGTTGAACGGCTCAACCGTACAATCATCGGTCTCCTGCGTAAGGCGCTCGAGGAAACCAGTGACTGGACGTCTGAGCTGGAGTTGGTACTGTTCTACTACAATAGACGTCGCCATGCTACAACCGGAATATCGCCAAGGCTGGCCATCACAGGCTGGGAAGGGCGCGACCTAGTAATTGATCACGACCCGACAGCATACAGCGCCAGTGAATGGGTGGACCGACTCGCTGGGCGCGCTGCTCGGATTCGAGACCTTGTTGAGTCGCTACTGTCCTCGAATGACTCTGTGTCAGGCGGTCCAACAGAGTCACCATACCGTGTCGATGATCCGGTGATGCTACGTCGCCCAGAGCGGAGTCAGAAGCTCATGACGCCATATGAGAGTGGCTGGACGGTGCTGAAGATAGTCTCGCCATCGACCCTGGTGATCCAGCATGCTGACGGCAGAGAGAAGGTCGTGAACGTTGATATCGTCAAGCCTGGACACGCCCAGTAGGTAGATGGAACACTAGATGATGGTAACCATGATGCTGCCGAAGATCGCCCAAAGCCAGCTGCCTGTGATAATGTGTGGAGCATCGAGTTTGCGGCTGACATGCCGACTCAGCGCTACGATCTCCGAGGCCCTGGTAATCGACGACAGCCAGCTAGATACAGTGGATGATCAATGGCACCTAGGGGAGTGGTGTTATGAACTGCTATATTAGGTGCCTTATGACTCTTGTGTCACACTGTATGTTGCTATGCATGCTGTGTACACGCTCACCCATATGCGCGCGCCTCTGCTTTATGTGTACACCTCTCATGCTGTGCATGTGTCTAGCCACGTGCGTAGCTGCACTCCTTTCTCAGATTGCATGCTCGTCTTTCTGTACTTCAGTAGTTGAGTCGATAGTTTAGTTCAGTGTGCTTCAGTCTGGTTCTATGTCTCTTCCAATTCTCTTGTAAATAATTCATTCCCTAATCCGAAGTGTTGCGTTAATGCTGGCTGGTCGAACGTGGGTTCCACTACATAGGTGAGATGCCCGGGGTTGTTTTTCCAGTCTTCTAGATGTCTGTAGATTTTGTCTTTGTCTTCGTCGGAGATTGGTGAAAGTTGTTGTTGTTGTTGTTTTTTATTTGAATTCGCAATACCAAACGGGCAATAAGCCCAATTTCATGGAAGCGAATAAAAGAATGCTAAGAATGAGGCATTGGGGTGGATGTTATTTCAAGTGGAAAATACTGATCCCGGGAGGTACTACAAATAGGTACAATGAAAAAACCCTGAAAAGGCCATGGTACTGTCGTTTACCATGCTGGAAGCAGCTACATGGAGAAGGAAAAACAACAAGAAAGACGTTTTATCTCATGTATTGGACAAACAGAGCTAACAGGAAAAGACCGTTCGTTATATGCCTATACATACTGTCCGTGTGTGTGTGTGGGGGGGGGGTGCATGTCACTGTTTCTCTTCTTTTAAAAACGTTTATGGCCTGAGAGTGTACGGGTACACGGCTGCTGCGAAATCGGCCACGGCTTTGCAGGAACGTACACTGGCTGGCAGAGTGTTCCACAGCGCAGGTCCACGGAAGAACGGTCGGCGAGTGCCTGTATTCGTCCTGGCCAGCGGGAGAATGAGCCCGGCGCTGGCTTGATGTCGAGTTGGGGCCGTGGTTGCGGGCGTCAGCTGCTTTGAAAGCGCTGTACTGTATTGGCCGTACAGGCCGCGCCAGATGAGATCGAGGAGTCGGTGGTGTTGTGTCTCCTCGATTTTCCGGAGGGATATGCTCTCCCTTTGGTGGCTTACCGAAGAAAGAAAGGTTGGTAGCTGAGATGGTTTTCAGATCACATTTTTTCTTATAGACTGTACACCAAACATCCGAGACACGTTGGTGGCTCGCTTCGTGTTGGTTGAAACACGGCTTTCTCGGATTCTGTCGATCTCATCCTCCGACACTTGCACAAATCGTTGAGACGTTTCTTCTACAATGCTTGGCTCGGATGTTACACGTTTTTCCGAGGTGGTCTTCTCCAGTACTTCGCCATTCGACAAAGTTGCAGGTGCGGTTGATGATAAAGAAAAATCAGACACTTCGGCTAGTTCGCTGGGTGATAACAAATTGAAATAATTTGCAGCAGCCTCTAAAAGCTCTTGATCTTCCAATTCACCTTCACAAACGCCCAAATCAAAGCTAGCCTTTTTTCTCACGGGGACACGATAAGGACAAGCTTTAGAAGAAGAATGGTAAGTTTCTGTTTGTGCTTACCCTCGAACTTGTCATTCTTCATGGTAGGTCAACTCGGATGCGTACTATAGATGGAATTGCATATGTAAGGAATTCATTGTTGTCACTAGCCCCTCCACATAGACCCCCTCCCACAATCCCAAGCCAAGCTGGCCGAAGGAGGGCCTGGGGGGGGGGGGGGGGGAGGGGCTGGAGATGGCAGTGAAATCCTAAATATGCAGTTTCAGCTACAGTACACATTCGAGTATGTGAGTACCAATGGGTACTGTACTAGGTAGGCAGCCGGGTGTGATATGCAGCAGCAGGGGTGATATGGAGCAGCAGGGGTGATATCGGCCTATATCACCCGCCAAGGAAGGGCAGTGATTGGCCCATTCCTAGGAAACGGTCACCTGATATGTGATAAAGCCAAATGTGTGCTGCATGCAGTCCCATGCACCAGTGATACTTGTAGTTGTACAGTCCACACAGCCGACACACAATGCTGTGAAGCAGGGTCACTGGCATATGTACATGTAGTACGGAGCCGACACAGAACACGTGGAAAGAGGTGAACCATAGAACGAAAGGACAGCAGGACAAAATCACGGACCAGCGTATCCAAAGCTCTGCGCATAGTACGAGGCCTCTTTTACGGGCAAACAGAATACAATTGACAGTGGCTCTGCGCCTCTGTCTGCGGGCTACTAGGGAGGTCGGGCAATACTTCGTTTGCCGCCCGAGACCAACATAACCGTTCTCTATGAAAATTGCTGTACATTTCCTCTGAAACATTACATTGACCGATCCTCCTGGCTATACATTCACAAAATCAACTTATCACTGCCCCTCAGCATGTGCAGCATTCCTTAAACTGGCTCAATGACATCCTCAACAAGCCGGAACTCGCTTCGTTTCCCGATTGCAAGAAACAATTCTATGAGCAAATCGCCTGTATTCCTAGCATACCAATTATGGGATTCTCTTCCTCAGCAATTAAAGTCCAGCAACACCCTCAATGCGTTTTTAAGCTTGATAAATATACACATACGTCGATCTTCATTTACTAATCATTGATTTCAATTCTCTTTGTGTATTACTTCAAGCTCCAAAGTAAATCATATATGCTACCTGTACAATTCATTTGGGTTTTGGATTGATTTTTATAATTGATTTTGGTTTTGGATTGATTTACTTTTATTTCTTTTTCATTTAACTTGCCATATTTTGCGTGTGCATTTTGCCTTCTTGTTCTTTTATTCCATGGCTGGTAGCCCTCATTCATAATATTGGTTGACACCATGTCATCCATGAATTGAGAGTAATAATAATAATAATAATAATAATTTGATAACCGCAATCAGTAATACAAGCTGGATCGACATTTGTGTACACTGTATTCATGTATTGTAAAACTGTGGAGACAATGTGCAATAAAACGATGAAAAATGTGAAGAAATTGTGTAGAGAAAGAAAGGGATTCAAACAAGTTTTCGTACAACACTCATCAGGAATCTTCGTTGCACTAAAGGACACTGAAAACAAAATTGAACTATTATAGAAAATCTAAGTTAGAGAAATAACACTAAGAACAACAGCAGTGAAATTTACAAGTGTGAATTTTAACAATGAAAGCGAGAGCAATAACGAATGTGTGTACTAACACTAAACTTGCAACTGAAAAGTGAACAAAGAAGAGAAAGAAAGAAGGAAGGACAAAGTGACAAAGTCGGTATGTTGGTAGGACTGTTCAGCACCTGAACGCACGCATCAAACAACACACACCACGTCATATACTTCCACCTTGCGCACAACAACAAAGACCGAAGCGAGGGCGACCTAGAAAACAACCGTTACCTACACAACTTGCGGATCCTGGCTCACAAACTGTGCTTGCTCCGCCGTCGCTGGTGGCGGTGGTGGGGGAGGGTGGGCGTGGTGGCTCATCGGGCCGGTTTGTGTCGCCACCTTTGCTCCTGCCGTCGGTGGTTCCTTCGTCAGTGCCCCCGGCGGCTTTGGCTGGGGTGGTGCCGCTTGCGGTCCCGGTCCCACTGCCTCCTCCTGATCCTCCGCCGTCGGCTCTTGCGGCGGTGGAGCTTGCCAGTGACAGACCGCAAGCAACACCGGCAGGGGCATTGACACTACAATTGCCAACCAAAAAAGACTCACCTTGCGTATTAGCAGCTCCCACACCATCACCAACAATGCAATCTACAGCAACCACAACTAATCCACCATCCAAGCCCATTATTGAAAAACCAAGACGATCAACAGCCAACTACAACAGAAACTACGCACTCAACGGACAAGGGCGTAAGGAGGGACGTGAGAGCAGGGTGACGGCCGAGTCCCGTTCAATGGACCATGTCAGGCGGGATAACAGAGAGAGCGCAGAGGAAGCAGATGATGGGACGGACGGTGAAGGGAGCAATGAGTCGGAGAGCGACGATTGTAGTGATCGTGAGAGTGCCGGTGAGAATGTTAGCGTTGTGCGTAGGTTTCGTGGTAGCAAGTCTTCAGTGTACAATCATCTGTTGGCTAGTCCTGATTGTTGCAATTCGTATTCCGACTCTTCATATACTGTATTGTGCCGTGGTCGTCATGGTTATGGACTACAGTTAAAGGTTTTGGAAGCCATCTGTCAGCGTCTGTATAAGCCTAACTTGTGTGTACAGAAAGATAGTATAATTGGGTTGAAATTGTTCAAGTAAAGTGTCATGTTTGGTGCTGCCAAGCTTGGCCGTTAATGTTCTAGGTGTAATTTTTATTTTTATTTTTATGAAAGTGCACATGCCTACATATAGAATGGAAGAGAAAAACAACAACAACATCAAGAGAACATAGGGGACTACAATGGGCGTGTAGGTGCTATTGAGCTGTGCCGGTGAGGTGAAGTGCGCTCCCCCGACCAATGGTCTCGGGATCAAGGCGCACATCACGCACCATGGGGGAAAGGGAGAGAAGAAAGACTGTGTGTAAAGAGTGAGAACCTGAGAGCCAGACAATGATGGAGAGAGAGAGAGAGAGAGAGAGAGAGAGAGAGAAAGAGAGAGAGAGAGAGACAGAGAGAGAGAGAGAGAGAGAGAGAGAGAGAGAGAAAGAGAGAGAGAGAGAGAGAGAGAGAGAAAGAGAGAGAGAGATATGTACTGCTGTTATTTGTTATCACTTTGTCCTTCCTTCTTTCTTTCTCTTCTTTGTTCACTTTTCAGTTGCAAGTTTAGTGTTAGTACACACATTCGTTATTGCTCTCGCTTTCATTGTTAAAATTCACACTTGTAAATTTCACTGCTGTTGTTCTTAGTGTTATTTCTCTAACTTAGATTTTCTTTAATAGTTCAATTTTGTTTTCAGTGTCCTTTAGTACAACGAAGATGTCTGATGAGTGTTGTACGAAAACTTGTTTGAATCCCTTTCTTTCTCTACACAATTTCTTCACAATTTTCATCGTTTTATTGCACATTGTCTCCACAGTTTTACAATACATGAATACAGTGTACAAAAATGTCGATCCAGCTTGTATTACTGATTGCGGTTATCAAATTGTTGTCTCCTCGCCGTTTGTTCAAATAATAATAATAATAATAAAGGTTCTGCTCTACGTTTTGGGAACGCGACGCAAAGAATCACTCGAACTTTCTCCGCGTTCCCGTAACGTAAAGAAATTCTGTTCTTCATTTTTTAGGGTACCCTGTCAAAAGGCCTTAGGCCTGTGGGGATTGCCCTATCAAAAATTTAATAATTTAATAATAAATGCTGTTCTGCTCTACGTTTCACCTAGAGAAGTCACGTGGAATGTGTACTGGGAATTTCCCCTTCCAAATTTTGGCAGTTTTTTGCATGCAGTTGATCGACACCCAGCAAATCCGTACGCATTTTCTCTGCGTGTGCCACAACGTAGAGAACCCCATCTCCGCGTAGAAATCTGGAGTCAAAACACGCGAAGCCGTAGACTCTACCCCAGACACCTGCTATCTACGTGATTTCTCTACGTTTCACGTATAGCAGAACCTCCCTATAGGGAGGTTCTGCTCTACGTTTTGGGAACGTAGAAACTTGTGCTCTAGAGAAACTTGTGCTCTACGTTGGTAGCATCAACAGCGGTTGCAACGCTCACTCCATCAGAGACTGGTGCGAAGCGAGGGACGTGGAGGTATTTAAAATTGCTCCGTCATGGAGTCGAAATACCTTGGCACATCGTATGCCAGAGTCACTGTGGCTGCAGAACATGAAGAGCGTGTACTAGACAGAGCCTTCTGGCCCGAAGCCATCAGCCACTCAGTACGCAAGTGGCGTTTTGCGGACAGCCCCAAAATGACGAAGCCAGCTTCCAATGCGTAACCGTTATCCCTTCTCTTCCACTTCAACCCCTGCGCCTCTCAACGCTCTTGCCCCACCTTTCTTCCCCCATTCTGTACATGCTGCTACTCACCGACTTACAATCTGTGTCCTTAATGCTCGCTCCATAGCAAACAAGTCTGGCGAACTCATTCAAATCTGTGAGGATCACACACCCAGCGTAGTATGCATCACAGAGACCTGGCTAACTCTCACACAAGCTTTCCACGTGCCACACTATGAATGCTTCCGTCGAGACCGATCTGTTTTAGAAAATAGACAGAACCGTGACCCACACAGGGGGTACGGAGGAGTTCTAATCTTAGTTCGTGAAGGTCTGTGCACTTCCTTTGATCAGCTACCGGATTTTCAGCAACAGGGCTTGGAAGCGGTAGCACTTCGGCTTACACTCGCTGAACATAAGCTTGTCTCACTTTCTAACCTGCCAACAACCCACCTAACAGTAGCCTGTATCTACCGTGCTCCTTCCCCGTCGACGGATGACTTCTCGACTTTTCTCGACCGCCTCCAAATAGCCCTGCAATCAACTCAAAGGAAGCCCGAAGCCCTTGTGATATCAGGCGACTTCAACTGTAGGTATTCCGGCTGGTGCTCAACTGACCAAACGAATGCACAGGGTCTGAGTCTTGACAACCTCTTCTCATGCTATAATTTGACCCAATCGGTAACCTTTCCCACCCACCTCCGCTCGAATGGATTTGGCAGCTGTCTAGACCTTATCGCGAGCAACATCCCTAACCAACTCAACCACATTCAACACCTGGCTCCTCTTGGCGCATCAGACCATGCCGTCCTGCTGGCTGAGTTCTCCTCCTCAAAGTCTTCCCCCACGGCAGCCAGCACCTGCCGTAGCCCACCATCTACACAAAAATACAATGTCCTGAGTGCCACGGATAACATGTGGAATGCCATGAATGTTTTTCTCGCAGATGTACCCTGGTCTCAGGTCCTTGCCTCCCACTGCATGGACACGGCTGTCTCTGCATTCACTGACATCCTTGAAGGTGCCTTGGACCTATATATAGGAAGATCCTCACCTCCTCGTCGGAAATCACGCCACAAACCCTGCCCCTGGATGACTCCATCACTGAAAGCAGCTATTAAAGTCAAGAGCGATCTCTACAGCATCTACCGGAAATACCCATCCCCTACAAATTTCAACAAATACAAACACCAACGTAACTCTGTAAAATGCCTTTCCAGATCCTGCCATCGCTGCTACATCCGCAACCTCCGTGCCACGATATCTCCCACAAACCCTCGCCTCCCATCCCTCCCTGTGCTCATTCGTCAACTGCGAAATCCTACCAGCGCCCAGGTCATACCTTCGAAGATGGTGGGCCCCAATGGTCAAACAAGCACCTCTCCGGCATCCATTGGTAACTTATTGAACCGCCACTTCGTCAGTGCTGGCTTACAGGTTGACCCCAATGCTCCTATTCCCACTATTTCCTCCCTACCTCCACCAGCAACTATATTGCACTCCCTGATCATCACCTCATCGACTGTTCACAAGTATATTGCAAGACTGCCTCTGAACAAATCCCATGGAGCTGATAGGATCACCAATGAGATCCTCAGGAAACTGAGCTACTCAATTGCCCGCCCACTCTCCATTCTTTTTAACCTTTCCCTCTCCTCCGGCACATTCCCGTCACGATGGAAGTCAGCCACTGTCATCCCAGTGTACAAATATAAAGGCGACAAGAACAACCCGTCTAATTACCGACCAATCTCCCTCCTCTCCTGCGTCTCCAAACTGCTAGAGAGAATAGTGTACGACCGCTTGTACGACCATATCTCCCCTCTTCTTTACCCCGCACAATCTGGCTTCCGTCGTAAGGACAACACATCCCTGCAATTGTCCCGCATAATCCAAGACCTCTGCTCCCTAGAAGACCAGCGGCAGGTCTCCTGCATATGTTTCTTAGACCTCTCCAAGGCCTTCGACACCGTGTGGCACAAGGGCCTGATCGCCAAACTTCGTGCCCATGGTGTCTCCGGCTCCCTACTCGCCTGGATAACTAGCTACCTCTTGGACCGAAATCAGTGCGTCACAGTAAATGGAACCTTATCTGACCCCGAGTCTGTGACATCCGGAGTGCCCCAGGGCTCCATTTTAGGTCCCCTGCTCTTCCTCACATACGTTAATGACCTCCCCAATTCAATTCCCAATATTTCTTTGTTTGCAGATGATACCACTGTCCTTGCTTCCTTTTATTATTTATTCACCATCACGTGGCACTAGCCAATGAAATGGTGATGTGGGCGATAGCCAGCCATGGCGGTAGTAGAGCTAGAGGGGAGAAAGAAAAAGAATGAAAGGGGAACTGAAAAGTAAGAGAAGCTAGGGCAGGGCTGGATATCAACTAGTATGTTGCATTCTGCAGTAGCTGTGTGAATGTATTTTAACATTAGTAGTAGTATTGACATATCCGCGGCAAGCCGCTTATGTACAACGGCATGGGAGAGGATAACAAAAAAATGAAAATATAATTATTGTTGGGGAAATCCACGCTATTATCGAATATTCAACAATGACGGGTGTGGGGTTATACCAAATTCCCATAATGTGGAAGTATGTTATTATTGTTGAAAGCACTAGGTGATCTGCACTCTACAATGTGACCTGTGCGATTATATTTTAACATTGGCAGGATTTTAGATGTTGTGGGAGGAGAGACCAATGGCGGTAAGCAAGGAAGAGAGGAGATGTTTGCATAGAGGCAGACCGCGCAATAGGAAAGCGGAGAGAGTTTCTGGTGCGCATGTCTTGAGATTGAGCAAACCAGCTTAGGCAGGAGAGAGCATGAAGAGGAGCAATGCCCAGCTTAATTTTATGAATTGTCTGGCATGCCAAAAAAACGCACGCGGACCGAGAGCGGCACAGCAGAAGCAAGGCGGTATAATTCTGTGCTTCGAGTCAGGCGAGGAAGCCGAAATAATATTTTCAAAAGACGCCTATGCATAACTTCGAGTCGAGCAATCAGTGTTTTAGAAATGCCAGCCCAAATTATGCAGCAGTAATCAAAAATAGACAGAATGTAAGATGTGTAGATAACATGGCGACAGTCGGTGTGGAGGTGGGTGATGTGTGATGAGAGAAATCCCATTACTGAGCTAACACGGCTGTCTAAATTTTCGATCTGGGATTTCCAGGTTAAGTGTTGGTCAATAATGACGCCAAGATGCTTGTGTTTGTCAACGATGCAGAGCGGGGTTTTGGTGCCTGGAAAGGTGAAGGGACTGGTTTCTAATGAAGATAGGTCACAGGAACAACTGGGAGGGGGGGGGGGGGGGATACACATTACAGCAGTTTTCGAAGAGTTGGGCTGCAATTTCCATTTTTCCATCCAATGAATAACGCCATCTATGTTGGACTGTAACTTGGCACAAGTCTCGGGGAGAGTGGGTGCTGTCACAAGTAGTGCTGTATCATCAGCATAATATAGTGATTTGTGATCCATTTCTGCCAGATCGTTTACATACATAAGAAAGAGGAGAGGCCCCAGGATTGATCCCTGAAGAACTCCAGACCGTACATGCCCTTTGGCAGACAGAGCAGAGCCGACACGCACCCTTTGCTGTCTGCCCGTCAGGTAAGTACTGAGCCATGTGAAGCAAGTACCATGGATTCCATGGCGCGACAGCTTGTATAGGAGCCCGCGTGTCCATATTGTGTCGAAGGCCTTGCTTAGATCAAAGAAACATAGCATGCTGTAATGGCCGTTCTCACGAACAAAAGACATCGATTGAACAGGTCTGAGAAGCTGCCAAGACGTAGAGTCGCCTTTTCGGAATCCAGATTGGGACGGATGTAGAACAGGAGACAGGTAAGTGTATAAGTGGTTGTACATAATACGTTCACACAGCTTGGAGATTGTTGACAATAACGAAATCGGGCGGTAATTCGATGCATCGAGCTTACTTCCCTTGTTCTTAAAGACCGGAGTTTCAATTGCGTGTTTCCAAATAGCAGGGAAAGCACCAGTTGCAAAAGTGAGGTTAAAGATGAGGCTGAGAGGGTATGCAATACTGGAACAAAATAGTTTCAGGAGTTCATGAGAAATACCGTCCGCTCCCGCAGCCTTTCGGATCTTAAGGTTGCGGATTTGCTTTGCCACAGCAAAAGGCGTGGTGGTGACATGTTGCAACGTAGGTGTGGTTCTTCCACGTGATGGGGCGTCGGGTGGCTTGAAGTCTGGCACATTCCATGAAGGATCATCTTGTGTTCCAAAACCAATAAACTGTTCGTTCAAAGCATCTGCCACATCCACAGGGTCAGAATATAGAGTACCAGCGATTGAGAGTTACAGTCGTTCTGCTGTTGCCTTGGGGAGATCGAAGCTTCCGGACAAACTGGAATAAACTTGGTGATGCGGGTCTTGCCGTGGATGCACTTAGGGATGAGATGTACAGTCGATGGGCAGTTCGAGACATATTGCGAGTAACGTTTTGCTCTCGTCTGTAAATAGCGAAGTTGTCAGCCGAGGGAACCTTTCGGTAAACACTATACGAATCTCGTTTTTTCTTTATTTGATGTCGGAGGGTACTTGTCAGCCAGGGGGGGGGGGTCATATGGATACGCTTGACAGCCGGCGGCTTCTGCCTGGGCAGAAATCTTGCACAGATGTTATGGAAGATAGAGTAAAAGTTGTCCACAGATATGTCAGGATCGCGCCTCTCCAGGCTCAAAGCTGCTGGACAATGTATGTGGGACATGGCAGTATTCATACTCGCGACAGTGTTGCTGTCTAGAGAATCCAAAGAAAATACACTAAAATCAGGGACATCCAGGGGAGTCGAACGAGCATCACGAGAACGATATGTGGGCATTTCTGGGCAGGGTACAGTACGGATGTGGCCAACCACGATAGAATGATCGGATTGACCAAGTGGTGCTGTAGCACGGAGGCAGGACATAGAGTCCGGTATATTAGTGACAACTAGGTCGAGAGCTGCCCCCATGCCAGACAATGACTCATGTGTTGGAAAATTTACGAGCTGCGTGAGAGAGAACATGCCGAAAAGACTGTGGCGACCAGCGGCATCCGTGGTAGTTCCATGCCAATGACATGACTTAGCATTAAAGTCTCCCATCAACAGGATAGATGTTGTTCGGTTCTTAAGAGTATTTAGACAGTGCTGGAGGGAATTGCAGAAGGTGTTGATACTTGATGGGGTAAGGGCTGGGGGTCGATATACTGCACCAATAACCAACTTCTTCACATGAGGCGCCTCTGGGAAATGTATGTTAGCAGATGACAGGGCTATTTCCACCCATGTGGCTTCCAGGAGAGGGATACTGAGGTCAGATCGATGGGTGACCTTTGGAAACATCCCAGATCGTACCATGATACAGACACCGCCATATGCATGGATGGCATCGGTAGCTGACCTGTTTTCATCTGGCGGACGATCAAAAACAGTCATATCCAGGACCGTGAAAGACGACTGTGGAGAGAGCCATGTTTCCGTTATGCAAACAATTAGGGGTTTAACTGTGGAACAAATGTGAGCCAGCTCGGCAGTCTTGTTCTTAATGGACCTGGCATTGATGCACATTATAGGCTGTGATCCTGCGGTTGGCTGCGAAAGTGGGTAAAAAGGCTGAGCTAATGGATTAAGTGTGCTGTTAGTAGTAATGTTTGGGGAACAGTGAGGAAGTATCGGGGGGTTGAGGTTCATTATTGTGCAGACTGATCGACGGTTGTGTTGTCAGCTGTACTTATTCTGTCAGCCTTGAATCGCCATTCTCGAGCTGTCACTCCGTCAGGCCAAAAGTCAGTTTTTTGCACAGCTTCCCAGTAATCTTCTGTGACGACTACGTGCGCGTACGCTAGGCCAAAGTACTTTGTCTCAGAGACGGAGCATTTCAGTACAGTCACTTGCTTGTTTTCGCACCATTTTGCGATGGAGGAAGCAGAGCAACCAGGGTGAATTCTTCCAACATGAACAGCTTTCCTTCCCATCTCACGCCACCCTGTACCCCAAAGTTCAGACCTCTATCAACTACATTGCTCACTGGATGAGCACTTGGTACCTTTTAAAAGCCAAATGTGACCAAAACCGAGCTCCTCCTTTTTCACCCTCCCACAGATCCAGTGCCCATCTTCCACTTTCCCGATGATCCCGATCACCCTATCTCTGTAGCGCCCCACCATAAACACCCTAGGCATTGTCATAGATTCCGCCCTCTCCTGGTCTCACCATGCTGATCATGTGTCGTCCAAAGTATGCCGATCTGTTGGCATAATGTCAAGTCAATGTCCCATTTGCCCCAAAATTGCCGGATTAATTTTTATAAATCATACATTCTTCCCCTCTTCACGTACGGCTTCCCTGCCTGGTCCACCATTAGCAAAACCCACATAGGTAAATTAGAAGTTCTCCATCACCGTATACTGCGCATCATATTTCGTACAGATCGTTATATCTCAAATCTAGACTTGTATGCTGCTGCATCCACTACCACTCTGCAACATTACCTTGATGCTTCCAAGTGCACCCTGGCACATTCAATTTTTCTTGACCAGCACCCTGCTCATTTACAGTCCCTTAATTGGTTCAATTGAGGTGGCACCACCCGAAGCTGCGTTCGTCTCCCCCTAGTTAGGTCTACCCTATTCGTAAATTCCCCTTTCTTTTCCTCCTACTCCAAGTGGCTCCAACTGCCTCCCAGTGTTAGACAAGCTCCAGATATGCCCAAATTCCGTACCCTCATCAGACAGCACTTCAGTATCTCCCAGTAAACAAAGTCACAGTCACCACTTCCGCTGCATAGCTCGCTGAGCATCCCATTGCTTTGTAAGTTGCTAATCCCTTCCCACTTTGTGTACGAGCTCTTCATTTTCTTTTTTTCTCTTCTTCCGTGGTTGGCCTCACCCTCTCCTCAATTCAATTGGCTGTCTTGACATGCCACGAGGTGCAGAAATAAATAAATAAATAAATAAGATATAATCCTATCCCTCCCTTCCGCAAAAGAAGAAGAACACACACATACACACATACACGCATACACATGTACACACATACACATGAGAAAAGCGTAGAGAAGAGTAGAGCAACAGAGCAAGAGATGAAAGAGGTAATGATGATGCGAGTTCAATGGTAGATCAGAGCAAGAGTTCAGTCAGAGAAACCATAACGATCAGGAGGCATCACAGTACGACCACTACGAGTAATGGTTGTGCCTGCTGATGTTGTACTGGATGTAGGAACGGCTGAGTGTGTAGAAGAGGTTGTAGAGGATGTTGTACTTGTTGCCATAGGTTGTGTTGGACGCGGTGGTGTTGTATTGGTGCTGAAGCTGCTTTCGGAACCTGCGCAACCGGAGGTGCGGACGGCAAAGCAACAATGTGTCGACGGTTGCGACGATATTCACCCGAGGGTGTAGACACAACGTATGAGCGAATGGCGGGTTGACGGAGTACTGTACCAGTTTCATGGCGATCCGTGAGGTAGACTGGTTGCTCAGCTTTTAGAGGCGGCAGAGAACGAGTACGGTGCCGATCGTTGTAGTTGCTGGTTTGCCGGGCCTTGAGAGCTGCATCGGCGGCGGCAAAGTCAGATGTCGAAATCAACTGAGGTTGCAGTTGCGAGCTGGAAACGGGGACACGTGAATGGAGTTGTCTACCTATTAGGAGCTGTGCAGGACTGTAACCGGATTCCAGAGGAGTATTGCGATATGTGAGCAACGCACTGTACCAATCTGGAGAGGCAGTGAATAGATGCTTGACGGTTTTAACGGATCTTTCGGCGAGACCGTTAGCCGGTGGATATAGCGGAGAACTGGTTACGTGCTGGAATAAGAACTCCTCAGCAAATCGACGAAACTCCTCAGACGCAAACTGTGGACCGTTGTCCGACATCAATGTCTCGGGAATACCGTGACGGGCAAAGATACTTTGCAGGTGCGTAATTACAGCCTTGGATGATGTTGACGTCAGCTGGACGACTTCGATGTAGCGAGAGTAGTAGTCTACCAGTAGGAGAAAGTCACGCGAACCAAAGTGGAACAGGTCAGCAGCTAGACGTTGCCATGGTAGATCAGGGAGTGTTGTTGGGATGAGCGGTTCAGCTGGTTGAGTGTGTATGCGGGCGCACGTCGAGCAATTTGCAACATACAGCTGAATGGCCGAATTGACGGAGGGCCACCAGACAGAGTTGCGGGCAAGACGGCGACACTTGGCTATGCCTTGGTGTCCAGTGTGGAGCCGTGACAGAATGTCGTCGCGATGAGATGCGGGAATGATCAACCTGTCGTTGTAGAGCAGCAGACCGTCATCGGTAAGTGTGATGTGTGCCCGGTGTTCTACGTATGGTCGAACATCAGAAGGAGCATCGGACGAGTGTGGCCAGCCGTCAGCGCAGTAGCGAGCAAGCGACTCACACACTTGATCAGACACTTGCCACTTGGCGATGTCATCGAGGCGTTTAGTAGTTGCAGGCAGACAATCAACGGCATAGTCGATGAGCGCTGCTGTCTCAGCTGCGAGGAGATCAACATCTTGGCTGTCGACTTAGTCTGATGAAACAGGTGCTCTGGAGAGAGCGTCAGCAATGGCGAGATCCTTGCCTGGCACGTGAACAATGCGGAAATTGAAACGAAGGAGCCTCAGACGGAAACGGACAACTCTAGGCCGTAGGTCGTCTAGAGCACGGCTGCCTAGAAGCGGGATGAGCGGCTTGTGGTCGGTCTGGATCGTAAACGGCTTGCCAAGTATGAAATGTTCGAAACGATCGCATGCCCAAGTAAAAGCAAGAGCC
This sequence comes from Sycon ciliatum, assembly GCF_964019385.1. Classification (NCBI taxonomy): domain Eukaryota; kingdom Metazoa; phylum Porifera; class Calcarea; order Leucosolenida; family Sycettidae; genus Sycon; species Sycon ciliatum. Next base: position 35,111 of record NC_088655.1, read on the forward strand.
TCTTTCTCGATTTGAGAATAGCGTGTCTCAGCTGGTGTCAGAGAACGGGACTGATATGCAACTGGACGAATGGAGCCGTCAGACTGCACATGGAGGAGGACTGCTCCCAGGCCGAATGATGAGGCGTCTGCAGATATGATCATATCCAGGGTAGTCGAGTACATTGCCAGTACTGGATGCGAGCTGAGGGCTGACTTGATCGCGTCGAATGCTGCTTGGTGTGCATCGGTCCAGGACCATTCCTGGCCTTTGATCAGGAGAGCACGGAGTGGCTGAGACATCGTTGCCAAATCAGGTACGAACTTTCCCAGCTGATTCGCCATGCCAAGGAAACGACGTACTGCTGGGACATCCGTGCAGGGTTTCAGCTCCTGAACGCCGCGCACTTTCTGGGGATCAGGGTGGATGCCGTTGTCGTCGAGAATGTGTCCCAGGAACTTGACTGAACGTTGGTGGAAAGCACACTTGTCTGGGTTGAGTGTGATTCCGGCTGATGAGAGACGCTGTAGGACTGCATGCAGATTATTCTCCTCCTCGTGTTCGTCGTCACCCAAGGTTAGAACGTCATCGATCATGCAAATTGTGCCTGGCAGGTCGCTCAGCAGGTCAGACATCTGCTTCTGGAAGTACTCAGGTGCAGAGGAGATGCCAAACGGGAGTCGTCGAAAGCAGAAACGACCGATGGGCGTAATGAATGTTGTTAGCAGTTGAGATTCCAGCGACAAGGGGATCTGGTGAAAGCCCTTGTTCGCGTCCAGCTTCGAGAAGACCTTGGCTGTGCCGAGGCGAGCAAGCAGGTGATCGGTTGTTGGCATGATGTGACGTTCCCGTCGGATAACCTGGTTGAGTCGGGTAAAGAAACACTGATGCGCACGTTACCGTTGGGCTTAGGAACCACTACCATACCGGCACACCAATCGGTTGGCTCAGTTACCTTGCAAATGACACCACTCTGTTCGAGGGCCTGCAGTTCTTCGATAACTTTGGCTTCCATCGATAGAAAGATACGGCATGGTGTAGGCAGAGAGTAAGGCTGTGCATTATCGACCAGCCGAATCGTGTGCTCACTGCCAAACAAACCAACTTCCGCTAAGAGCTCAGGGTACTGCGTTTTGACAGAGGACTGCTCAGAAGTACCGGTAGTTGTGCTGAGCAAATCTGCTGGCGGACTGCAGATATGTAGGGCTTCGATTGCTGGCCGGCTGAGCAGAGGTGTTTTCAGGTGCGGTACCACGTACACTGTTGTGTCTACTGCAAAGTCGGAAAATGCAGCACGGCATATACTGAGTGTGATGCGGCCTGAAACTGCTAGAGTCGCGTTGTCTGGACCTTTCAGCATACGGTCGGACTCCTGGAGGTTGAGCTGATGGTGAGCAGATATGTCGTCATATAAGCTGGCTGGGATGGCGGTTACGTCTGCACCAGTGTCGACCTTCATTGTTGCAGGTACTGACTGCAGCAGCATGGGCATAGACCACCCAGTATCTGCAGATAATGCACCTAGGTAGGCTGGAGGATAGTGCCACTGGTCAGCAGACTGTAATGGACCAGCGCTAGCAGCAGAGGACTGCAGACTATGCATGTGACTGGTGTTGGAGGCAGACTGAGAGCTACTAGTGTGCTTCTGCATACAAACAACAGCAAATTGTCCAATCTTGCTGCAAAATGAACACTTGGCCTGACGAGCTGGGCATTGAGTGCGTGCATGGCGTTCCTAACCACACCAGTGACAGGTACTCCATTGATCAACGCCAGAGCTGTGCCTGGGTGCAGACTGACTTGAGCAAGGATGACCACTGTAACTGTGTGTATACATGCGGGGCTGTGAAGCATGACCAGTTGAATCCCTGTTGTACTGGGCCGGATGTTTCACACCTTGGTGAGGTTGTGGTCGCATGCTAAGTGCATTCAGCTCCAGTGCACAGGTACACGACTCACATGCAGAGTGATGCTGCTGTTCGAAAGCGTGGACTTGGTGAAGAGTTGCACGGGCTGACGAACTGTGACGGACAGTGGACTGTTGTGTTCGAACTGTCTCTTTCTGGCGAGCTTGTGCCAGAGCTTTGTCCAGAGTAAGTGATGGGTCCAGTTGCAGTTTCTGGGACAGGGCAGTGTCTGGAACTCCTGCAACAAGGCGATCACGGATCATCTCGTCGTGGAGCTGCTTGAAGTTGCAACGTTCTGCCAAACGAAACAAATCAGTTATGTAGCCATCAATCGACTCTCCGGGCTGTTGGGACCTCTGGTGGAATTTCACACGCTCGTACACCAGATTGCGTTTCCCGCCATAATGGTCTGCAAATTTCTGGAATACAATGTCGTAGTTGTCCGCATCCTGGTCTGATAAATGGAAACTCAGCAGGAGGTCGTCAGCCTCGTCGCCCATCGAATATAACAAAGAGTTTACTTGCACAGACTGTGCCTGCATGTGGAGACCAGAGGCGAGCCTGTATCTCGTAATTCGCTTGCTCCACTTCTCCCACACATCAGCGAACTTGAAGTCGAATGGGGCTGGAGGAGCAACTTGGGTAAGGTGGATCATCGACCGAACCTGGGGTGCCGCGGGACCCAGAGATGATACGGTGGGAAGGGATCCAGCCGCGGAGGAAACGACAGAGGGTGCAGCTTTACCAACACTCGAGACAGTGACTGCTCCTGACGAGCCAGCATTACTAGTTGTAGTACTACTAGGACCTGAGGAAACCGTGATGGAAGTAGTTGTGGGAGTGGAAACAGGGTTGTTTGAAACGCCTGTCGCCATCCCGTCAAAGAGGAAATCCCAGCGCTGCCACCATGTAATGTTATCCCGACGTCCTTAGTACGTGTCGAGAGCACACCAAAATACCAACTCAACACGGTCTCGTTGTGAGGCAAAGAACCCTCTCAATTATCAGTGCAAGAACACAAATCGTCGTGAAAGAAACATAATACAGTAAGACAGTCGCGGGTACTCCATATCGGGATCTAGTAGAGTACTTGAGGGTACGCTACGGTGCATGACACATCTAGATATGGGATGAATCATCAAAGGGATACCGTAGGGTCTAGATCTATAAAGAGAAGAGTATGAATAAGAGAACAGGCATGCACAATGGGTACACACACACATACAAGATAACACTACACACCTGGTAACAGAGACCACGTTTTGAAGGTCCCTCGAGCGGTCGTCTTAGAGAGGTCTCACTGTATATCTGTGCCCTTGCATTTTTTAAAAAATTTTATTCATGGATTCCCCAAAGGCCGGGGCCTAAGTCGAGGGGGTCTCCGTTCATGGCTTACTGGGAATATATCTGCAAAATTATAACATAATTATAGATTGAGAAGAGGAAGGGTTATAACAAATGCATACTGTAGAAATCAGCCATACCATTCTTTACTATGTTATAGAAACTCTGGAAGGAATGAAACTAGCGGGTTCGAAGTGGGTGTTGGCAAAGATGGTACGGACACGAGACACAAAGCAATGACTATTTTGGGTGGTTCTAATGTCAGGGGGGGAGAGAATTCCAGGTGGCAGCGGTAACAAAGAGGAAGGTGGCACGCGAGTAGCTGTTCGCCCTGGCAGGCGGTACAAGTTGGAGAGGGCGCCGTGCGCTGGTGGAGAGACTATAGCCCAGCTCCATAAGGGCAGTGGTCTGGTGGTGGACCAGGTGATGGAGCTCCCGGAGGCACTGGATGTGTCGCCGCCATGCCAGACTTGGCCATTGCAGGTGCGCGAACAGAGATGGCTTCGGTTCAGTAGCGGAGGGAAACACACCGTACTGTCTCAAGACGACTCGTGCCAATCTGGCCTGCAGACGCTCAAGCACCGCCGCTTGGGATGCGGACAGTTGGAACTGCCACAGTGGTGAGGCGTATTCAATGGTGGGTCGGACATAGCCAGTATAAAGCCGGTTTGTAACTTCCAGCGTTAGGCGGCTCGACATGTGGGCAAGTAGTACCACGCGTTGGCGAAATTTGGTGGTGATTGTTTCGATGTGGCACTGGAAGTTGAGGTGGCTATCAATTTGCACGCCAAGATGTCGGTGCGTGTCGACCGTGCGCACTTCTTCCTGGTTCATTCGCAGGTGCCCGATGTTTGGAGGGTCCGGTCCGTTGATACGTGGGGAGAACGTCATTTGGAAGGACTTCGTGGGGTTAAAGCGTCCACCTGCCGAGTCGGCCCATTTCAGGGCGGCATCCGTGGCAACCTGGAGTGGGTGACTATGATGCTGGGAAGAGGGAGTGGTAGGTGCAGCGACTTCCGTTCCAATGGTCGTGTCATCGGCAAAGAGAAGAACTCGACAGTGGTCCTCATCTGGGATGGTCTGCGGGAGAGAGTTGATGTACAGAAGGAACAGGATAGGGCCGAGATGGGATCCTTGTGGTACGCCAGCGGCTATAGGGCGGGTTGTGGATACGGAGGAAGTGACTTTGACCGTGAATTGCCGGTCACCAAGGCAACTGGAGAACCACGAAAGTGCGTTCTGGTTTGCAAACTTTCCCAGATGGTAGAGGAGGACTGGATGCGGCACTTTGTCGAACGCCTTAGCGAAGTCCAGGAACAGGGTGTGGTAGGTGCTCCACTTGTCCATCGCCTTGGCTATCCTAGATGTCAGCATGACGAGCTGATCCAGTGTTGACCTCCGGCGGACTGGTGGGCAGAGATTATGTTATGTCTGGATAGGTACCTCGACAGGTGCTCCGCGATGATCGAATCTAGGAGCTTGGCAATGGCCGGAAGGAGGGAGATTGGTCTATAGCTGGTGGGTACTGCCGGTTGTCCATTATTCTTGAATACTGGGATAACAGTGGCGGTTTTCCAGTCTACTGGTAGTTGTCCGAGACGTAGACTGAGGTTGAGAAGCTGACACAAGGACTGCGTGATCACGGCCGCAGTGTCTTTCAGGATTCTATTTGTTATCAGTCCTCCGGTGGATTTTCTTGCCGGAAGTGTTCGGAGCTTTCGGAAGACTTCTTCTTCAGTTATTCTGGGCAGATCAAACTCATGGTCAGGTGTAGAGAACGAGGGCGTCAGGAGAGCTGCAGCTAGGTCGAAGCTAGGGTTTGGCGAGAATTGTCTTACAAACGTGTCTGCCAGCTTTTCTGCCTTGCTTGCGTCGCATGGGGCTTCCCCACTCTCGTCGGTTAGCGTCGGTAAGTTAGCCGTCTGGCTCGTAATGTGCGCGAGCTTCTTGGCTTGTGCCCACCACCTGTAACTATTCTTTTCACTGTCGATACGCGAGCACAATTGGTTGAAGTAGTCCGCTTTGTTGCGCTTGAGGCTGCTCGAGAGGGCGTTGCGAACCACCCTGTACGCAACCCAATCCTGCACGGTGTTGGTTCGCTTGGCTAGGGCAAACATCCTGTTTCGCTGTCTGTGCAGTCGATTGTGGCTTGCCGTGAACCAGGGCTTCGCAGTCTCCTTTCTTCGTGGTCTGAGCAAACGTGTAGCCAAGTGACGGCGGATGCTCTCGTGAGCATAACTCTGCCAGGAAAACCAAGCGCTCTCGATTGAGGTAGCTCTTTCTAAACATTCGTACAGGGGCTGTGCCCATAGGTCGGCGCGCATAACTTCGAAGTTTGTACTTGCATAATCCGGAATGGATATGTCTGTCTGGTGCTGCTCTCGAGGTTGGAAGAGTTTGACATTGCAGATGACTGGGCAATGGTCAGATAGTGGTGGGAGAACTTCAGGCTTAGTGACAAGATGGGGAGTGTTTGTGATGATGAGATCGAGAAGGGACGGGGAGGACCGGCCTGTTGGTGAGTAGCGTGTCGGCGTACCACTTACAAGTTGGAGAAGTCCCAGGTCATCGAGAATGGTTGATAGCTGCCGACCTTCCGTGGTATCCGGATCTGATTGGAGCCAACTAGATAATTTACAATTGAAGTCCCCAAGCAAGAGGAGTGGGACATGCGGATGATCTAGGTGGCGAGTGACAGTGGCGCGAAAGACAGTAAAGAATGTATCTCGTACCGCAACATGGCTATGTGGGGGTCTATAGAATGCATTGAAAACACATAATTATAGGGTACTTAGGGTTGTCCCGTTTGTGGTAACTTAAACAGATGTCCTCTAGGGAGGAGGATTCAAGGTGTGGGCAGCGTGAGAAATACGGTGTTAGAGTGGATCGAACGTAGATGGCTACCCCACCACCAGTAGACGAAAGTATTGCATTATTCCTATCGCGCCTATACAGATTGTAGCCATTTAGTCTGAGCACAGCGTCCAGGAGGGACTGATGAAACCATGTTTCAGAGAGAAAAATTACGTCCAGATTAGAGTTACATAGCAGCTGTTCAATCACTGCCAGTTTGCTTACCGCACTTTGACAGTTGAGCTGGCGAACACGTAGACCCGAGAATTCCTATGCCTTGCTTTGTGCTTGCTCTTGCTGGGGAGTGGCGTCCCTGGCCAGCATCCTCTTCGCTTCAGCCTCAGAAACGGGCTTCCAGTCCTTCATGATGGTATCTCTTGGAAGACTACATACGATGCCCGTCTTTCTCAGGTCTTTGTACAACGGTAGTACTGGTCTTCGTGCTGCGCGTTGCTTGGCAGTGAGATCGTGGTTGACATAGATGTTAGCGTCACCAATCTTTAGGCTACACATATGTTTCATTAGCATGGTCTTTGTAGGAGCTGTTGTACGCACTCGAATAAGCCGTGGCTTACCTCCTGTTACTGGTTGACCCAGTCTCTGTGACTGCATATCCGCTGCAGCAGCTCCTGGCACAAGGGACTGCAATGTTTTGGCAATATTCTCATCAGGTAGCTCAGCCATTCCGGAGATGATGACGTTGTTGCTGATCTCATGTTGCAGCCGCTGGTCTTCAATCAGCATGCGTACTTCCTGGGTAGTGAGCAGTGAGCACCGGCTCAGGAAGCGCCTGTGGGGTGGAGGCGTCTGTCTGCTACGGTATCGCTTGCTGCATGCGTACTACAGGGTCCGCGGTTTTCCAAGGTGTCCAGACGCTGGTTGTGGCCGTACACATCAGACTGCACAGTCGAGAGGTACGACTTGCTCTCTTCCTGCAGCTCGGCCAGTTTGACAACCCGCTTGACATTGTCCGCCAGGCGGGCAGACAGTGAGGTACGGTGGCTCGAGTTCATCGTACGTAGCTCTTCAAATATATCTTCAAGGCCGTTCATACGGTGCTTCAAATCCGTGTATGCACTGTGCATTTCTTGCACCTCCTGTCTCACTGATCTCATCTCTCTCGTCATCTTTGATACTTTCTCCTCGAGGATTTCGGCCATTGCAGATTTGAACTTTGAAATTAAAACATCTATGTCAACAATACCGGTGGTGTTGATCACCTCAGCCGCCACATCTACGGACGGATCATCCACTTCAATCACTGCGGATGCTTCGGTGGGATGCAGCTGGGCCGAGCAGCGTGTAGCATGACCAGGGCGCTTCTGGGTCGATATCCCTCCAGGGCGAATGTTGTCCGGTGGAGATCTCTCCGAAGCAGCACTTCTTCTACATGCGGGGGTAACGGGTTGACTAGTAGGCTTGTCCTTCACTGATACTGGAATTCTTGAAGCCATATTTGGTATTAGACACTGGCTACTGCTGAATTCTGTCGGAGCTCAGAAACATGCAACCGTATTCAAACAAGCATCTCGTTAGTTGCATTAAAGGTGTGAATGACAGCAGTAGTAAAGGATTGCATCATTGTGTGAATAAAATGTCAAGTTGAATTGACATGACTGTGTACACCATGTTTATTCATGCAGTGTCAAAGGATGGAAACAATGTGCAGTAAAGCGATGGAAGAAGGAAAAATATAGTGAAGACGAGAATAATTATGATTCTAACATGTTTTCGTACAACATTCATCAGGAATCGTCGTTGTACTAAAGGGTTTTGCAACACAGTTGAGCTATTAAAGAAAACAGAAGTTAGAGGCTGTATACATGACGGCAGTGCATCCCACGGGGAAGTGAAGCACGTGATCCCAAGAGATTGCCGTGATACGTGAAAAACGAAAATCTGTACACACGGCAGGATGCACGTATAGCACATGCAGTATAGAACAGTCCACGAAATGCCACGGGATGTATCCCTCCCCCTCCCCAAGCCCCTGACGGCACCAGGACCGTACCGGGATTGCTCGCCGGATACGTTGGCGCCAAAATATGAGTACATGTGACTCCATGGCAGCATGTCTCGATGACAGCATGTCTCCATGGCAGCATCACGCACGGGATAAATCCTGCCATTGTGTCAAACGCCTCAGTTAAACAGTACTGTACTTGGACTATGATAATTTAGATAAACAATAAGCAGCAGAAACAAGCAGTGGTTTCACACGATGATTGTTTTGCGGTGTAGATATGGACTGATTACCAGTTGTGCAAGGATGGAGAGCCAAGGATTAATTTATAGTAAAGAAAATGACCAAGGAACTACATTTTGCTCTGTAATGTCCAGTAACACCACCAGTTGCTAAAAAATCAGCTAATGCGATAACCTTGCACGGCACTCACCGATGGCACTGATGTTATACAACTAACTGGCTCTCAGCTCTAGCACGTCTTGGATGCGCACTCCAACAGCCTTCCAACTTTGAGTGCTGATGGAAGAAAACAACAAAAAACTACAACAAAAAGATTTCAAAATAACAACAAAAAACTAAAATGTTACAAGTTATAAGTTATAACTAACTGTCTACCAACGTAACCAGATCATATTATGCAGTCAGCGAGTGCGACAAAATGGCACAAAACTGACAAGGAGTACTGAGACATTCGGCAACCTGACACCTAGCTCCAACACTTCTCCGAGGCGTAAACCAACAACCTTTCAACTTGGAAGGCTCAGATTAGGAAAGTTCCAAGAGGGGAAGGAAAGCGCAACGAAGAAGAGAACGAGCTACGCCCCACAGCAAGAAAGAATGCAGAAAGTTACTGGATAATGACGAAACTAGTAAGACTATTGGACATACCGGTCTTACTACAACTCAACGACGGAAAGCAACGGACCACCCAACTTGGGAGGCTCAAGTTTATGTAATAAACTTAGAAAGGGGAAGCTAAGCGAAGACGACATGTGACAAACCGAAAAATAATATCCTACTGAACTCCACTGTCATGTAAATATGATGGACTAGTTATGTACAATAACAAGTAGTTCCACACGAAGTACGTTTTGCCGTATAGGTCATGACGGCCTATCAGGTGTGCAAGGTAACATTTTGTCGTTCTCCTTTTTTTACCATAACTAAATTGGCTCACCATCTGAGTTCAACAAAAAAGCAAAACATCACACTACATTCTCCGACTCCTGTTTTGGCTGTACTCACACTACTTGAAAGGTTGACGCGAATGTCACGTTCAAAACTAGACAAATGTACTTGAAAAAGCCTTTCCAAGCACACTGCACTTCAGTGACGACTTGAAACATTTTGTCAGCAAATTACCATGGAGAAACATGATGCCATGTGGTAGTTTTGCAAACCACGAGGCACGTTTCTTCAATTTTTTTGCGCTCGATCAACTTATTTGCAATTTTCAGTTCATGAGAAATCAGAAACAGTTATATTGCTTGGATCATGGAGTTCGTTCGCCATGGAGTTCGTTGTTTGAATGCTTAGCCTGATGCTTTAAATGGGAGTTCAGCAAGTGATAATTAAGAAGGTGAAAATTAGTGGTTATGAGGGCTGCGTCGCACCCGCCTGTGTGGTTTCTCAGGAAGTTTGAGTTATGAAGTCTGAAACGGTCTCTGGTGGGATGACGACTATACCATAGCTCAGTGGTTAGAGCATCGCTGGCTACAAGCAAGGGTCCCTGGTTCGAGTCCTGGTAGTGACATTCAATTTTTTCTTCAGACTTTTCCCATTGCTTCTTTCCCTCAAACCAGGGGTTGAATGGTTTTAAAATTTTTTGGAAAATTGACTGGTCCTTTGAATAATTTGGACTATTGTTCTTTCTCTACAGGGATCTTAGGGAAGTTCCACTGTCACTGTCACATTCATCTTTGTGTGCAATAACGGAGTCACTACCGACAACGTCCAATATTATGACCACAGTGCCGGTTAGGGATTACCTGAGACGTAGGTATCCTCGTTTTCTTTTACTCTTTTATAAAGAACGCTAACAACAAGAGTTTAAAATTGCTGAACAGTTTCGCTCCCTTCTCAACAGTGCACTACAGGGAAAGATGAAATAACTAAAAAAAACGATAACAAAGGCAACCCGTTCATCAAAGATTAAATCTAACACTTGACAAGGCGAGGATGAAAGGGGTGGCTATTAAAAATATGTTATTTATACTGTATACAGATCAGGGTTTTTCTCTTCTCACTCGTGGCAGATCTAAAATGCATCTTTCTGTTTTGGTGGGATAGTACATTCGTGAACTGTCCCCAGGGCTTTGTCCCAAAAATGCAATGCCGCGTTGTCTTTGCAGTTATTTGGCGTTAGTCCTCATGTATTTGTGAGTAATACCACATGAATTTCTCCTACCGTTTTCTTTTTCTCCCGCTCAGTATATCGTGCCGCTTTAGTCACCTAGTCCCTCCCCTTTCATTCTCGCTTCATGAAGTGCTAGATTTGGTCTTTGATGAACTCGTTGCCTTTATTATTTGTAGTTTTTGAAATATTCCATCATTCCCTGCGTTGCGCTGCTGAGAAGGGAACGAAAATAATTTGGCAATTATAACTTATTCCGATCGTCCTTTTGCTTGGTTCTGCTGCCTCGGTGCATTAAAAGCGCTGAGCAAACTCCAGCACTAACTTTATAAGTCCAGAACACCAGTGAGGATCAAAAGTGACCATGCGCCACACTGGAGTGAAGCGGGGCTATATTATCAGAGGCACGAAGGCAAATAGCAAGCCATGGCCCAAACACAAACACCGAGGACATCAAGTGGATCAAAGCAAATCCGGTCAGTCCGGGAACCGCACAATTAACCATGTCAAGCATGGAAATAGGCCAAGTCCAACTACAAGGAAGGCGAAAACTGAAAGGCGCACAGTAAGCACAGCGACGTATAAATAAAGAACAAGACGTGTGAAACAAAGCATGCAGTCAACAAAACTGCACACACAATGCAGAGGTCAGAGACGCACAAAATGTCAAAGGAAAGATAAAAACCATGACAGCTTGATCAACGCCGGGTGCAAAGCTGCAGGACTTACTTTTAAAAGCTGTAGCAGAGCAGAGGACCTCAGCACTAAAGCAGTCAGCCGGCGGGGTGACGTCATGGCAATAGAAGCGGCGAAGTGTAGGAGCACTCTTCCAATCAGCAGCTGCCAAGATAGCAGCAGTAGAGACACCGCCAGCATGGGCATATAGCAGATGCGGCCGCGCCACAGGTATATTCATCAATGCCAGCAGGACCAAGCAAGCACCTCCTTCAACCAACGGGCAACGGTAGAAGAAGAGACAGTGTTAGGTTCGGTAGACAAGAGACAAGTAGTTTATTGGTTAGAATATACGAAGTAGAAAACTGTTTAGATTCAATCTGAAAACGACAGAGAAGACCTTCAAAGATATGCGTGCGTGCATACACAGTAGAGCTAAAGTTGTACGGCATTACGTCATAACATAACACGCCCCTTCGAAGATAAAATTCCATGGGTGTCAACCGGACACAAAATAACAAACACAGTAACATAATAATAATTATACTCTCACGCCCCTTCTGAGATAAAACCTGGTTTTGTCTCAACAAAAATAAATAAATAAATAAATAAAGTCATAACAGACGAGATGAAATGACATAGGCATGATGTCAAGATGAGACCAAATGCTACAGACAAACATTGTCACACATATGACTGTCCAGACGTAGATGTAATGGTGAGACTAGCGGAGTCAACACATGGGGGAACGAAGTAGTAGTAGTAGTAGTAGTAGTAGTAGTAGTAGTAGTAGTAGTAGTAGTAGTAGTAGTAGTAGTAGTAGTAGTAGTAGTAGTAGTAGTAGTAGTAGTAGTAGTAGTAGTAGTAGTACTTGGTCCGCCCAGTTAAAATTGGCGCTTATCTTCACACTTGTCTCAGGAAAGAAATACTAATATTTGAAGCAAGCTACGGTCACAAAGCACTATATACATGATTATTTACATGTCAGTAAGCAACTCAGTCGAAAATTCAAGCAAGTTACACATCTTCCTCGCCACTATCGTCGCTGGAGGAAGAGCTCAAAACGTACGATCCGGACAGCTGCTGCACAGGTCGTTTCATAGCTTGTTCCACTTCTCCTCGTCTCGAATCACGCTCAAAGGCAGTGCGTGCCTGTCACCTTCCCATCAGAAGCTGAGTGAGACTGCCCGCATGTTGACTGTGTTATCCCCGTTCGTCGCAATAATGCGACTTTGTTTGAGACAAAAAGGCAACGCCATATCAGTGTCCTTTTTTCAAATCGCCTCTTGCGCTTGTCGGACTTGCTGATCAGCACCCGTACCCACGCGAGCCGCTGGTGCTTGTACATGCAGCGCAGTGATAGCTTCCGCTTGATGTAGCACCTGTGCGTACTGCACCTACAACGCCGTGCACCAGGCTTTTCGGCTAGTTTCCTGAAAGTCCTTTGCACGAGTGTTTCTCTCAGGACTTGGTGTTTCCTTTGATTAGCTCCTTTGCCCTGTCCTCTGTGAGCTTCAAAGTGTGTCCGCCGGATTGGTCTCACTTACTGGAGACATCGACATGAGCTGCAGTTTCTTCGTCAGCGATTTGCTGGTGATAGCCCTTCACTAGGCGCTGTACTGTGCAAGCACTGAAATTCAAGCTCGCGAAGCGCTTTTTCAGCTTTTCTATACCTCCCCAGAGTAAACAATCCTTGCCATCAGACAGCTGGAAGTAGACAGAAACTGTATTCTCCATCGCTCTGAAATGCGAACATCCTGACCTATTTTACGGACTCGAGCGGAGGTTGCAGTGTTTTCTTGCGCTGACGGAAGTGTTCGTCGGCGGCAGCTCCGTCAAAAAGACTCAAACGAACTGATCGCAACTTCTGTGATGGTTTGTGCTGCCATGTCGTCGGATGCAATGGTCAATGGTCATGTTCGGATGGTGAATCGGCGGTTCCATGCCGTATGGCACAGGCAGAACACCAAAAAAACAAGTGAGAAGATAAGCGCCAATTTTAACTGGGCGGACCAAGTAGTAGTAGTAGTAGTATTTATCATTTTACTAGGGCAATCCCCACAGACTGTGAGTCTTTTTACAGGGTACCCTAGGTAAGTGCGTGAAATAGAGCTAAATGAAGAAAGCCGTAAGTGCGTGAAATAGAGTAAAGAAAAAAGAAAACGGTGGCTGCACACTGTGCCATTATGTGTTGCAAAAGAGGCTGCGAAGAGTACTGTTGAACATTGCAAAGGAGGCTGCCTGGCGGCATGCTGCTGGAAGCGAATTCCACCTGTCAGCAGCCAGGTGAGGCAAAGCATAGAAACCGTACCGTGACGAAGCATTAGGCAGGGCTAAAGCCAGGGCGGACTGTCCCCTGGTCAAGGCATTGGTATGGTTGCTATTTGATCTAAGTACAAAAAGCTCGGCAAGTAGAGGGCTGCGGCGGCCATGCACACATTTATAGACAAGGCAAAATATCTTTAGGTTATAACGGATGGCGACAGGAATAATTTTGTGGCGTTGACAAATGGTGGCGGTTGGGTGGCATGGTGGGTAGCCAAATGTTATCCTGAGGCTACGTTTGAAGCATCGAATGAGTGTGTTGTATAGGGTTGCTGATATCGTGTGAACGTAGCAGTTGCTGGCGTACTCCATGGTGGATTGGATAATGCTTAGGTAAAAGGAACGTTGTGCCTGGGTGGTGATGTGATGTCGTATTCTGCGGAATGCGGCCAGCTTACGGTTGACGTCAGCAACAACTTTCCCGACCTGCTCCTTGAAGGCAAGGTGCTGGTCGACTAGCACTCCAAGGTAACGGACACACTGGGAAGGGGATACTGGGAAGTTACCACAGATGACAGTGAAGGTAGGTGGAAATGGGGTTGTCTTCCGGCGGACGATTAATAGTTGAGTTTTGTCGGGGTTCAGTAGGAGGCCCAGTTCCGTGAGGTGTGATTTAACCGCATCGAAGCTCTCTGATAGTCGGTCCTGTATCGTGTTGATGCAGTTGCTCGATGCGTAGAGTCCTATATCGTCGGCGTAGAGTATGTTAGATGTGTGAGTTGGTGTGACGTCTGTTACGTGTCTTGTGTAGATTGTGAAAAGAACGGGGCCCAGGACAGAGCCTTGAGGTACCCCTCGACTACAGGTCACGGAGTCGCCGGATGTTTTTGTGGAGGGGTTCGTCACTGTCTGTCGACGAGCGCTTAGATAGGAGGCGAACCAAGACAGTGCTGTGCCACAAATACCGCAGGAGTAGAGCTCGTTGATGAGTGGCTGGTGCTTGACCCGGTCGAACGCCTTGCTCATGTCCAAGAATAACACTCCGGTGTTCTGACCGTCATCCAAGCGTTGTTACTTTGATATAGCCAGTGAAAGTGCATCCTCTGTGGAATGATCAGAGCGGTAGGCGAACTGTTGGGGAGGAAGAATGTTGAGCTCTGGGTGGGTGTTGATATAGCGCTGCAGTTGATGAAGGACGATCTTTTCTAGAAGCTTGGATACGATGGGGAGTAGAGATATGGGGCGATAGTTAGAGGGACATTCTGGATTGCCTTTCTTGAAGAGGGGGAATACAGACGCTACTTTATATATGTCTGGAAAGGAACCGAGGGAGAGTGATTCGTTGAAAATGAGACAGAGGGGACCGGCTAGTTCTTCTGCACAGATCTTCAGAGGAAGGGGTGGGAGTTCGTCGGATCCGGTGGATTTGAAAGGGGAGATCTTCTTGAGGAGCTTGCTGACTTCAGTGGTAGTGACAGGGGTGAAATTTGCGAAACTGGTGAGCTGTCGGGGGCCTTGGGGGATTTGCAGGGAAGGAGGTCGCTCTGGGTCAGAGACGACCGATCCAAAGAAGTTGGTGAGGCTGGAAACGTCGGCTTTGAGAGGTGTTGGAGTGGTGTTCCGACCAAGGAGTTTGTTGAGCAGTTTCCATTGGCGGCGAGGATCATTTCGGCAGTCTGAGAACTCCCTTACTAAATATTGATTCTTTAGGCGTTTGTTAAGCAGCGTGCCTTCTCTTCTTGCTGCACGGTACAGTTGCAAGAGCTGGGTGTCAGTCGGGTTTCTCATAACCGCGCGGTGAAGATGTTTGCGACGGTGGAAGAGATTTGTTAGCGCTGGTGTACACCACGGGGATGGCTTAGGTTTCCGTGATTTCTGACTGCGACAGGGCCGTAGTGGACACAGCGTGTTTACGGCCAACAGGACGCTGTCGCGAAACGCTGATGCTGATTCATCCAGCGATTGGGAGGTGCCGCTCGTCGATTCGGCCACATTCTTTGCGATTTCTGTTTTCAGCATATCAGGGCTGATTGAAGACAGAGTTGGTCGGCGGATATGTCGTATCCCTGTAGTTGCGGGTGATGAAGCTCTACCAGGGGCGCTGTAGGAGAAAGTTACAAGGTGATGATCACTGACGTCTACTACGGGATGTACAGCTTGGTTCCAGATGAAAGCTCTGGAACTGCCTGGCGCACGACCTAGCAACTGTTGATCGACCAGTACAACGTCTAGACATGATTGGCTGGGGAATCGTGTGGGAGAGGAGATTATGTTCTCAAGGTGAAGTGAGCTGCAGAACTCTTTGAAATGGTGAAGGTGGGATGTGGGTGGTGTTCGCAGTGTGTCACAGTTTAGGTCACCCAGAACAATCATCGGTGCACGTGGGTTGTAGAGATGATCGGCGGTATCTGTAAGAAGCTGCCAAAAGCCCACAGTGTTGTTTGGGGGCCTGTAGACACAGGTCAGTGTAAGCTGGTCAGTTTTTGTGGTCTGCACCACAATGCACAAGACTTCAAGCTGGTTTGGATTTGGGAAGGTGATGGCAGTGACAGTGAGTGAGTGCCTGACATAAAAACATATTCCTCCACCTTGCTGGCTAGTCCTGTCAGATCTAAGTATAGAGTAGCCAGGTATTGCAACTAGGGCATCGCTTATAGTGTCATTGAGCCAAGTTTCAGTAATGGCTAATACATCTAGGTTAAAATTATGCAAAACGTGGTGGACTTCTTCAACTTTGTTCCTGAGGCTGCAAATGTTGAGGGTTCCTACATTAAGGCTAGTGTGGGGTAACTTACAAGTGTTTGATGGAGGAGGAGGGGAGAGTGGTGGCTGCACGCCTGTGGCTGTAGACCGGTTAGAAGCTGCCCTTGCGTCTGCGGATCCGCTTGAGGAGGTTTTCGACCTCTTTCGCACTGACTTCGTTAGCCCACGTGACCTGTGGGTCTGTGTCGTTGTTCTGGCATTCCGAGGTGGCACTGTTACCTGGGCGAAAGGAGTTCTTTCCCCTCTTCACTGGAGTAAAGCCATCGTCTTCAGTGTCCGGTGATGGGTGTGTGGTTTTCCCCCTGGAGGTGGCCAGAGCAGTCGTCGGCGTGACTGGGGTGCAGGCGACTGTGTTGGCGGCTGGCGACGCTGCTGGCTTCGCTGGGGTCAAGCTTGTGTGCGGTACTGCGGCTGCGACCACCTCAGTGCTGGCAGGTGGTGCGCGTGCGGTTGGACTTTGCAGGGCTTGACTGTACGTGTTTGGTGGTGGTACAGCTACAACTACCTCCGTGCTGGCAGACGGGCCTTGACTGCACGCCTCCCCAGCTGGTGGCGGTGTGCATGTCGTGGATGTCTCAACTACCTCCGTGCTGCCAGACGGGCCTTGACTACACGCCTCCCCAGCTGGTGGTGGTGGGGCTCGCCCTGTACGGGGTGGTGCACGTGCGTTTATGCCCTTATTTGGGCATTGTGCTGCGAGGTGGTCAGGGTTGTTGCACACATTACAGTAGTAGATCTACTCACTAGATCTAAGACTCTAACCCAGACGAATGCATGATGAAAAAAGAGAAAATAATAAGGCACCCATTTTTATAGTCCAGGGGATGGCCCACGCCTGATAAAAAGAATAAACAGAGAAAACTCGGAAAAAAGACAGTTCAATAACTTCAATTGCACACTGATCACTAAAGAAGAAGATGAGTCCGTCTATGAGGAAAGCCGAGCCTCAACCACCTCCAGACCAGTATTGTCTGGGTTGAGATGGATGCTGTTGCACACATTGCAAGTACGCACCTGGCCATCGTAGCGTACGCGTACAGTCAGCCCGCCCTGGGTTTTTATGACGGACGGGATGTGGGTGCCCTTGTTTAGCTTGAAGGTCAAATGTCGTATACCCGTAGCAACTCTCAAGCCAGATTTCGTGACAATGTGCCCATGCCGTACTCCCTGCGTGCCTGCGCATGTCCCGTACCCCGCCAAACAGACAATGAGATCTTGGTCAGAGACCCAGATTGGTGCATCCAAGACTCTGATTTCAACCAGGGGTTCCGTGAAAAAATGGACAAGAATGGCGGTTCCGTCCAACTCAATGCCGTGATCTGCCATGGCCATCGCACTCTCGTTGGACAGGAAAGTTACAATGCATCGACTATTTGCACTTGTCTGTACCGATAGGAGGTCATCATAGCCGGAGGCCGCGATCGCCTCAGCCACAACCAAGATTTTGATGTTCCGGGGCAGACAAACTTCACGGAGTTCTGCTTCAGCTGTTCAGCAGGCACATCTTTCCAGACTGGAAACGTTTCCTCGTTGTTCATTTCTTGATTCCTGATAGACTGGACTTATGACATATGAAATTGGCAGGCAAAACGATTAAGGAAAAAACACACTACAGAGGAGCGTCAAAAACTGCATCCGACTTGTAAACTGAAAAAAACGTACGGACGAAGAAAGCGGCGATTACGCCAGAGGACACGGCCACTAGGCATCTTGACGATGTAGTCGCGCCGACTGCCAATTGCGACAATGACGCCACGCATGGACCACAGCTTGGTCTGGTGGTGCTGAACATCAACGTGGGTGCCAATCCGTAGAGAATGGAGAGAGCGTGCCGATTTGTCATAATGTGTTTTCGGATCTACAGAGTCCACAGCTTCAGCAGACGCAATCCAGTGTCGATCAAAGCTGGCACGGTGGGCGAACACAAACGACTGGAGGGACTGACGGAACACCACTTGGGCGGGGCTGCTGCCATTAGGGCGGGGAGTATTGCGCCACTCCAACAGGCCGCGTTGGAAGGAGTCTACATCCAGATCTCCATTCCGGGTGGTCTTCTCAATGAGCAGTTTCACTGCTTTCACTGCTGATTCCGCATGGCCATTGGATTGAGGGTAGTGTGGGGTGGAAAAGCACTGTTCCACACCCCAACGCTCACAGAACTCACGTACACGGGAAGCGGCAAACTGCGGGCCTCCATCAGTGAATATCTTGCGCGGTACGCCAACATCTGCGAACCAACGGCGGAAGTGACAAATGATGTCATGGGAGGTAGCGGTACGGCCAATTCGAGCTACACACGGCCAGCCGGACAGACGGTCAGAATATACCAGGAACTGCCAGCCTTGACAGGAGAAGAGATCTGAGCTGGCATACTCGAATGGAAATGTCGGCTGTGGCTCGCGCATCAATGGCTCCTTCTGCTGCGAACGTTGGAGCTCACGACAGACAGGGCAGGCACGGATCAGGGCTGTGATGTCATCACTCATCCTCGGCCAGCAAACCACTTGACGCGCACGATGCTTGGTACGTTCCAGGCCCTGGTGAGACGAATGCAGGTCAGTCAGTACACGGCATTGTAGAGACTTGGGCACAACAAGACGAGAGCCACGGAGAACGATGCCGTTATCCAGGGTGAGGTGCTCACGGCCATTCCAATACGGAGCGAGAGCAGGTGGCATGTGACGTCTGGCAGAAGGGAAGCCGTCACGAATATATGAGACTAACTGCACGTAATCAACGTCAGACTGAGCGGCATCGCGGAGCTCGTGGAACGGAAGACCAAATAGTGCTGATCCGGAGTCATCCTGCTGAAGGCATGCACGGATGGCTTGTCCAGATAGCGAGTCGGCTTCTCCCAGGAGATCATCGGCAACCGGGTTCTGCACTGGAGCACGCGACAAGGCGTCAGCAAAGGCATGCTCAGAGCCCTTGCGCCACGAGACGTCGAATTGATAGAGTTGTACCTTGGTCATCAGACGTTGGAGCCGAGGATTCTCAACCTGGTCCAGTGTGTAGGTGTTCAATATTGGAACAAGGGGCTGATGGTCAACAACTACATGAAACGACATGCCAGCAAGATAGGTGTGGCATTTTCGGATGGCCCAGGCGACACCCAACATCTCCAGTTCGATCATTGCGTACCGGGATTCGGTGTCGGTGATGAATCTGCTGCCGCACTGAATGAGGCGCCACGAATTATTCTGGTACTGCCAGAGGCCAAATCCGAGACCCTTGGTCCTAGCGGCGTCACACTCGAAACGTGTCTGTGCTGACGGGTCGAAGAAGGCCAATAACGGTGGGTCAACAAGTGCTTGCTTCACAGCGTCCATAGCGACTGTGTGCTCGGGCAGCCAGAGGAACTCATTCTTGGCTTTCAGCAGACCGCGGAGAGGCGCTGCGTGTTCGGCGATGGTTGAGCTGAAATCACTGCACTGGTTGACGAGACCCATGAATGATCGCAAGTCAGTGCGATTGGCAGGGATCTCGAAGTCGGTGATAGCGCGGGTCTTGTCCTGGTCTGTCTTCCAGCCGGACTTGTTTATCACGTAGCCGCAGAAATTGATCTCGGTCTCGGCGAAAGCAAACTTCTTGGCTGACAGGGTGATACCATACCGACGAGCGCGTTGAAGAACTTCACGAGTTCGTTCCAGGTGCTGCTCAAAGGAATCAGTGAAGACCAGGCAGTCATCCACGACCTTGGAGAATTGCTCAATACCAGCGAATGCTGCATCGGTCCGCTGGTTGAATTCGTCGCCAGCAGAAATCAGACCTTGTGGGTTCCGCAGGTACTGATATCTGCCCCACTGTGTGATGAATGTGGTCAAGCTTCTGGACTCCTCGTCCAAGGGGACCTGCCAGTAGCCGTGGCGAGCATCCAGCTTGGTAAAATACTGGGCGTTACCAAGGTTAGAAACAACATCGCGAGGTGCGCGCATGGGATGCGCGGGCCGGGCGACTTGCTTGTTAAGCTTAGTGAAATCCACCGTCATCCGGACTTCTCCAGTGCCTTTCTTTTCGGCTATGACGATGGGGTGACACCACTCCGTTGGCTCTGAGACCGGTGCGATGATGCCATCTGCGACCATCTTGTCCAGCTGGAGTTTCACCTGGTCACGATGGGCGTAAGGTAACCAACGGGCATTGTTCAACTTGAACGGCTGGGCGTCAGGCGCGTGTTGGTTGTGCATCGGCTGACCGTCCATGGGTCGGAGCGTGTCCTCTGCAAATACGTCAGCGAACTCGTCGAGGAGGTCCTGGCGGATACGTACACGCTGGTCTGGTGTAGGGTTGCTGTGCTCTGCGGAACGGGATGTCCCTTGTGTCACTGAAGCGATCTGTGGCCAGTTAGGCGGCAAGAAACCTAACGCCTTGAGCGATGAGCGCGACAGCAATGCGCTACTGAGTTCGTCGTACACATGTAGACGAGTGGTGTGCGTGACATCACGAGCGACAACCCTGGCGGGAACAGTTCCCAAGCTGGTCAATGGCTGACCGTTCACGGCGACAACATGGTCGGGGTCAGGTTCCAGATCAGCTACACTGCCACCAAGTCTGCGGAGATGACTAGCACCAATAGCATCAACATCCGAGCCAGTGTCTGGCAACCACTCTAACGTGCACGACCGGTCGTTGTCGTCAAGACGTGTTGACAGCATCACTTTGTCACCAGCCTGCACTGCTAGAATGGTGAGGCATTCAATGGTCTTGCGGCACATTGCCGTGAAGTGGTCCCTGCCCTTGCACTTACGGCACTCTTTGCCCTTGGCAGGACACATTGACTTCGTGTGCTGGGATCGTCCGCACTGCGAGCACTTAGCCGGCTTGTCAGCTGCAGCAGATTTCGGCTTACTAACCAAGCGGATTTGCTGCGTTGATACGATGACCTTGTTGCGGCATTCACGGATGCCAGTACCATGCCGTCACCGGGATGTTGTGCAGCTTCTTCAGCCCTGCAGATCTTGGCCGCGGTTTCCAGGGTGAGGGACGGAGCTGCCAGGAGCTTATGGCGCGTGTCGTCGTTGGCTATGCCAACTACGATGCGGTCTCGCATCATGTCGTCCGTCACCTTGCGGAGGCTCTGGGGACAAGTACTGCATAGCTGAGGTGTACATGTGCTGCACAGCTCCATGTCAGGGAAATCGCACTGTGCAAACAGCTCCCTCATTGCAGTAAAGAAGGAATCAAATGACTCATTGCGCTGCTGCTTTCTATTGTAAAACGCAATTCGATCTAGGAGGGGGTTCCGTTGGCGTCGGATGTACGCTTTTACTGCTATGATGATCTCCGAAGCATCGGCACTGTGGGAGATGACAATCACATCTTCGCGCATGAAACGACGAATGTCGGCATCGAACGCCTGGCGAAGAGCGGACACCCGAGTCTCACGACTTTGTTTGGCGAGGTGCTGGCACACAGCATAATCTCTCCAAACCTCCTCACATGCCGTGAAATCGGCCATGGTTGCAGTGCTGAGCAACACCGGTCGCTCGACAGAAATCGGCTTCTGACTGCAGGATGTCGAAGTGCTGGGTGGTGCCTGGTTGTCGCGCGTTGCGTTTTCGACCAGTGTGGTGAGGCGAGTCTCGCGTGCCTCAGCCGCTTTCATCTGCTGCTGCATCAAGGCGAGCAGGGATACGATTTCAGCACTGATTGGGGAAATTCCAGGTTCCGCAATCACGACAATTATACAAATTCTACAACTACAAGACACTTATGCTACACGATCGATCGTTTGAAAATAAAAGGCTACAGAATTCACGGACAACTACAGGCTGTCAAATATTCCGTACTCAGGTTACTAGTAGTTCACTGCGCCATGTTAGGTTCGGTAGACAAGAGACAAGTAGTTTATTGGTTAGAATATACGAAGTAGAAAACTGTTTAGATTCAATCTGAAAACGACAGAGAAGACCTTCAAAGATATGCGTGCGTGCATACACAGTAGAGCTAAAGTTGTACGGCATTACGTCATAACATAACAGACAGAAGCCATCTAGCTGCCACACAGCGGATCAACGGCCACACTCAAGCAGATGCTGAACAGGACACAGGGCAGCAACAGAGAATGGGCATACTTGGACTGTCTGCAGAGGCTCACCAACACGCTGGGTCTTGCGAGTACCAAGTAGCAGGAGCCGGACAGAGCCATCGGAGAGCCGGGCAAAGACACGAGAGAGCAGACAAAGCTCGCCACGGTGATATGTGCCAGAAAGCGCCAGGAGAATTGTAAGGCGCAGAGTAAGCTGCTTGTCTCTGAGATCAGACACATCTGACCATGACCGCAATATATCCAACACCAGCTCAACATCCCATGTGAAGGTGTAGCGAGGCGTAAGCGTGTGGAGATTGTACGCACCATGGAGCGGCTGAACAACAGTAGGGTGAGAGGCAATTGATGCGCCGTCGACGGGAGGGACCATGGTAAAGAGCGGACAGGTAGCCAGAAATAATGCGGAATGCGCGACCATCCTGGAACTGGTCGGACAAGAACTCGAGAGCACGAGTCAGTGCGGGAGGGGAGGGGGGGGGGTGTTGCGAGGGGGTGTTGTGAGGGGGTGAAGGGGGGGGGGGGGGGAGGGTGTTGGTGGTACATGAACACTGCATAACCTGACAGGAATAGGATTTCCTTTGTATCTAATATGCATGCAAAAATTATTACTTGCTGGTTGCTACTTCATGCACCTTCATCACCATTTCTGATTTCACTATTAGCTAGTGACTGGCTCTCTGTGTTTTGTTTTGACTTTCTTAGAAATGACCGTAGATCAGTGCAACAGTAGTTGCGATGCATTACCCAAGATGCCTTGCACTCTTGGATATAAATGTACCGGTCTCGGGCGTAACTATACCTGCAGTCGTGAGTGTTCTACTATTCTACTATAATGTTATTTTTAATCCCAGAGAGGCAGAGTGTTTTGTGTTGTTGAAATAATATTAAAATATTATTTTTAACTAAGGGGCAGCCAACCTTTGAAACAAAAAATTGAATTGGCATCAATTTTGTCTCATGCTTTACTGGTGTGAATTAGTGACCTTCCTGCCCTCAGCAATATCTGCATTCTCTCACTCGGGAAATGCCTTCAATCACGGCTACTTGAATGGCACCTCTCCTTCAAAACCTTTTTCCCGCTTCACCTCAAATGTATTTTACACCATCAGCCCTATGTGTCAATAACGACGACTTTGCCTCTCTATGCACTCTCTCGTACACACTGCACTTGTATGCATTTCTGCACTCTGGTTGAGGAGAGATGAAGACTTAAGTGCAGCAGATGACGACAGCAACGCAGGGTAAAATGAGTTGAGCGAAAGTGACGCAGAATGAACTCCAACAGTGTCTCTTTGTAGAGACACCATGCATAGGATTTTACTACCTTCGTCCAGTCGATACAAACTCTTCTTGATCTGTTCTAAGTGTTTTCTTATCCATGAAAATCCATGAAGAAGTTTTTGTTTACAGAGGAAGCACATGTACTGTTTCGTCCTTTGACTCATCAGCGCAGCACAGAGAAAATGTACGTACTATGTATGTACAGAAGCAAAGTCGGAAGCTGGGTCGCGACTCTGAGTTTCACGTATTACTCAGAGTTGCGACACAGCTTCCAATCTCTCTTGTGTACAAGGCTCTGCCCTACATGGGTATTGAGCACTCTTCGGACAGTGAAGCACACCACTTGATTACTATGTATGTATGTATGTATGTGACGAAACAGTTCTGTCCGCAGATTGAGTATGTATGTATGTATGTACGTACGTACGTAAGTATGTATGTATTTTTTTCACGTCTACATGACTTTATCTTGCCCGTAAAAGAGGCAGTTACCCCGCAAAAAATGTATGTATGTATGTATGTACTGTGCTGGCAACTGAAATCCGACCCCCTGGGTGACGCGCCGAGCCGGAAAGGGGGTCGGATTTCAGTTGCCAGCACTGTATGTATGTGTGAGTTTCAGGGAAGGAAACACTTTTCGGAGCTTCCTTCGTAGTAAACTTTTTTTGTGCCACGGCCTGGCTCTGCGTGTGCAGAGTCAGCCCTGGCTTAGTTGTAGACGTACATAATATGTCCCCTAGGAAAGATGACGCCCAGCTGTCGTCGTGAGTCCGGGGTTCAGAGAAAAATCTATCACAGGTTCACGCCCGATGCGAACAATCGACTTTCTCCCGGCTCACCTGGATGTAGAGGAGTTGCGTTCCCTCGTCCAGAACACCCACCTAGGAAGGCCAACGCACCAGCAGGTCGTGGTACTGTGTTCTCTATTGCGTCGTGGAATGTCAGAACCCTCGTTGAGAAGGAAGGAGAGGAGCTGACAAGTTTGAAAAAAATTCAAATTTTTTGTTGTTCGACAGCTGAGGAGATTCAACATCCAGGTAGCTGGATTACAGGAGACACTGTGGTTTGGTTCAGAGCAGTATCGAGTGGACGAGAGCCTTGTACTGTCGTCAGGTCGTTCCTTTGCATCGCAGAACGAAAGTCGCACTCGCGGCGAAGGTGTTGCTCTGGTGCTCCGTGGATTGTGTCGTCGTGCGTTCGAGG
Organism: Sycon ciliatum; assembly: GCF_964019385.1. Taxonomy (NCBI): domain Eukaryota; kingdom Metazoa; phylum Porifera; class Calcarea; order Leucosolenida; family Sycettidae; genus Sycon; species Sycon ciliatum. Next base: position 59,749 of record NC_088655.1, read on the forward strand.
CTGGTGGCTGCTAGTGGACAGCGCTTGGATCCAGACTCATTGTAGCTCGTTTGGCGTTTGTTTGTGGCAAGCGTGTTCAGTGGCTGCATGTTGCATCCGCGTATGCACCTACGTTCTCAAGACCCCGTGCTGAGAAGAATAAGTTTTATGATCAGTTGCAGGAATTTATTTCTCACGTGCCAGACTCGCATCAGTTTGTACTAGTCGGTGACTTCAATTCTCGTATCGGCACTGGTGCCTCACAAGACCTGTGGTGGAATGTTCGTGGTCCTCATGGGGTCGGCCAGCTCAATTCCTCTGGAGAGGAGCTGCTGTCATTTCTTGCTAGAAATGAATGTTTGGCTTGCAACACCTGGTTCCAGAAAGCCCGCTGCGCTAAGTACACCTGGCAGCATCCCGGCACAAAGGCACGTCACTGCATTGATTATTGCATAGTGCCTGCTCACCACTGCGCCAACTGCATCGACTGCGGTGTCATCACCAGTGCAGAGTGTGATACGAACCATTCGTTGTTGTCTATGAAGTATCGTCTAAAATGCGTTGTCCGGTTTCCAAGAACTGCTCCAAAGCGCGTGCTCCTTGATGTATGCTTGATGTAACATCTCTACGCCCCTGTGCTGATGGTGCCCGTGAAACCACTGCCCAAGCCCGATAGCAGCTAAGCGATGCTTTGGATGACAGGCTGGAGAGGAGAAGTGGACGCAGCTAAAGTCATTAGACATTGCGGGCGATTGCCTTGGAGCCGTGCGCCGTGCAAGGAAAGACTGGGTTGAACTGGCGAAAGGAGACATCGAGCCTCTTCTTTGCAAACGTGATGCATTGTATAAGAAGTGGCAGCCATCAAAGCGCGACTCTGACCGGACAGTGAATCTTGTGCAGTTGTTCGACAGGCCAAGCGCAGATTCCTTGAACTCAATGCTGAAGCGGCTATGTGCTAGTGTCATGGTGAACGTGGTGCGTGGGAGTGCATTCACAACATACGTCATGCCACTTAGGGACTAATACCAACTGTCTCAACTCGAATCAAGAAAGCCAATGGTGACGAGTGTGTCACTATCGCAGAGACCCATGAGCGGTGGGGTGAGCATTTTCAGACTACTTCCTCCGCGTCATCGAAATTGTCGCAGTTTGACTAGTGACTTGCCACTTGTTACTGACAACTCCATAAGCTAAACCATTCAAAACATATTACACAGTATGATAGTCTGAAGACTAGAGTAACGTTCCAGGACAGTTGGACTGAGAGTTTTCATGCAGAGATGAAGTCCTCGTCGTCGCTGATGTCAATGGACGCAAAAATATCGTTCCGAAATATTTCAAGGAAGGTTGAAAGTTGGTCGCGCCTCATCTCAGACGCTTTGACTTTCTCCACAGGACAAGAGCTGCTATGTTTGTCATCTGCTAGCTCTGGATAATTTCTACTTCACCACCAACGAAGCCTAGTAAGAATAAACAATCGTTGCGAGGTCGGTTGATTACCGTCGGCGGAACCACCTCGATCTTGAAATGAACTTTTTTTAGCCGTGGCATGCCATTATTTTAGCTGTGTGGTCACAGCTCATGCAGGTAAGTGTACTATCATCCAGCGCGCCCTCTTTTTCAGCATCACTGGTACGGCACCTGCGCGTGCATCACTAGCACTTCGTGTAGAGTCTACACCGTAGTACACGGCTCTTGCAGGTAAAATCATGTACTGAGTGTCTCAGCAAGAGCAACAAATTTTATCGCCGTTGCATGCATTTAGTTTGCTGACCCCTCAATGTTTCTCCGAGCGCTGCTACTTGTTCCACGAAGTCATTCTCACCCCTGCTAAGGAAAAAGATTGATGAGGCTCGAGTGAATGGCCATAAGCACGAGAAATGTGCAGGCTGCAACGCCTGACTGATCTCAGCGAGTTGAAATTGCCATCGCAGCGACATCAGCGAAGAAATTGCGTCTAGTTCAAAAATTTCAGATTCCAATAACAGAAAATAGAACTTTGCCGTCACCCTATACTGATGACTATCGCCTATGTCCGATTCCTTGCCTCTGGTACGAGTGCTGGTGAGTAAATACCCCGTTTTATGTCAAAAGTCAAACTGCGACAATTTCGATGACGCGGAGGAAGTATGCTAAACGTCATTAGTGATGTTGACAATGATGCGCTTACCAGCTTCCCCCAACAAAATGCCGATGCAGAACTCGCGATGCCACCAACAATTAAGGAAGTTTGCAAGGCCCTTGGGACAGGAAGGCACCTGGATACTCTGGTATTTTGCCCGAACTATTGAAATATGGTGGCCCGATGCTCATCTCCAAGCTACATGAGCTTGCGGTAGACTGCTTTCAGGCGGGTGAAGTTCCACAGTAGTGGAAGGATGCCTTTTTGGTTTCGATTCCCAAGAAGGGCAATTTGACGTTATGCAATACTCAGTAACTGGCGTGGATATCATTCCTCGACGTTGTTTGCAAAGTAATGTCACGGCTTATTGCTAACAGGTTGCAGAAGTTTGCAGAATCCCTTCTTCCAGATTCCCAATGCGGATTCTGTCCTGGGAGAGGCACTGTGGACATGGTTTTCTCACTGCGGCAAGTCATCGAAAAACTCCGTGAACATCAAGCCAATGTTTTGCTCTCTACATTGATCTACGCAAGGCATACGATTCTCTGCCTCGTGCTGGTCTTTGGATTGCTCTGCACCCTTTGGGAGTGCCTGCTCAGATGGTCTCCTTGATCGAAACCTTCCACACTGGAATGGTGGCCCAGCTGCGAATTGGCGATCAGCTCCTTGATGACTTCGCTGTGGAAAATGGTCTACGGCAAGGCTGCACAATGGCACCGGTGTTGTTCAACATTTACATGTGCGCAGTCGTGGACCAGTGGCAGAATGTTACTTTGACCAATTCGGAAGTCGGCATCGACGTTATGAGTCACGGCAGTGATCAACTCTTTAATGCAAGACTTAACGCAGCCAGCTCCACATGTGCAGCAGAATTTCAGTTTGCCAATGATGGTGCCCTCCTTGCCAAAATCTGGAATGGCTCCAAATCGGCTCTCCAGCTGTTCGTTGATGTTGCCACCTCATTCAGGCTCAGGATCAATGCAATGAAGACTAAATTCATGGCGGTTGGGACCGGAGCACACGAAACGGATATGGCACCCCTTTTCAAGCAGTCCGGACCCCGGGCTTATATTAGAGACTGGGCTTCTACAAGAGACTGGGCTTATAATTTTCAACCACCTGGTACATGTGCATTGCCTATTATTTTTCATTTATTTATTTTATATATTTATTCAACATCTTATGGCTTCCGATGGCAGCCAAAACGGGAAGATGTGGGTGATAGCCAACCATGGTAAAAGAAGGAGAAGATTATATACATGAAAAGGAAACAGCCAAAATGCTATATTGATTAGTTTTTTTTATTATGGTGCACGCAGTCATCAGCAGGCCCTCAGATTCACTTTAAATTCTTTCAATGATGCAGAAGTCTTCACTGAGTCGGGAAGTTGTAGCCACGCACAGTAGCCCTGGAAGAATGGCGATCTTGTGAATTGCGTTGACTTGGCCTTGGGAAGAGACACTTCGCTTCTGGTTGAGTGGCCCGAAACAAACCAGTTATAAGGCTTTATATGTTCAGGAACACAACCCAAGAGCATTCGATGAACCAATATACAGAGGCAAGTTAGTTGGCGTTGCTCTAACGGAGTAGTCTGAGCTAATAAGTACAACTCATTGGAGGGAAAGGAAGGTTTCTTCGAGAATAAATTTTTTAGAACTTTCTAATGATGAACTTCAATGGAATCGGATAAGACCTTAGCTAGGCCACACCAGGCTGTGGCAGCATATTCAAACAATGGAAGGAGATACATTTTATATATAGCTGAACGGCACGGAATAGAGAGATGTTTACAATGACTTTTAATATAGTCAAGAGCACGGCTGACTTTATTACAAAATTAATGTAATCTACATGAGCCGACCAGGATATGGAAGAATCGAACATTACCCCTAGGTGTTTGTGCTCCTTTACCGTCTGAATTTCTGTGGGTGAATTGGGAAAGGTGAACTTAAACATTGAGGCAGAATCTGTTAGAAACAGTACGCTGGTTTTTGAAACGTTTGCCTGAAGCCTCCAACTGGACATCCAGGTGACAATCATATTTATCGCGTCTTGCAACTCTGACTCAAGCTGTTTGACAGTTTTACAGTGGCGCAAAGCAGCTGTATCGTCAGCAAACAATAACATTCCAGAAACATGACTTGGTAGATCATTAACATACAAAACAAAAAGCAATGGTCCAAGAATTGAGCCCTGAGGCACCCCGACAGCACGGGTAGCTTTGGAGAGTCTGCTCCCGACACGGACACAAACTGGCTTCTCCCAGAAAGATAGCTCTCTATCCACTTCAACGGTGTATCAGAGATGTTAAAGATGACTTGAAGCTTCCTCAAGAGACCTCTATGCCACACTGTGTCAAACGCCTTGGCAAGATCGAAGAAGCAAATGCCCGTGTACAACTTTTCTGCTCTTGCTCCAATAATGTCCTGTACAAGGCGAGTCAGCTGCAGTGAAGTCGAGTTTCCACGACGAAAGCCAGACTGAGCAGGGTGAATGGCAGGGGCAACATGGCTATACAACTGATCATAAAATATTCGTTCACATAATTTTGAAATGCATGATAAGAGAGAGATTGGCCTGTAATTTCCAGGAGTAGCTTTACTACCTTTGCCCTTAAATATCGGCGTTATTTTGGCCACTTTCCATGCCGATGGAAACTTCCCTTTATCGCCCCTCCCCCGAGACACACACATCTTAGCACCATAGAATGGGGTTGCATTTTTGTTGTTTTTGCTATGTGATTAAGCAATCACGAGTGAAACGAGGGTTGCCTGCTGCTCCTCGTTGCTAGTCTTGAAGAAGAAAAAAAATCACGCCCATCTGCTGCTGCTGCTAGCTGCCAATATTGATGCTGTCCCTGCGTTCGCCACCTCCAACTGCTGAGGTGCCTCGTGCTGTGGCACTACCACACCTTGGTCCGCCCTGCGTTGATCCGGCATCGTACTCTCGTACTCTGCTCATGCTGCCGTACTCTCGCGTTGTGGCCTCGTGGGTACGTCTTACGCTATTTGCGCTTGCCACGTGCTTATGCGGCCCGCCTTATCTGGTGGGCTCTCGCGCCTTATTTCCCATATACGCATGGTGGTGTCTGTCATTGTGGACCGGGCGGCATCCGGGGACTTCGCCTCTTCCATATGTGGTATGTTTGCTCCGCCACACCGCCTGTTCTATCTTGCGTACTCGGTTAGTACTGTACCTTGGCTGAGGCTTAGCTTAGTACGCGCGCTGGAGTCCTTTCGTGCCATGAAAGGAACTGCTTCCTAATATAGAGATTAGGCGCCATGAGCCCTGCTTGTAGTGAACATTGCATTAGTAGCGCTGATACCTTTATGCAAATATGGGGTAGTCTCGCCCGCGCATATGGGCGTACTCGTACTGCGGCCTGGGCTTTCCCCAGTACGGCTGCCCGCCATTGTTGCGCGCCTACTACGCCTATAGCCACGCGCGTGGCTTTTGCCTGCTGCTCGGTTGTCAGCGATAACTACGGTTTGCCGTACGCTGCAAACCTACATTTTTTGAAAGACAAATTAAATAGAAGACATAGAGGATATGATAATGATAGTGCTAGAGCCTTAACAACTTCATTGGAGATGCCGTCCATACCAGGCGATTTTTTAAGCTCAAGCTTCGCAATAGCTTTGCGCACTCCAGCTGTGGTTATTATCAGTCCTGGTGATGTCCTAGATAGGACATCATGGAACCCAGCATGCCCCAGCATACATACTATGCTGTTCCTATAGTAATTGTGACACGTGACTCAAAACTTTGTGTCGCGTCCGAGGAAGATGAACAAGTCGCACTCAAAACAAACGCAACGAAGGCCTTTCGTCTCAAAAGTAGTTAGTTGTCGTTCTCCTGGCGGCTTGCCTCAAGCGAGTCGAGATTCGTATCTTGCCTCTTCCCATCACGAATTTTATTTTCCTCGTTGTGGAGTACGCCTGGACAAAGGAACTGGCAAGCGAATCGTTTTGGTCGCATTGAAAATTGCAAGTGCACAAAAGGATTGGCGAAGGAATTTGTGTTCGCACTTTCAGCAGAGCAGTAGCTGCTGCTGCGATAAAGTTTTTACTTTTGCCATTGGTTTCAGGCAGCAGAAGGATCTGGCTGAAAGCGATGGCGATACGTCCATGACCACCACGTCCTGGGTTGATATCCAAGAAAGACCGTCCAAGGTCCAGTTTCAGCAAAGAGCTGTCGTATCCAAGAAATCAAAAACGCCAACAGCAAGCTTTGGCCAAATAATATCTTCCAGGCAGTAATTTACTTGCCTAGCGCCTGCTGCCTCGTCTTCCTCCCCTGCATGGCCAGGTTAGGGGCGAAATGAACGCACGGGGCGTGAAGAAACATTCCAAAGGCAAAACATTCAAAATTAGAACCAATCGTTTCCAAAGAAGCGCTGCGTGGCAACGAGAAACCCCACATGAAATCCCCAAACGAAAACGGCCATTCGGTCGGGTATTCGATGGCGAATCGAATATACACTACCTCAACCCCTGCCGATGTCTGATATTCTCCGCCTATTCCCTCAAACTTGACCAATTCGTAAAGAAATCCATCGCCATTACGATCGTGCATCCTCTACATACATTCAGAAATGCTCACGCAGCACTTCTTTTCATCGCGTGTGCGCGACCGACGCTTCCATGACAACTCTGGAACAGGTAACCAATCACACTCATTCAGAGTGCGATGTCCTAGATAGGACATCTCCCCGACTGATTATCGGAGCACGAAACGCATTCGGGAGGCAAGGGTGTTGGTCTAAGGACGGCAATGGTATGCGTGGGTCGTCAACAACCGCCACTGATGCAAATTGCTCGTTCAAAGCTGCAGCTTTAGCTGCAGGGTCTGCTGCCAACTTTCCATTTGATGCGAGGTCAGGTATCCCAGGGCTATTTCACGAAGATCTCTGCATGCGAATGAATTGATGCAATGAAGGGTGATTACTGGTATCGAAAATCAGGACCTGCAGCTTTCGGATATACTCCCGGTGACATTTCCGTCACTATATCAGTAGCACAAAGTTTCCCAGCAGGTGCCGGGACTGCAGTTTTGTGCTTCCTGGTACACTTAGTGAGTCTGAATCTAAGATCTCGGCGACCACCAACTTTTCCACAGCAATCAGCATTTGGGTATGTGACACTTTGTGATATCAGAAATGCATGACCATGATCCATACAGTTCTCCAATATAAGCCCTGCGCTTATAATAGAGACTGGGCTTGTAATAGAGATAATACGGTATGCATGTAGGTATGTATGGAGCTTAATATCGTGCTGTTTATATTGCCAATACCTTTTGTTTTTCTAGTTCTCAGCCCAACTCTGAATGTTACGTCAAAGACTACTAATATCACAGTGAAAATGTCATTTTTTGGTTTGAAAGGTGGGAAGGCTTGGCAATATTGTGTTTCTCTGAATGCAATACCCGTGATTGGACGCAATTGGACATTAGCGTTCAACACAAAGAGTATTTGTGGCGATAAAGAAGTACAAACTTTCTCTGGTCTCGAAGAGTTCACCACATACTTAGTTACGTCATGGATAACTGACATAAATGGAGTGGGTTCTGTAAACACGACCATGAACATCTCAACCGAAACCAGCAGTGAGTTCTATCTTTTTATTAAGTTGCTTTGCCCTGCTTTGCAACTGACCAAAAAACTCTTACGCCTAAATACACTAAAGAGCTGTTAAATTTTTCTCTAGGTTCTCAGAGAAATCTCTCCTGGAAGTTTGAATAATTTAGGAAGGAGTCTCAAAGATTTCCTACATTACTGTAGTGAGCACTGGCGTTTAAACGCGTAGAAAAGAAGGGAATGATCTGACACTTCAGATACAATGCATTCATCTTGCAAAGTAGGGTCTCTAAAAGTGGCGAAGAGAGTGAGTGCTTATCATCAAGGTTGGAGCAGTGACAAAGTAGTCCGCGAAATAAGCGGTGTCTCCGAGTTTTGTGCTCTTTCACTCACCATACAAATAAAAAGTGACATATGAAACTAACTGGGGTATTCCCATAATGAAATGAGGAGAAAGCAAGGAAGGCTGTGCATACTTAAGATGCAAGACGTTCACATAAACACATTGCTACGTGCTAACAATAGCTGTATATCAAAACAAGCCCCGTCACACTGGACATGTATTATGTAAGCATCACTTCCAGTGCAGGCTACACCTGGGGTTATACTGTACGGTCAACTATCGACTATGCTGTGTCATTTCGTTGCTGCTGTGACAATGTGTGGTGTGAATAACCCTCATTCCATGTTGACTTTTTCCCATGTTCCCAGTACATTGCGGTCCTTTTTGACCCCAGGAACGTTTCGGGTGATATTCTTGCAAACTCTCCATTTTATGTAATTTTTAGCTGTGTTACCTCTTGTTTGGAGAGCGAGTGACGCTGCTCGGTCATGGCCGTCAGCTTCCGCTGGCCCATGGGTAATGTCTTCTTCGCCAGGAAACAGGCAAGCTTGTGGAAGTATTTTGAGTAGTGGAGCGAAAGGCGAGGGCTTGTTTCGCATTGGTACGTTCAACGTCCGTGGACTTACTTCAAATTTCAAAAAAAATCAACTTATTTCAGACCTCAATTAATACAGAGTTGGACTCTGCTGTCTTCAGGAGACTAAAATCTCCGAAGGCTACGATGGAAATATTGACAACTACCGTCTACTGTGTCTCTCGTCGTCGTGTCGACATTATGGACTCGGATTTATTTATTTATTTTTATTTATTTCACTCAACTCGTGGTTCATGACCAATTGGCACGCAAAGTGCGAGAGAGGGGTGATAGCCAACCACGGCAAGAAAAGAAAAGAAAGGAATATAGAAAAAGAGAAGAAAGAAGGATAGACAAGAATCCAGCAATGAGATTCTATCGTACTACATTATGCGATCGGAGTGCATTTTTAAAGCTGGAAAGACATGTTGATGTCTTAACATGCTGGGGAAGTTGCAGCCAAAGGCTGTAGGACAAAAACAGAGGAGAGTTGGTAAATGCGGCTGAATTAGCACGGGGAAGTGAGAGACTATTACGAGTGGACCGGGACAGAGAAAACCAATTGAATACGGAGAGATGAATGGGAATTTTACCTAGGCGAATTCTGTGGATCAAAACGCAAAGCTGCTGTTTGCGATTATCTTGCAGTGGCTGGGTATTGCTGATACAATAGAGCTCAAGACTAGGAAATAAACGCTGCTTGTTAAAAAATATTTTAAGAAGAGATTTATGTTGGATTTCAAGTTTGTTCACAAGATGTTGACTTAGACTACACCAAGACTGACATGCATACTGGAAAAACAGGTAATAGATACGAGCGATAAAACATAGAACGGCATGTATGTGGCAAATGAGAACGATGAGGATATAGTATACCGAGAACACTACTAGTTTTCTTGCAAATATAGTCTACATGAGGAGCCCATGTTAGACAGTCGTCAATAATTATACCAAGGTGCTTATGTTCATGGACAATTTCTATGGTCGATGAGCTGCCAGGACATGATAAAGACACATTACAGAACTGATCACTAGCACCGCTACAGAAGAACATCACTTTGGTCTTACTAGTGTTCGGTCTCAGCTTCCAAGTCGACATCCAAGAGATGGTGGAGTTTATCTTTTTCTGGAGGTCATTGACTAGCAATTGCTTGCAACTACTTGAAGCGGAAACTGTAGTGTCATCGGCGAACAGTGAAACATTAGGGACAGACATCGGTAGATCATTGACGTAGACTAAAAAGAATAGTGGCCCCAGGATTGACCCCTGTGGCACACCAGAATTACCCTGGGGAGACGAGAGGGTGTTGCCGACGCGTACAGCCTGTAACCTGTCAGTTAGGTAGCTTTCAAAGAAACAAAGCAGGTTGCCACCAATGCCATAGGCACCCAACTTGGCAATCAGGCCTCTATGCCAAACAGTGTCAAAGGCTTTCGCCAGGTCAAAGAAGCACATGCCAGTATGTTCTTTCAAATGTCGGGACTGCATGATGTTTTGGATTAGGATTCGTGGTGGAAAAGCAGTTACTGCACCGGATATATAGATATACCAACGCATATGGCCGATTGGTTTGCAGGCCTGCCTGCGAATCATGAGGTCCCGAGTTCAAGACCCGCGCTGGTAGCAGGGAGCGTGTAAAAAGACTTTTTACGCGTGCTGAACTGCGCCGACACCCACGGTCAACTGGGTACTCACAGCTCGGAGTGAGAATAACAAGGATGCAGTTTACAGGGTTATGGGCCGTTACACGCCCGATTGGTTGAGAGAATAACCTCCTCTCCCCTGACTCACTTGTGAGGTCTGCATTCGCCACTAAGGTTAATAGGCATAGTGGTGGCCTGCGGATGCGAAGGCTAGTTTGTGTGTTTCTGAACATTCAAGCGATGCCGACGCGGATCCCGCGAATATTATTATATATAGATATTGGCAGGTGTCGGACCATATCGCCGTGCTACAGTTATGGCTCTCCGGGAGAGCGCTGTGCTCATTTGTGAATGTCTACGCCCCGACGTCAACACGCGTTGCAGCAGACCATTCATGCCTAGACGAGTTCTACAACAGCTTGCTGGAAACAATTCAAAAACTAAGGTCTTCATCGCTGCTGTTCCTGATGGGAGACTTCAACGCAAAACTTCGGAAACGACCACCCAGTGACTGCCACTCCATATCCTATGCTGGTTCACACTCAAGGGGCCATCGCAACTACAGCGGCCAGACTTTGGCTGATTTCGCGTCCAGCAATTACCTATTTGCCTGTAACACGGCGTTTCAGCACCGTGCAGAACATATCACCACATGGACAGGCTGGCGCCACAACCCTAGTGGAGGTCCACATTTACCCATTTACAACCAAATAGATTATATCCTTTGCCGTCACAGTGAAAGGCTTGTGGTGACGGATGCCAGATCATACGCCGGGACAAGCTTAGAAAGCGATCACCGTCTTGTGCTGGCAAACCTCAACCTGACAAAGTTGTACAATAAGCTCAAGAGGCCCCCAGTAGCCATATCCAGCAATGCAAAATTCAATATATCGGAATTCAGTGACCCGACCAGGAAAGCAAAGTACAGAGAGGCTATCAACGAACATCTACAGGACCTCGGCAGAGAGCAGGAAGGTGTCAGTGCGGAGCAACATCTGCAGTATATTGTGAACGCTATGAGTGAGGCAGCAAACACATCGGTGGGCAGTGTCCCTAAAACAAACAAGACGCATAGAAATGGCTTCAGCGGGGAAATTGAAAAGCTAGCAGCAGAGAAACGAAAACTGCGTCTCGACATTACGGTTTGCAGAGATGGAACGAAGGTAAAAGAAATGAAAACACGACGCAACAGGCTGGCACACCAAATTCGCCGGGAATGCCTCAAGTTAGCATCGACTGGACTGGACGAACGTGTAGCTGAAATAGACCAAATGAAAGACGACGCAAAAATGTTCAAAGCAACACGACTACTGCGCCGACAGCAGCAGTCACCAGTTGTGGTTGAAGACTCTGATGGCAAACTCATTGCACAACCTAGTGAATCAGTCGAAGCATTAAGGCAACACTTCCGTGCTATATTCTGTGATCCTGCTCTGGAGTCATCTAGGCTCTTTCGGACAGAGGAAGACCTTAAAAACCCTATAAAGCAGACAGAGGTACATGCCGCAGCTAAGCGCTTGAATAATGGCCGAGCTTCGGGACCAGATGGGATACCTGCTGAACTTATCAAATATGGAACACCAGCACTGTTCTCGAACATTGCCACTACATTCAACAATTATGCCAAAGACAAATCACTCAAGCTAGGCGATGGGCTACTGATCCAGATACCAAAGCCGGGAAAGAAAAGAGGTCCTACTGGAAATGTAAGGCCAGTTACCCTGTTGAACACCCTACGTAAACTTCTTTCATTGGTCATCCTGACGCGGATCAAGCCAGCTATCAACGGGTACTTGTCACTGAACCAGAGCGGGTTCCGGTCAGGGAGAAGTACTGGAGACGTGGTATATAGCTATCGGTGGTTATCAGCAAGATGCCAACGGGTTGCGTCGGAGATCTCAATCTTAGGCATTCATATGTCAAAGGCATTTGACACTATATCGAGGGTCAGGCTGATCGATATACTGTCATCAGTCATTGATCATGATGAGCTGCACATCATCCGGTGCCTTCTGACAGACACCACAATAAAAGTAAAGCTGAATAACATTCTCAGCCAACCATTAAGTAAAGTAAATTATCGTATCCGTTCCCGAAGGGAACTCACGACGGCCGCTAACACCCGATAAACCCTAGCGGCAGATACAGCGCCTAACGGTAGGGGTGAGTGGGTAAGTCTCACAACCACTGGCACAAGTGCCGAAAGCGACCCCATTAGCTGCATCCATGTACCCCTTGTGCCTGGCCACAAGTTCCCAGTTGACTGTGGGTAGCAGCACGGCTGGAAAAACCGCTCCCAGGCAGGACTTGAACCAGGTACCTCTCGTATCTCAATCATGGTCTTTGACCAACCCACTGTGCCTGCCTGCCAACCATTAGTCACACATAATGGAACCCCACAAGGTGATTCTCTATCGCCAGTCCTGTTTACTGTCTACCTCGAGGCTGCATTGAGGTTGATTCGAGAGCGACTCTCACCGCGACCAGCATTGGATATTCAGCTTCAATTGCCCAATGAAACAGCGTATGCGGATGACGTAGACTTCATCAGCACCAGCCTACAATATTTGCACGACAATCAACCCATACTATCATCCTCGTTAGCGGAATACAATTTAAAAATGAAAGAAGCCAAAACCGAATATACTACAATCAAAAGAGAAAAGGACAGAGTAGACGAGCGATGGCGGAACACGGTCAAACTGGGATCGATGCTTGGAGTGGAGGAAGATATCAGTCGGAGAAAACGTCTAGCAACATGTGCCTTACATCAGCTGTGGGTGATATGGCTAAGAGGTCACCATGCCCGTGAACCCCTTCGGATTAGGTTATACAGCAGCTTTATTCTCCCAATACTTCTTTATAACTGCGGAACATGGAGCCTGACAGAGACTCAAGAAAAGAAACTTGACTCGTTCCACCGCCAGCAGTTACGAGCAGTCATAGGGGTCAAATATCCCCGTATAATACGCAATGAAGCACTGTACAAGCGCACTGGCTCCAAGTCACTCAGCAGAATCATCCAGTCTGCTAGGTGGAGAATGCTTGGCCACATGCTTCGACTAGACACCTCATCCCCGGTCCAGCAGGCTATGTCAGCATACTTTCAACCAGGAAGCTCAGGGTTCCGAGGCCGCCCGAGAACAACCCTCCCGCGATCTATCAACAACGACCTGAAAAATTCCAGATCCACAAACTCCCTCACATCACACGAGGATCTAGTTGCACTGAGGCAGCTTGCCCAGGATCGTCGAAAGTGGAAGGAACTAATGTGTGCTGTGTGTAGTGGCTGAAGTTATACAATTACACTAGATACTCTAACAATAATATCGGATACAATTACACTAGATACTCTAGATGCTAGATACTAGATACTCTAGATACTAGATCATCTAGATACTAGATACTCTAGATACTCTAACAATTTTATCACTATGATAATAATTACCACATCAAATGCTGCAGAGACCTATCCAGAATCGGCAATATGCTGGCCCTGGCCTGGAGATCTGCAACTGCAATCGGTTTCTACTTTGCAATATTAACGGATTAGTCCCTTTGTCGATTGATGGATCAATCGGAACCAACGCATTCGTCACTCCGATTAGTAACTTCGGCTCTGCTCTGTTTTGTTTTGAACTGTATACGTATGTTTAACTCATTGTATTTCTTTGTATTCTGTATCTCGTTATCGTTATCTTTTCCTCTAGCCCTCTCGCTTAGGATGAGCTTTCTTTTTTATGGCAGCTTAAGCGAAGGCTATATACCTGCTTTATGCAGGTTGATGCCAACGCGAACAAGCAAAATAATAAATAATAAATAATGATAAATATAATACCTCCCATAGACCAATGCTTTGACCAAAACTGCATTTGTTGACAGCTCTGAAGTTTGTCGGGATTATTAGCAAGTTTGCAAGAATACCACTCAAAACGTTCCTGGGGTCCAAAAGATACTGGGAACGTAGGAAAAAAGCCAACATGGAATGAGGGATTATGGCTGTAGAAGAACATTTTCTTGGAGGGCCTCATACTTCAGTGGATGTCATCCATGTATTCGGTGACCATGGAGATAAATACCAAAACTATCGCAATTGTTGCACTTCTGTGTGTACTTTGTTACTGGGTCCATTTGGAACCCGCCCGCATTTTCGCAATAAAAGTGAAATCCATCATGAAATTCTAGCCCAGGCTATTATTTTATTTATCTCGGTTATTGTGTTGTTGAGAAATACATGAAGTTTCAGGGAGATGACGCAGCAAAGTAAAAAAATCATACCCTTGGGGTCCGTTTGGACCCCACAATCCGGAATGAGAGATAATGGATGTGATCATAACAACCGTTGTGTGGAGAAAATGAACCAAATGATCAACTGGTTGGCTCTATGTGCCACATCGAAAGCATTATCTTTGTCACATGGGCATTATTTTGATTGTTGATACTGTGCACTCCTGTTACATTGTTGCCATGTACATGCACTAGCAGTAATGTACCTCCGTTGTCTTGAATGAAACGAATCTATAGGTGCTGAGGAAAGGTGTGATAATTTATGAGGCCTAGTCAAGTTTGTGGATGTGCTGTGGGAGCTACACGTGCAGATGTTGTTGCGGTCAAAATCTAACTTACCTACTCGTGAACCTTCCAAGTTGGAAGGCTATTGGTTGCGCACTGGATATGTATTAGAGCTAGGTGCCAGACGGTTGAATTTCTCAGTACTGCGGCCTGTCTTGTTCTGTGCCCTGTTATCGCACTTTCTGACTGCTGAATATCGACAGTGATGGACAGTTGCTTCATAACTCATTCCCATGTTTTCTCTCTTCTGTTCTACAATATTCCTACTCCTATTATACTCTGTTTGTACTGCAGTACCCAGTTCAGGTCCGCAGTCTATGAACGCCTCAAGTCGTGAGTCAGAGATTGTCCTCACTTGGAATCCGCCTGCAGAAATTCATCAGAATGGTATTATTACACGCTACAAGATTTCCGTCATTAATATAACGGGAAGTAAAATCCATGAAAAGTTTGTGTTTGGTAACCTCACCACCAACACGCTGAGTAAACTTCAACCACACACCAATTACACAATCTCAGTATCTGCAGCCACATCAGAAGGGTTTGGTCCTGCTACATCCATTTCAGTCGCGACACGTCAAGTTTGTAAGTGGACAGATGTCATGGTATGGTTTGGGCATTTGCTATGGCATGCTCTTTTCCCTTCATTATTATCATAGCTGTGATTTCGTTATGGAGTAAACAATCACCAGACCATTGGCATTGGCTGGAGAGGTCATGAATGTAAAGCCAGACACAAATAGGGAAGACAAACAAACTGGTTATTGATCAGAGGCAAAGGGAAAAGAAAAAGGAAGAAAATAATAGAAGTACAGTGTGTGTCACGCTATAACTACCTGGTGGTTTTAGTGTTATTCATTGTTCATTCATTCATTGTTCATTGTTTAGTTAGTCGATGGAAGTGAAATATACTCTTGAGAATAATAGTTGTCCTCGTGCCGTGTGGGGTCGTTCGTTCCTGATACTTAAGAGAACCAGAGGGTTCACAACATTTGGCGACCACGCCAGGATACGAAGCGAGCATGGCACAGGAACTATGGATCATTGAAGCCAGCTTTATCGCTAACGGAATTCGGTATGGATTTGAAGGCGATAGGTTGAGAGAATACGTGGAGAAGAGGCTCTGACAGAGCGAGGAGTTTGAAGAGCGCAGTGCTAGACGGCAAGAGGGTGCGCTCCGCACAGAGTTTAACGAAAAGCTCAAGAAGATGGACGAGCGCATCGCTGTCAGTACATATTATGAGGAAGCAAAGCAAGATTTGCTTGCCTCGCCCGGAAGGACGCCGGACAAGGCGTGTAAGACTTTGCTTACAGACAAGCAGCGGTCAGAAGAGTATTCGAAGCCAGTGGGAGGATCAGATCCAAGGCCCACTGCGTCGGTGCAGAGCATGGCGACATCGGTCGGAGACGCTCAGAAGCAGCTGGAGTCTCGGCCGAAGGACGTAGAGGCGCAAGACGTAGAGGCGCAAGACGTAGAGGCGCAAGACGTAGAGGCGCAAGACGTAGAAGCGCAAGACGTACAGGCACAAGACGTAGAAGCGCAAGACGTAGAAGCGCAAGGCGTAGAAGCTAAGGAAATGAGAAGGGCGATACTGGTTAGCACGGTGGAGGTCAACGGCGAGACTGCGTGGAACACGGAGATCGGATGTATGTTATCTGGTCCAGCGTCCGCCCCACGAGGCAGTGGCCCAGTGACTGTGTCATGTGTGACAGCCCAGATCTGCAAGCTTGGTGAAATTATCGGTTGTGTGTTGTCTGGTGCAGCATCCGCCCCACGTCGAAGTGGACCGGTAACCATGTCGTGTGTGACAGCTCACAGCGGGAAGCTTCGCGAAATCGAGTTGGCCGAAGTGGTGGGCATTAGTGATATTCTACCATGGCCACCACCGCAGCAGCAGATAACGCGTAGGAAGCCCCAAATCGTTTGACTTGTGAGTTGTTGTGCGGCGGTGAGAAGCCCTTTGGTGGGGAGAATGTTGTGAAACCACAAGTTCTCGAGAGTGAAAGGCCTTCTCGCTTGTGACATTGTGTTCGTTCCAATGCAGTTGTATCCCGACGCCGCCGTACCGCTGATGTTTACAACGTGGCATACGCTACATGCGCTATGTGCGGTTTTGCTGGGTGCGCTGTTGTTGTATGTGGTATGTGTATGCTTTTCTCATATACGCTGTCATTTTCACGCTATAACTACCTGGTGGTTTTAGTGTTATTCATTGTTCATTCATTCATTGTTCATTGTTTAGTTAGTCGATGGAAGTGAAATATACTGTTGAGAATAAATAGTTGCCCTCGTGCTGTTTGGGGTCGTTCGTTCCTGATACTTAAGAGAACCAGAGGGTTCACAACAGTAATGTAATGCCTATAGTGCCTATAGTAATGTACTGCCTATAGTAATGTACTGCCTATAGTAATGTAATACAATATTCTGTTATGTTATGTTATGCTAAAAGGAGTGCGAACTTCTATTAGAACATTGCCACACACGCACACACAGACACACAGACACACAGCCACGCACACACATACGCATAGCGATAGATTGAAATTACTGGTCCCATAGTTACGTGGCGAAGAGATGAGACTAAGAGAAGGCCGACAACATGACAGTCCCAGAGGCCCGTTGGGCATTCACTATACTGTCCGCCCACTGTGCGAGGATCCTCCGTTTCTATTCCTGCTGTTGATGACAATGTCGTTATTCTAGGCGAATGTGCGTTGCTCTATTTAACTTTACTTTGTCTTTGAGATACACTTAGCTTTACCATCCCCCCCCCCCCCCCTTAGCCCATTCACAAACCTGAAATGAGTGCTTCATTTACCTTGTCTATTCTTTATGCCCGCACATCTGCTTACTGTATCGGCATACTGGGTGCAGTACCATTAGCTGGTCCTAGTATAGAGACCACAATGGCTTTGTCTAGCTCATCTATCTATGTCAACTGGTCAAGTCTAACACAAAAGGAACTGAATGGTGTTCTACAAGGTTATCAGGTGCAATACATAGATGCCGATGGCAAGAACAAATTGGTAGAAGTGAATGCCACAGTTACATCAGCCATTCTGACCAACCTCACTGCGCACACTGCATACAACATCTCTGTGAAGGCTAGAATTGAAAATGGGTATGGTCCTTTTGGAGTACCAACATCACAAAGAACGGCAGAAGATGGTAAGTTATAGATACAAGTCCAAAGATTTGATCCAATACAATTTGACCTGGCTGTGATGAGATTGATTTTAGCGTTAATACTGTCTCACTCTCTTTGAATGTGGAAGTAAGGTTGAGAGTTGTGGCGCGGGTTGGAAGACAGTTGAATGAATGATTGGATTTGACAACCATCTTACAATGTTTAAAAAATAATGGTTTTATAAGTTATCCGTTTTTGTCCAACATTACCAATTATAAGCATGATACTGGTGAGTCACAGCATGCAACAATTGGCACAACACTGACTGAATTTTATCTCGGGGGTATCATTCGCTCTCCATCCGAGACTACTTTTACGATGTGTAATTAGTATTTTGGCTACTAAATCACTAGATCTTTTAACCATGTTGAGGTACTGTGGAATTTGAAACTCGGATATTGAGCCAATAATAAAAGTAGAAAGGAAAAGGACATATGGAAACGAGTTAAGAGTAACTCTCCACCACTGTAACTAGATACTATTATACAGTCAGAAAGTGCAACAACTGACTGTATATAGTATCTAGTTACAGTGGTGGAGAGTTACTCTTAACTTGTTTCCATATGTCCTTTTCCTTTCTACTGTGGAATTGCATGCCATTTCGCGCTTTTCCTGCCAATTGCAATATTAATTGAATATTTAAACTCGATACTAAGGCAGTAATAAAATGTAAAAAAGAGAAGAAACACATGAGAACAAGTTATGCAGCAACTATCCACGACTGTAACAAGATGATAAACGGTCAGAAAGTGCGATAATAGGGCACAAAACTGACAGGCTACTGAGACATTCAGCGACCCGAGCCCTAGCTCTAACACAACTCCAGTGTTAGAGCTAGGTCTCGGGTCGCTTGTTCGCATAGCTTCCCCTTTTATTGATCTTCCCATCTCTTGAGCCACACAAGTTGTGTGGAATGTTGCTTTGCGTTCTGGAATCGTGGTTTGACCGTATTGTCCAATGGTCTTGCCAGTATCGTCATCGACATGCATGAACATCCACCAACGTCCTTCACAGCTGAGATTTTCAGCTCGTGCTTATCTTGGTTGCGCTCACCTTCCCCTCCTTATGTTATTTCTATAACTTAGAACCTTCCAAGTTGGAAGGCTGTTGGAGTGCGCATCCAAGATGTGCTAGAGCTGTTAGCCAGTTAGTTGTAGAACGTCAGTACCGTCGGTCAGTGTCGTGCAATGCTATCGCATGAGCTGATTGTTTAGTAACTGGTGGTGTTACTAGACAGTATAGCGTAACTTGTAGTTCCTTGGTCTTTCTCCTTTGTATAAATTAAACCTTGGCTCTCCATCTGAGTCAATTACTATTATTATTATTATTTCTCCTTTATTCACTTCTTTCGAAGGCGATAAGCCAGACCCACCGGGAAATATTTCCATGGGTGGGACAGCAAAAAGAAAGTGAAAAAACAAAAACAAAAATAAATAATTTGAAAGTAGGACGGAGGCAGAAAATATTACAAAAAAAGTATTGTCTACGCATGCATCTACGCAAGAGTCACCACCAGCCAATTAGGACATGTGTCAAAGTATTGAACGTTTTCGTTCCCTTCTTGTCAAAATACTACAGGGAATGATGGAAATAAGCTAAAAGACTACAACTATAAGGAAAAGAAGTTCAGAAATATATCACTCCAATTATGTGTAGAAGTGACACGAAAAAAATAGATGTGAAGAATCAAGAAAACAGCATGCAAATCCAATAAGTGACAAAAACGTAGTGACAAGAAAAAGAGAGAAACATCAAGAGATCTATTTCGCACCTTCACGACGAACAGTGCCAAACAACTGTAAAGACAACACATTCTCCTTCTGAACACAAAGCTCAGGGTCTAACTTACGTATGTACAAAGCTTCCAACACGGCAAGATGTAACAAAGACCTACCACGCGACAAAACAGAGAATACATCATCGGAGTACCACTCACGACAACTAGCACTGCCCGACAGGTGACACTTGATTGCCGAGGTACCGTTTCCCTGACCCGACGACTTGGCCGTTGTCACCTCCGATATTGCCGCTTGCGAATCTCTCCCATTACGCCCTGCGTCCCTGCAATTCCGATTGCCTCGGTCGAGATCCGTGTGCTGCTCCACGTCCAGTCTGTCCTGCTTCCGTGGTCTACCTCGTTTCTTCACATTAACCGTTGTTGTCACTTCCAGTATTGGTTCTTTTGATTCGTCATCAATTCGTCTCCTCAATTGACTTCTGGTGACTCGTCCGGGGCTCGATTGTCCAGATGTCAGTTTCGGTGGTTTCCGTATCGGTCTCTTCTTCTTGTTGACTGTTGTTTGGGTTGGCTCCAGCCCTCCGCCCGACGAAAAGGAGGAGGCATCGACAAGCGTATCCACAGCGGACTTGGACAAGTCCACCTCAGACACAGACTGCACTGGACACTTCGGCGGACGACCACGCCGAGGTCGAGAACCACGTGCAGCTACAGGGACAAGATTCAACGGTACATGTTGACGAATCCGTGCGCCCAGGTGCTGAAAGGTTCTACCCACGTACCGATTTTCACAATTTCGGCACTGAAAGAAATAGATTAAATTACTTTTGCTTAGGGTAGGTAGAACGTCCTTCTTCACGCTGAACGCACGGGTCGTCCCAAAGATGACATACAATTTGACACACGGATAAGAGGAACAAACAATATTCCGCACCTCCTTCTCGACGCGCGAAGAACCGGCACCAACCCATGGCAAACGTAGTACCACAGGGCATCTCTCTGGTCCAAAAGTAATCGTCTTTTCCAAGGTCGGTTTCTGGTTGATGAGTTTCATTAGAAGTGTCTTTGGATAGCCATTCTTTGTCATTATGGTTAAGAGTCGTTCTAGTTCCTCGTCCAGCAGATGAGGGGAACATATCCTATGTGCACGGTAGACAAGGGCCTTGACGAGGTGTGTTTTGGACTTAGTTGGAGTAAAACTTGACCATGGGATATACAAGCCTGTGAAAGTGGGCTTTCTATAAATGGTCGTGTCCATGTTGTGCGTATCCATGTTACGAGAAATACTAACATCCAGGAAAGAAAGGGTACCATTGTTTTCACCATCTGATGTGAATTTTAATGCTGGATGTAAGGAGTTGAGAGTTTCCATAAACCTATCACAGGTTTCCTTGTCGTCGTCGTGACAATATACATCGTCAACAAAACGACAGTACATTGATGGCCAAAGTGAAGGGTCAATAGACGACTCGCAGAAGCCGACAAATATGTTCGCCAAGACTGGCCCCAAAGGCGATCCCATGGCGACTCCATCATTCTGTTTGTACATTATATTGTCGAATGAAAACTCCACACCAGACGTGACCATGAACATAAGTTTCACGAACTCTGTTTCATTCAAATCTGGGGGAGTGATAGATCTGTTATGGTATAACGCCATGGCGCAAATGTCTATTGTTTCTCGTAAAGGAACGTTGGTAAACAAGCTCACTACGTCATAGGAGCACATGTAACCATTTGATTCAAATTTCGAATCTCTAAGTTTTTCCACAAACTCAAACGTGTCTTTAACGCAATGTGTGTTGTACAAGGCAAGAACCGGTTGTAGCAAATTGCATAACCATTTCGAAACCTTGTATTGCGGAGATCCAGACATGCTTAAGATCGGGCGTAATGGAATATGTTTTTTATGAATTTTTGGGAGCCCATACATCCTAGGTCTTGTCGAGCCTGTGGGAGCTAGATGATCATACTCATATTTGGTGATCTGATGCGTTCTAGAAAGAAAAAGCAGGTACTTACTCAGCTTGGTATCAATGTTTTCGGTATGGTCATACACATCGCAAGGCCCAAGTCTGCTGAATTTACTAATGTCATTGAGTATGACCAGCATTTTCTCCCGGTAATTATCCGCAGACAAGATGACTGTTGCACGGCCTTTGTCCGGTCGAGAGATAACGATTTCTGGATTCTTTCGAAGCTCGTTGATCACTTTCATGTGTTCCCGTGATAGCGTGAATGATCGAGTGTCCGGAGGCGATTGTGCGAACCGAAAGGCTTCAGCGGCCAGTGAAGCCCGACAAGATCCAGCTGCTATATCCGACTTTGCCGGGATGCTAGATAGCTGTTGCTGAAGTAGTTCGAACTCGGCCAGGATATCAGTTTTCCTAAACCTCGGGGGAATACCGAAGTCCATTCCACCGCACAAAACATCCTTTTGAAGCTGGGTTAAGGTAATATCAGAGAGATTGATGATTGTTTCATAATTGTCACTGCAGGTTCCAAACCGGTCCTTCCTCAAAGCTAAAATAATGCCTGTGTGTTTCTTTTCAAGTCTAGAACGCTGCCTACAATCACATTCGGATAATAGCCAAGAGAACCTAATGAAGTCAAATGTGTTGAGATGTGTTCGGCTTCTTTGGTAGGAAGACACAAACTTGGATCGTATGCTTTGAAGGTGGGCCTTGGCCTTTTTATGGTCATCTCGTAGCAAGACCTTTTCAATAGAGATGGAATCATAGAGTTTTAATTTGTGAACTCGCTGTTGGAGATACTTAGGCGCGATAGAGTAATGAAGGCAGTCACGAAGCAGTCGCACATGGTAGATGGCTGTGTTAAGGCGTCCCCGGAGAGAAAGGACGTCATTCAGAAGACCGATATGTTCGGTTTGGAGACGTCGCTTGAAGTAGTTAAAGCAGTGGCGTGGAGAAAGAAAGAACAGCAGTGTTACTGGTGCTGTGATAGGCATCAGCATGGGCTGTCGCCTAGGCGCATCTACCATGTGCGACTGCTTCGTGACTGCCTTCATTACTCTATCGCGCCTAAGTATCTCCAACAGCGAGTTCACAAATTAAAACTCTATGATTCCATCTCTATTGAAAAGGTCTTGCTACGAGATGACCATAACAAGGCCAAGGCCCACCTTCAAAGCATACGATCCAAGTTTGTGTCTTCCTACCAAAGAAGCCGAACACATCTCAACACATTCGACTTCATTAGGTTCTCTTGGCTATTATCCGAATGTGATTGTAGGCAGCGTTCTAGACTTGAAAAGAAACACACAGGCATTATTTTAGCTTTGAGGAAGGACCGGTTTGGAACCTGCAGTGACAATTATGAAACAATCATCAATCTCTCTGATATTACCTTAACCCAGCTTCAAAAGGATGTTTTGTGCGGTGGAATGGACTTCGGTATTCCCCCGAGGTTTAGGAAAACTGATATCCTGGCCGAGTTCGAACTACTTCAGCAACAGCTATCTAGCATCCCGGCAAAGTCGGATATAGCAGCTGGATCTTGTCGGGCTTCACTGGCCGCTGAAGCCTTTCGGTTCGCACAATCGCCTCCGGACACTCGATCATTCACGCTATCACGGGAACACATGAAAGTGATCAACGAGCTTCGAAAGAATCCAGAAATCGTTATCTCTCGACCGGACAAAGGCCGTGCAACAGTCATCTTGTCTGCGGATAATTACCGGGAGAAAATGCTGGTCATACTCAATGACATTAGTAAATTCAGCAGACTTGGGCCTTGCGATGTGTATGACCATACCGAAAACATTGATACCAAGCTGAGTAAGTACCTGCTTTTTCTTTCTAGAACGCATCAGATCACCAAATATGAGTATGATCATCTAGCTCCCACAGGCTCGACAAGACCTAGGATATATGGGCTCCCAAAAATTCATAAAAAACATATTCCATTACGCCCGATCTTAAGCATGTCTGGATCTCCGCAATACAAGGTTTCGAAATGGTTATGCAATTTGCTACAACCGGTTCTTGCCTTGTACAACACACATTGCGTTAAAGACACGTTTGAGTTTGTGGAAAAACTTAGAGATTCGAAATTTGAATCAAATGGTTACATGTGCTCCTATGACGTAGTGAGCTTGTTTACCAACGTTCCTTTACGAGAAACAATAGACATTTGCGCCATGGCGTTATACCATAACAGATCTATCACTCCCCCAGATTTGAATGAAACAGAGTTCGTGAAACTTATGTTCATGGTCACGTCTGGTGTGGAGTTTTCATTCGACAATATAATGTACAAACAGAATGATGGAGTCGCCATGGGATCGCCTTTGGGGCCAGTCTTGGCGAACATATTTGTCGGCTTCTGCGAGTCGTCTATTGACCCTTCACTTTGGCCATCAATGTACTGTCGTTTTGTTGACGATGTATATTGTCACGACGACGACAAGGAAACCTGTGATAGGTTTATGGAAACTCTCAACTCCTTACATCCAGCATTAAAATTCACATCAGATGGTGAAAACAATGGTACCCTTTCTTTCCTGGATGTTAGTATTTCTCGTAACATGGATACGCACAACATGGACACGACCATTTATAGAAAGCCCACTTTCACAGGCTTGTATATCCCATGGTCAAGTTTTACTCCAACTAAGTCCAAAACACACCTCGTCAAGGCCCTTGTCTACCGTGCACATAGGATATGTTCCCCTCATCTGCTGGACGAGGAACTAGAACGACTCTTAACCATAATGACAAAGAATGGCTATCCAAAGACACTTCTAATGAAACTCATCAACCAGAAACCGACCTTGGAAAAGACGATTACTTTTGGACCAGAGAGATGCCCTGTGGTACTACGTTTGCCATGGGTTGGTGCCGGTTCTTCGCGCGTCGAGAAGGAGGTGCGGAATATTGTTTGTTCCTCTTATCCGTGTGTCAAATTGTATGTCATCTTTGGGACGACCCGTGCGTTCAGCGTGAAGAAGGACGTTCTACCTACCCTAAGCAAAAGTAATTTAATCTATTTCTTTCAGTGCCGAAATTGTGAAAATCGGTACGTGGGTAGAACCTTTCAGCACCTGGGCGCACGGATTCGTCAACATGTACCGTTGAATCTTGTCCCTGTAGCTGCACGTGGTTCTCGACCTCGGCGTGGTCGTCCACCGAAGTGTCCAGTGCAGTCTGTGTCTGAGGTGGACTTGTCCAAGTCCGCTGTGGATACGCTTGTCGATGCCTCCTCCTTTTCGTCGGGCGGAGGGCTGGAGCCAACCCAAACAACAGTCAACAAGAAGAAGAGACCGATACGGAAACCACCGAAACTGACATCTGGACAATCGAGCCCCGGACGAGTCACCAGAAGTCAATTGAGGAGACGAATTGATGACGAATCAAAAGAACCAATACTGGAAGTGACAACAACGGTTAATGTGAAGAAACGAGGTAGACCACGGAAGCAGGACAGACTGGACGTGGAGCAGCACACGGATCTCGACCGAGGCAATCGGAATTGCAGGGACGCAGGGCGTAATGGGAGAGATTCGCAAGCGGCAATATCGGAGGTGACAACGGCCAAGTCGTCGGGTCAGGGAAACGGTACCTCGGCAATCAAGTGTCACCTGTCGGGCAGTGCTAGTTGTCGTGAGTGGTACTCCGATGATGTATTCTCTGTTTTGTCGCGTGGTAGGTCTTTGTTACATCTTGCCGTGTTGGAAGCTTTGTACATACGTAAGTTAGACCCTGAGCTTTGTGTTCAGAAGGAGAATGTGTTGTCTTTACAGTTGTTTGGCACTGTTCGTCGTGAAGGTGCGAAATAGATCTCTTGATGTTTCTCTCTTTTTCTTGTCACTACGTTTTTGTCACTTATTGGATTTGCATGCTGTTTTCTTGATTCTTCACATCTATTTTTTTCGTGTCACTTCTACACATAATTGGAGTGATATATTTCTGAACTTCTTTTCCTTATAGTTGTAGTCTTTTAGCTTATTTCCATCATTCCCTGTAGTATTTTGACAAGAAGGGAACGAAAACGTTCAATACTTTGACACATGTCCTAATTGGCTGGTGGTGACTCTTGCGTAGATGCATGCGTAGACAATACTTTTTTTGTAAAAATAAATAAATAAATAAATAAAACCTAACCTATTATTAACTGGTTTGAGGGAAAGAGACAAACGGGATTATTATTATTATTATTATTTTTTGTCAAAGTAATGTAGTTAGTGTATGTTAGCATCCACCGATCACACTTCCCTGTTTGCATTTGCCACGCACCGCTACGTCAGTGCTTTGCTCACTGCACTCACACTACCAGTGCATAGATTTGTGCGCGCTTTGCCTGCCGTCGCACAACTGCATCCTTTGAACTTTCTCTATCTTTCTTGCCGTTGGCATTGGCCTCTCAAAGTCAAATTAGTGGCGACTTTTAGCTTGTGCTAGCATCAAATGCTCTGTTCAGTATTTGTCGCGGAGTGCTATAACGAGTGCGCAGGTTGCCAATATGAGCCGCAGCCAGCAAAAATGGTACTTTTGGGTGAATTTTTGGAAAACGGTTTTTTTGCTCCAAAACACTTTTTCATAATTATGTGAATTATCATTCCTGATTGTTTGAACGTATTCTAAGGTGCAAGGGGTGGTTAAATACCACTATATGTACAAGGGTGTCCAGATTGGCAATTGCTGTCAGGTTACTTCTGCATTATAGTTAGTTATAAGTCCTCTGCCATGCCCTCGGCCTCTTCTTGGCCTGTGGCATTGCTCCAGGGTGCTTCTGAGTCTTGGCCCAGGTATTGTTTGATCTCCTTGTTCAGGTACAGCAGCCTTGTATCACTGATACCACCTGATGGCAAGGTTGTGGGCAGGCCGCTTGCAGCGACAGCAGCAGAGTTGGTGGACGAGCGCATGTGCCTTATCTCACCTTTATCTGCTTGACAGTGCTTCTTCATGCAAACAACACCAGGAGATTCCCGTGCACGCAGCCGCTCACAGCGTGCGCAAACATCAGACATCTGCTTCATGATGCATATATCTGGAGTATTAGCTTTCCAAAGCCGTTTGAACGTGGTCAGACTAATAGGATGCGCACCTTCAGAATCACAGTATAGGCAATGAATTTCTTTCTTTGTACAACAAGCAGGAAGATATGTGGGCGCCTTTGCTGCGCGTCCCCTGGGTGCTGCTGGTTGTGGCATTCCATAACGAGATGCATAATTTTTGATAAACGGCACAACATTGTCAGCCACTGCAGTAGGTAAGATGTTGGGCTGGGTTTGCCCTTACTCTTGCTGCTCTGTGGCGTTATAAGTAGATGTTCAGCGTCTTCTTGTAATTTACGTGGTAGAGTATGCGACAATCCATGTGCATCTTGGAACACTTCACGGCAGACGACAACACCAAGCATTGCATATGTGAACGAAAATTTGCGAGAACTTGCAGTTGCAGCTCCAGCGCTGGGGCTAGATATTTTCATTATCGCTGCAAGTTCGCCCAGCACGTACCGCTTCGGCTCACTCCTCTTCATTGCTCTCAAGTTACATACCAGTTCCTCGAGCTGGTCCGGAGGTAGCTTGGTCCAATGATTCACTTTGCATTTGCGACCGATGTCCAGTGCGTCGCGTATCATCGCCGCTGCCGCTCCACTTGCTGCACTAATTCCATGGCTAGTGGTATCCTCTGCATCGCTGAAATACTCGTCATCGCTGCTCTGCGACTCCAGCCGTAAACAGGTCCGCTTTTCTGCAGGTGTGTCCATATCTGAGTCGTCTGAGCCAGACGATTCGGCGATCGTATCACTGTTGTTTAGGCCGTAAAAACTTTCGTCATGTTCCCGTAGCGCAGCGAGGTCGTCAACACTCGCACCGCAAATTTCTAGGCTTCGTCTTCTACTCGTGCATGCCATGACACTCTGTGGCTTCTCTACTTTCAGTACGCGTCTTGCATGCACTCACACTTGTTGAAAGATTAAGTTGCCCCACTTGATACCTTGTCAAGATGAAAACAAATAATCTTGAAGCGATCCTCATCAAGAAGACAACTCGTAAAATGTACAAAATCACCTCAACTCAAAAAGTTATTTTCAATTCCGAACTTCAAATTCCCATTCTGAACAATTTCCGTAATTTTCTATAGTACCTTTTTTGCTGGCCGCGGCTCATATGGTGATTGTGCATAGGATGCAGCCACACGCCAGTCAGTATCTGTTTTACCTGTCAGTCACCACAATGCACTGAAGCATATTAAGTCGCTCACTGAACCTGGTTTTATTGGACACAAAGTTAGCAGTCATGGATAGCTGTTCTCAACGCTTGTGTTGGAAACACCAGTGCATCAGAGGAGCTCAAGTTGCTTCACATGCGACAGTATGCCGAGGGTAACACTTTGCTTTCAATCAAAAACCTTGGCTTTTCGGCAGCAGCGTACACCTTAGCCCTCTCCCGACTCGAGAAGAAATACTGAAGTGAGACACGCCAATTGACCATCCTGCTGGACAACATCAACAAGTTTCTGCCAATCACGAACCGCGCCACCGACCGCTTTGCAGATTCTCTGGAGGTCACGATCGTCGCCCTGACAGACGCGCAAAGGAACTTGGCAAGGGAGCCCTGTACATGCAGTTGTTAAAGAAACGCCTAAGCTGAGAGGATGCGTCGTTGGGGAGCTCTTTCCACTGCTGCTGAAGGCTGATTACAATAACCCAGGGAAGCATGGACAACAACGGTTGCCTCCTCTACCCAAAGTGAATATTTACCCATGCTGATAACCCAAATTTTGTGCTTCGATGTACGATTATTCTTTTCAGTTTGCTGGATTGGATCAACCGGGAAGCAGAGTTTCAAAGCCATGCTTGTGAAAAATTGGACTGCATAAACTCACGATCAACTCAGTCGCCCGCAAATCATCAGGCTACTTGCCCCAGTGCTCCTTCGAATCCGAAAACTCGAGCTTATCATGCCAGTCGGCCAACCCAAGCTTCCACCGCAACTTGTGCACTGAGCAAGGAACCTCATTGGATCCATCAGTGTGATTACTTCCGCACGCTTGATGTGAAGGAACATTGGGCCAAGGGCACAGCACTAGCATTGTGTTTTCGTTGTTTGCACGTAAGTCACCAAGGAAGGAACTGCCCACATCCACGAGCTTGCAATACTGATGGATGCAAATATACACACCATTATCTCCTACATGGTCGTCCACAGCGTCCCACCTTGTCACCACCATACCATGGCATGTAATCCAAACGCAGCATGACATCAGGTGGTTCTTCCTTTGTCTCTTCACAAAGCTGTACAAGAGAATCAGTTGTGAAAGGCTGCATAGACAAGCTCTGAGCTGGAAGCGCTTGCAAATAATTCACAACTTCAAACAACAATCGATCGTGCTTTGTTGAAAAATGTTTTGTAGAGTGGGCACCGGTAGTTAGAATAGCTAGTCGTCGTAACAGTGAATTTCTTGGAGATTATGAGGCCAAAGCTGAGGACCAGTTACTTGAGTCTGGACATAGCGACTGTTGTTGACGCCAGCTCATACATAGTGTGATTACCTGTCAAAAGACTAACGAAGGAAGGTGACCAGGAGCAGAGGTGTTTACTTCGACAACACAGGATGGTGATTTTCAACATGCTAATACTACTAGAGAGACTTTCAATGCAGAGACGATAGCTTATCATCTAGGCATAAGTTATGCTCGCCGTGCGTTTGTTATGCACCGCTGAGGTGTCTCCAACCCTGCTGTGAACATGGTATTCTACGATCTAGAACACTATCACCCCAGTCGTTCTGGGTGTACAACTATTCCTGATAGCTGTGCTAGCCAGCTCAAGAACCAGTACGCTGCACTAAACTAAGTGCTTATGTTACCTTCTATATATTCCCCATGTTGACCTCCTTGGTGGAATTGTGAGGTGGTGTATATGAACTGAGGTTTAATGATGTATAAATAGGAGCAGGGACAAGTTGAGAAACAAGCTATGCTGGTATAAATCCCACCTGATGCTTGTGAAGAAGAGGTTGGTGCGACTTCGGCGATAGTGGGGAAGTGTG
This sequence comes from Sycon ciliatum, assembly GCF_964019385.1. Classification (NCBI taxonomy): domain Eukaryota; kingdom Metazoa; phylum Porifera; class Calcarea; order Leucosolenida; family Sycettidae; genus Sycon; species Sycon ciliatum. The sequence goes on from NC_088655.1 coordinate 89,507, forward strand.
TGTTGTTCCCTACATAGGAGTTCGCGGCTTTCCTGCCGACTTGAATTCTCACTTGACTGACTCACAACTGCCATCCAGAGCACACAAGAAGTCCATCAAACCGTCCCCTCGGCAAACCTGCAAGAAAGCACCACTCCTGATGCTTGTATTGATTAAAGGCATAGTCGAATATCAATTGCCTTGTGCAGTTTGCAACATGCTCGATCAGTCTCTCTCCTTAGGCGTTCAAAATATGTTGAAGCCTTTGTTTGTATCATTTTTGCTCCTCCCTGATTTATGACAATGCCAAAGTGGCGAAAGAGTGTTATAGTAGCGGAGAATTGGTGTCCACCAAATTCCTTTCTAAAAAATGCATGTACTCAGATGGTGAGCCAAGGAAAATAATATATTGAACCGAGGAAAACGTTGGGGCACAAGTTATGCGTTAGAGTCCACCAACTAAACCAGATTTTTAACAGTCAGACGCGTACATGTACTGCTTGCCAATGCACACTGACCCCATGCACTGTCACCCCTGCTGTACGAAAGTGCATCTCACACCGTAGCGCGAAGAGCGCTTTGTTACGGTAAACTATGTCCACTTTCCTGGTTTCAAAAGCTCTTTGGGCACTAGCCACGAGCTAGCTCGTTGTGATTTTATGATGATGGTTGTTTTATTTCGCAAATCCAAACGGGAGTTTCTTCCGAGTAACAAGGTAGCGAAGAACAGAGTATTGCAGGAACCAAATACACTTCTGACGGTGTTTCAAGCAATCCTTTCCAAATCACACAATGCTCAAAGGCAAGTGTTTTTCTCGAGCACTTCAGAGTTTTCAACAAGTTAGCAGCTACTTTGTAGGTGTAGCTTCTGTGACATACCGGGTTGCTGCTGTTGTTGTTGTTGTTGTTGTTGTTGTTGTTGTTGTTGTTGTTGTTGTTGTTGTTGTTGTTGTTTCAAATCTTTATTCTCACGATAGCCAGTGGCCAATAAGAGATAATAGTGTAAGAAAGGAGAAAGAGTGAGGAAGAATTGGGTGGGCAGGGCCTAGGGGTTAATGACTACTTAAGTGTACGGGCAGGGGTGGTCGCCACACGAGCATACAGAGTTGCATACTTAAGTGTACGGGCAGGGGTGGTCGCTACACGAGCATACAGAGTTGTGCAACAGCAGGGATATCTGGGATTTGAAGGGAGAACGAGAAGGGATTTCGCGAAGCTGGGTGGGCAGGCAATTAAAGTAATGAAGGGCCTTGTACAGGGGAGAATGGAGACAGCGGTCAGTCCGCGGAGTTGGCAAGTGCCAAGTACGAGAGCGACGTAAATTATACGAAGGTTGCACGTTGCTAGCAGTATGCAGCGAGAGTATATGTGGTGGGGCATAATTGTGGCGCAGAGAATGCGCGAAGAGTATATGTTTAACTTTAAAGCGTGAAAATAATGTTGGCCATTTGATGCGATGCAAAAGGTGGGAGTGTTCTAAGTGTGTGTAAAGGGGAAGGTGGAGACATATTCTGGCGGCTTTCCGCTGGAGTCGTTCTAGCCTGTCAAGGGAAGTGTGGGACAACGGTGTGAGAGCAGTGCTCGCATATGAGAATATAGGTAGTATGTATGTCTGATAGATGTGAGATAAAGAATCACTGGTGAGTGTAGACCTTAGTCTAAAAAGAATATTGAAAGACTTGAGTGATTTTTTGACTATGTATTCAACATGCTCCGTCCAACGGAGGTCATGCTGAAAGATTATTCCGAGGTGTTTGTGTTTTTGTGCTACGGTAAGCGGACTATTCCTGAGGGTGATCTGGGGTAGCTGTTCAGGGGGGCGGTTGTTGTGGTAGAACGGGAGGATGACTGTTTTCTTTGTGTTAACCAGCAGGTGCCATCTTTGAAGCCAGTCTCCAGCTGCTGTGACACTCTGTTGTAGGTTTCGGGTGCAGTCTTGAAGAGTTCTCGCTATGGAAATCAGAGCGGTGTCATCTGCAAACTGGCTACAGGTGGTGCTGGGATTCTCACATGCGTGTGGAAGGTCTATGGTGTAGACGAGGAATAGAAGCGGCCCAAGAACAGATCCCTGAGGGACGCCGGCAGGGATCTCGAGGAAAGGCGATAGGTCGCCATCCACCTGGACCCTTTGCCGACGCCCCAACAGGTACCGTCGGAACCACTCCAGGGCGTTGCCCTGGACACCATAGTGGGAGAGTTTTGCTAGAAGGCCTGCATGCCACACACGATCGAAGGCCTTGCTTAGATCGAAAAAGCAGGCATTGACGTGTTTCCCGTCGTCTCTCGCAGTGGAGAGGGTATGGACGAGACGGGCGACCTGCTGCTCAGTGCCGTCTTTCTCGCGGAATCCGGACTGCTGGTTGGGCAGGTGGGGTGTGATGTGCTTGTAGAGGAGTTGATGTGCAATTTTTTCTTGGATTTTTGATGTAGTGCTCAAGAGAGAGATGGGTCTATAATTTGTTGGTTGGGTTGGGTCACCCGGCTTGGGTACTGGAGTAATGGTGGCATCTTTCCACTCCTGTGGGATTTCTCCGGTTTGGAACGATAGATTAAAGAGGGACGATAACGACGGTGCAAGTTCCTTAGCCGCTTCTTTGAGGAGGCGGTTTGGAATAGAGTCAAACCCGGGGCTTTTGTTGGTATCAACTCCTCGGAGGAGTTTTTCGACCTCAGCTTGGGAAGTCGAGATTTCTTGAAGGGGACTGAGGATGTCAGGGGTGGTGTTGATGGCTGGAGTTTTCTCATCCGCATTAGCCACGGACAGCTTGCTCTGTGAAATGAAGAATTCGTTGAGGGCAGCGGCTTTTTGTGCTGGTGTCGTTGCAGGAGTTGCTTGGCTGACGAGTTCGGGTATGCGTTGTTTTGTAGCTGTAGTTAGGTGCTTCATGAGGCGGTGTAGGGAAGTAGAGGAGGCTGTTGAGTTGTTTACGAAATCCGATTTAGCACGACGCGGGAGGGTGGTGACACGGTTTCTTTGGGCAGTGAACGTGTTCCAGTCGTCAGGCGAGCGTGAGTGAAGGTATATTCTGTGTTTTCTGTGCTTATCCTTGATCTCTTTCAAGAGGCCCTTTGATATCCATGGTCGTGCTGGCACGTTCTTCCTGTCCCAAGGGGGGTGAGTGCGAGTAACTTGGCAGTGTTCTTGGGCGATGCTCATGACATCGTCGCGCCAGGATCGCCAGAAGGTGTCAACTGGGCATGGGTCGTGTTGGTTTGGATGGTGGTTGAGATTTGTGCGTGAAAGGGCTTCTCGAAGAAGGTGGATAGTGCTGTCTGTCCATGACCAGAATGTGGTGCTTCTGGATCGTGGAGGGGAGTTGTTAATTATGGGGGGCAGTTGATTATTGATGTGGCCACTGATAGTAGTGTGATCAGATGCGCCAAACGGTGGAAGTGATTGGATATGAATATCATTGGTGTGGAGTGAGGAGATAACAAGGTCTAGACATGAGAGAGGTGTTTGTCGGTGGATGTAAGTAGGGAATCTGACATGTTGTGTGAGGCCGTATGTGTGTAGCAGAGTTTGTATGTCGTCCCCAAGGCGATCTGTTCTGTCTGTGGTGAGCCACGCACTGTTCTTGGCATTGAAGTCTCCAAGTAGTAGGAGGTCGTCACCTTCGGCTCTAGCGGTTTTGATGCTTCTTTCCAGTTCCGCACAGAAGAGGGTGCCATCGCTACGGGGTGGTCGGTAAATGTTTGCAACAACGAGGGAAAGGTTACCGGTGGATATTCTCGTCCATATGCATTCTGCTGCTGTCATTGGTATTGTCAGTACCCTTGTGTTGAAACGTTCCGCTATGTACAAGGCAACACCACCACCATAGTCCTGTCTGTCAGCTCTGATCAGCTTGTAGCCTGGGATTGCATAGAGACTGTTAGGGTCTGATGTGTCAGCCCAGGTTTCCTGGACTGCAATGACTGATAGTTCGTTCTGAGATTCAGAGCACGAACGGGTAAAGGTAAGTAACTTGTCCATTTTGTTGAATATGCAACGGACATTGGTGCTGAGAAAGTTCAAATTCACTGACATTGGTATTGTTTTTTTTGGGGGGAATTTTATTTATTTATTTATTTTTTATGTTTTTGTCTTTTGGCTAGTTGTTGAAACTTATCTGGACTCAGTATTTCGGGTGTTTACTCTGAGGGGAGGGCCATGTCCCATCGGCCTTGGCTTTCTCCTCCATGGTCGAATGGCCGTGGCTGTGTCGGCGACGACGAGGACCGCTGGGTATCCAATCCGCATCGTCAGAGGCAACCGTGGTGGCCCCGTCGTCGTGGCCTGCCCCAGTGCCTGTAGGCGGAGGGGTGCCGGACATTCGGGGTGTACTGGGAGCGATTACCTGCAAGCTGGAACTCTCAGCTACCTCAGTTTGGTCGACAGAGGATGGAGTATTGCTCTGTATTTCCTTGGATTCCCCGTCGCTGGTTGTGTTCTCAGACGCACTGGCGCTGTTCATTTCAGCGGTTTTCTGTGTTGCATCCTTGCTACTAGTACTAGTACTAGCAGGGGATCCGTCGGGTGCAGTGCTCACCTGTTCGGCCGCCCCGTGCGTACAGTTGAACTGTGCGCGGGCTCCCTGTTGAGCTGCGCTTGCGTACGAGTGTGAACCCTTGGGCTCTGTGCGCGTGCGTGCTGAGCTGGTGGATTGATTTGAGCTCTCGGGCTCCGCGCTGGGGTCCGTGTTTGTACAGCTACTACCTGAACTAGCACTCACAACAGCCTCACTACCTCCTGCATCGGGCGCACTTGTACCCGAGCTCAGTTGTGATCCAGGGAGTGCAGCCGAATTGGTGCTCTGTGTATTTGTGGGTGGTTTGTTCGTGGGCCGCTTGCTCGGACACGATCGAGCAAAGTGCTCCCCCATGCAGATCCTGCAGGTGGCCCTCTGGTCCTCGTGACGGACACGAAACTGGTGCTGGTCGGCTGTGCGGACAAATGACGGAACTTGCCGACATCCCTCCTTCAGCTCGATGGTGGCGAATCGCATACCTGTCCCTACAGTAATCCCCGACGGGGTTTGAATTTGACCATGGCGGATGTCTCCCTGGATCTGGCCAAATGCAGCCAAAGCACTGCAGATAACGGTATTCTCGATCCAGATCGGGACATCAAAGATATGGAGTTGTAGTTGTTTGGTGAATGCAGGGCGTACAGAGAAATGGCTGTCGCCGATAAAAAAACCCGTGCCCCAGCAGTGCGTCAGTCTGCGTAGCAGATAATAACGTTACCTTTGTGAGGTTGGAATTGGTGATCTGGACGGAGGCGACGTCCGTGTACCCTTGGGTAACAAGGGCCTCGGCTACATCCACTGTCTTGATACCGGCGTGACTGGTGAAAACTACGGTGTTGGCCTTCATGTCTTCACGGGTAAGTGATTTCCATCGTGGCTCGCCATTTCGGGCAGCAGTACTAATGTTGCGCTCCATGGTTGGGGTCTGGTACCCCGGGTAAGCCTCAATCCGCAGAAATCTAGGGAAAAACTGGGAGCGCCAAAATCTGCTTCCTACTCCTACTCAACTTTTTTGTTGTTGTTGTTGTTGTTGCTGCTGCTGCTGCTGCTGCTACAGCAGCTACTGCTGTGGCTGTAGTTACAGCCCCTCTTGTTGTCAGGAAATGTTTGCTTGTGCTACTTCTCATCCAGTTGACTTCTTATTATGACTTTGTACGTTATAATTTTGTTGAGCTCCGGTTTTCCCCTTCATTCTAACTCAAGTGCAGTTTAGCGTGTATTGGCTTGTGATTTCCTTTCTTCTGTTTGCTTGGCATTTTATCGCTCCACAGGTACCCTCAGTCTCAGGTGCTCTCACATTTGTGCAATTGTTGATTTTGGTCCTGAATTGTCCTCCCTGTTGCTTTGCTACCGTCCTCCTCCTTCCTCCACCTTTTTTTCCTAATTGGCCTCATTATGGCATTCGCTTCCATGTAATTGGGCTTGTAGCCCGTGTGTACTTGCGAATTCAAATAAAAACATACATACATACATACATACATACCCTAGCTATTTGTCTTGCAACTGCAATACTGTTGTTGAATGATGCTTCGTCAGAACAATCACTGTTACGTTCTGAAAGCGCGACATCGTGTCGTGGCACTGTAGACATTTCCTGAAAACCAGATGGATTCTACGGCATTACCACATGGAGAGCGAACTACCACAAAGACGACTCATTTATCGATTAAAAGGAAATCTCTGCAGAAGTTTTTTCTTTGCAGCAAGATGATGACAATCGCTTTTGCAGAGTCTCCTGGTAAGACATATGCAGTTGGTAAGCATCACAGCCGTTTTCGTACGCATTCGACCTTCACGCCAGTTTTCTACAACTATAATGACCTGAAAAGACGAAAATAGTATGGGCCTGCTGGGGTGGGCGTTTTCTGCGAAGTGGGCGTTTGCAGCGGACTTTACTGGCAAATTATGGAATTGCCTTCCACCCAAGATTACCGCTATAGATTCTGTTTCAGAATTTCGGACACAATTTCGCGCTCATTATAAACGGCATATATTTGCCTGCACAAGTCGCTTCACTAGTGTATGAATCAATGATCATTCTCACTGTTAGGACATCCCGATAGGCTATGCCTTTGGGAAATCCTTTAAATAATAAATAATAATAAATATTGAATGAAGGCACGAATGCATTTCGTGAGTTTAGTGAAGCTGCCTGCCGGAATGTGGATGAAGCTGATCCAATTAAAGGGGAAGTTAAGCCTATATCAAAATTTCACCAGTTCTAGTTTCCGGGGTGCTGAGTCGAATGGTCTTGGTTCGAGGAAGCTGAAACTCTTCCTTCCTCCTTTATTCCCAATCAAACTCGCGCACTTCCACCGAAATTGGGTGACTGCGCCCTACTAGAGGGGGATTTGTATGCAAAAATGTCACTAAAAGCGCCATTTCGTTGTTATAAAAGCACGGATGACCGCGATTGGCCCATATGTTGTGGTCTTTTGGACGCTGAGTTGATTGGTTTTGGTCCGAAAAGGCTGCGATGCAGCGTTCGGCCCTTATTCCCAATCAAACATGGCTGAACAAGCGGTCACGTGCTCCTGCGTACACCAGCGTACACCAGTCACCTGATGACACGATTTTTTATTTTAGGCTTAACTTCCCCTTTAAAACTACATTTCAGGAAATCCCTCAATCCCTCAATAACAATTCTGAGATATCCATAACATTTTATGCCTGAAAAGAAAATTTCACGGTGGGGCTGGACCCAGAGTTTTCGGCACCCGCAGGAATGCCACCACCCTCATGGATTAATGCGCAGATGCAGCTCCTAAAGCGGTGGGAAGAAGTGTTTTTACCTCAATCCAATGAATTTGTTTGCCTTATCCTCCTCCCCCTTATCCTCCTCCCCCTTATCCCCCTCCCCTTATCCCCCTCCCCTTATCCCCTTCCCCTTAACCCCTCCCTTATCCCTCCTCCTTATCCCCCTTCCCCTTATCCCCTCCCCTTATCCCCTCCCCTTATCCCCCTCCCCCTTATCCCCCTCCCCTTACACCTAAATTGAATGGTATATTAACCTTGCTGATTCTTTATACTCGCACATCTGCTTGTCGTACTGGCATACTGGCTGCAGTACCATCAACTGGTCCTAGCATACAAACCACAATGGTGTTCTCTAGCTCATCCATCTATGTCAGCTGGTATGTGTATCAACTTGCACAAACACGTTGGTATTATCAGACATGCTCTCATAAAAGAGGAGGGAGCACAACACTGCGCAATATGCCTACCAGACCAATAAGGTCACTATTTTTATTAGAAGCTTCTCCGCGTTGGCATCAATGCAATGTAGATATACACAGCATGTATAGCTTTCGCATAAGCCGAAGCGACAACAGCCAAACAGGATATTGATGGCGATATAAAACATTATGCGATATAAAACGCGTGACGAAAATAGAATACAATTAAAACAAGCAAACGAGCAGCTCAACCGAGTTGAATTTGAATTTCTGATCATTACCAGGGTTCATCTGTGAGCAGCAACATATCTCTCCAGGATATGGCTGCTGAGGTAGCTCCACGCCCCGCGATTCTGGGCGATGCTCCTCAGCTCCTCACTATCTGCCGAGGTCTTGAGGGTCCTCCCAACCAGCTCGAGATCGGGTCTGAGCACGACCGGCAGAGTTGTGCGCGGCCTGCCCCTCCAGGTAGGCTCAGTGGATGGCTTGAAGTAGGAGCACATTGACAGATTCGCCAGTGCACTCTGGTCCAGCCGCAGCACGTGCCGAAACAGACACCAGCGGGCTCCCAGGATCGAGATACCAAGTGGTGTTGAGTTTGTCCTCTTGTACAGGGTGTTATTCTTGATCTTAGCTGGGTACCGTATGCGAATAACTTTCCACAGTTGTTGTCTGTGAAACGCATCAACTAGCGGTGCCAGTGAGGCCCCAAGTCCCGTTGTTGTAGCACAGGACCGGTAAGCCTTGTATAGCCGTACTCTCAGCCATTCGTTTACAATGGAACCACGTACCCATAATGCCCAGAGCCAGTGCAGGGCAGCCGTGGCGAGTTGCATTCTCCGCGCAGCATCCTCGTGGTCACCAATGAGGGAGCCCAGCTTCCTAGTGAGGCGCCATTCCTCGCACACTCTGTCGTTCAGCCGTGTGATGTTTGTGAGTTCTGTTTTAGATTCATTGATGTTGAGGTCCCAGGTTTTGAGGCACTTTGCAATGTCGGGCAGGAGCTCTTGAATACGTTTGCAGTCGGACGATAGGAAGTCGACATCGTCGGCGTACTCTGTACCAGTTGGCAAGCCGAGGTCGGGTCTTGCGCAGATAATCTGTCTCACCTCCCGAAGCACTGCCTCCAGGTAGATAACGAATAGGACAGGTGATAGTGAGTCACCCTGTGGTGTGCCTCGGTTGGTCTGGAACTGCTCGCTCTTCCCTCCAGGTAACCGGACCTCAAGGGACGTGTTCCTGAGTAGGTAGGAGATATTGGTGACCTCATCATTCTCAAGGAAGCTAGCTAATATAGTGAGCAAACGGTGCCTGGATATTGTGTCGAACGCTTTCGACATGTCTATGCCGAGCACGCCAAATGATTCCTTCACTCGTTGGCACCGTGCTGCGATCCATCTGTAGGACCAAACAACATCAGCCGTACTCCTACCACTGCGGAAGCCACTCTGGTTCGGAGACAGGAATGTGTTAACTGCATGCCTGATGCGATTTAGGGCAATGATGGACAGCACTTTCCGAAGTGCAGTGAGAAGCACAATGGGCCTCAGGTTAGATGGTGGACATTTAGGCTTCCCAGGCTTCTGAAGTGGGACGAGATGGCCACCCGACAGCTGATCATCACAGTTGATGGCACGTGTGTATAGATCGGCAAGGTGACGGTGAAGCGGTGCTGGGCCATATTTTATAAGTTCAGCAGGTAGGTCGTCGGGTCCAATCGCTCTGCCGTTATTTAGGCGTCGTGCTGCTGACCTGACTTCTACCTCGCTTATCGGTATCCCAAGAGGTTTCTTCTCTTGGTGTAGAGGTGCGCAGGTGGAATCAGCAAAGGCTGCTGAGAAGTGATTTCTGATTATTGAAGCTGACTCCATCGGGCGAAGGACCAGTTTCCCGCTGGCATCATTCACCACTATCGGCGACTGCTTTTTGCGCTGCAGTAGATGCACAGCATGGAACATCTGGGCTCCGTCTTTTTGATTTTCAATTTCACGAGCTTTTTCATCTAGATGGCTGGCTGCATTTGCACAGGCATGTTGGCGGATCATGTGGGAGAATTTGTTGCGCTGTTGCTTTAGGATGCTAACTTCATCGGCATTCTTTTCATCACGGATCCGGTGTCTCAGTCGACGCTTCTCACAGGACATTTTTAGCGTGTCGGCGTCCATGATCCACTTTCCACCTCTCTTCCTGGGTGCAGCAACGCCCAGAGTGTTCCGCGCTGCTGTAATCACCGTTTGATGAATACCATTCCAGGTAGTTGTGGGCAATTAGTGTTGTCGAGCCGGTTTCCGGTGAGAGAGGATTCCAGCTCATCACAATACCTCCTTCGCATGGTTGGGTCCGAGAGGCCACCAACCAGTATTCTTTGGCTGGCACGCTGTTTCTTACCGTGCTCAACAGAGCTCCACACATGGCATAGGCGAGAGAGATCGAGTCTTGCAACCACTAGTTGGTGATCAGACCCCACCAGCGTACCAGAATATGACCGGCTGTCTACAAGTAGCTGTCGTTGTCGAAGAAGACAGAATATATAATCTATTTGATTGTAAATAGGGATCGACACACCATCTTGAGGTCCTTTTATCCAGCCAGTCCATGTTGTTTGGTGCTGCGCTGGATGCTGAAACGCAGTGTTGCAAGCGAAGAGATGATGTGCGTCGCAGAAGGCGACCAGGACAGCTCCGCTAAAATTCCGTCGCCCGCGTCCGTAGTGTCCTATGCACCGATACTGAGAACTCATTCCACCAAGTTTGGCGTTGAAGTCTCCCGAAATTAGAATAACTGAGGAGGAATGTACCTTACTGAGAGCCGTGCCAAGCGATGAGTAGAAGTCCTCCAAACAGCCCTGGTCTTGTGCGACTTTCGCTGAGGTCAGAGCGTAAGTGTTGACGATGGATATAAAGCACTTTTCCGATGAGCGAATCTGCAGAACTGCAACACGGTTCGACTCCCTCCAAACGCGATGCACCCGCTCCCAGAGCGAGCGATGAATGCAGAACCCCAGGCCATAATGTCGAGAGTCTGAAGGGAGGCAGAATATTTGGTAGTCGCAAATAACATCGTCAAATCCATTTTGAATTTTCGTCTCTTGCAAGCTACAAATTTGAACGTCGTAGCGCTGCAAATCGGAAGCCAGCTGTTGCTTCTTTATGCCTGATGATAGGCCGTGAACGATGAAGGTCACTAGATAATTTAAACACCTAGCACCAACATATCTACGAAGTGTTAACCAACAACCAACTTGGGAGCCTCAGGTGTGGAAGGTTGTTGGCTGCGCCTGCTGGTTCGGCTGAGCAAGCGGTTGCGGAAGCAGGTGTTCTTGCATTGCATTTGCTCACTTGCTACCCTTAGATTTGTTCCTATCTAAGACTTGAGAAAGCGGAGAGCCGGAGCGTGTCGTTTAAAAAAAGAAAGAAAAAAGGACAATGGACAACAACTTGAATACATTTGTCGTGCGGATTCAACATCTTCACATGACAAAAAAAGTAAATTATCGTGTCCGTTCCCGAAGGGAACTCACGACGGCCGCTAACACCCGGTAAATCCTAGGATTTACATCTTCACATACAGCAACCACAAAATCCACTCACACTTCTATATCCAAGTGCGCTGATGTACCGGATGATATACAGTCAGGTAGTGTCACACTATGGCACAAAACTCACAGGGGTACTGAGACATTAACACCTAGCACATTTACGAAGCTCAAGCCAACAGCGTGTGCATGTGCTAAGGGTGAATAGCAACTAAATAGAGTGGTTGTCAGTTGACAAACCCCCTTTTATATGGAATGCAGTTGCGTGATGTCCACCACTTTTTGAACGTATATTTCTTTTCATTGTTCAATGTGCGCACCAGCTCCAACAACTGGTCCTAGCATACTGTCAGCCATTGCTCTATCTAGCTCATCTATTTATGTTAACTGGTCAATACTAACACAACAAGAACTGAATGGTGTTCTACAAGGTTATCAGGTGGAATACATAGATGCTGATGGCGAGAATACAACTGTGGATTTCAACAAGTCTGTAACATTTACTATTCTACGTAACCTTTATTTCTTTACGGAATACAATATTTCTGTGAAAGCTAAAACTAATCCTGGGTTCGGCCCATATGGAGTTGTAGCAGCTGTTACTACTAAAGAAGATGGTGAGTTCAAACTTTACTTTGCTGAACATGTGCAATGCATAGATATATGACCAATGACAAGTGGGCGTGGGGAGAGTTGCGCTGCAGTTTCTTGATTCTTGTTAAAAAAATTAATCTTGGCAGTTCACTGCACTATGGTACTGACATTGCCTAAAAAGAAGGGCTTTCATATTTTGCCAAAAGGTAGGTACACCAAGCGGACTTTTCAGGTTGCAAGTTATTCTATTTGAACATCCAAGAAGAAAGTATACTTCTTTCTTCCACTACGGGATCCAGCAGAGTGCAAAGAAATGCTTAAACCCATCGATCTACACCTTTGCAGCCTAGAGAGCGTGTGTGGGCAGGCGTGTGTTTACCGCCATATTGCCAGGTGTATCTTTACCACCATATTTATCAACCATAGGTACAGCTGCAGTGATGTCTTCAACTTCATTCTCCCGAGTCAAGCTCCGTATGAAGACATCCAAGAAGAAGATTGCCTGATGAGTGCAGCGGGTACGAAACGTACGTCACAATCGAGCTATGTCGTTGCTGTGTCATCATCTATGTGCCATGCGCTACTTGATGTACCAGCCTGCTTTGCCGGATACCGCCAGCCATGCATCGACCAGGCGCCAGGCGCGAACTGATGGTGGTGGTGGTGAGAAGGAGAGCTCTGTGCCAGAACTTTGCAGCCTAGAAAGCATGTGTGGGCAGGCGTGTGTTTACCGCCATATTGCCAGGTGTGTCTTTACCACCATATTTATCAAACCATAAGTACAGCTGCAGTGATGTCTTCGACGTCATGATCTACACCTTCAATTATAATTTTAAGAAGGAAGTACACCCTAAAATCAAATTTTCACCAGTTGTAGTCTTCGGGGTGCTGAGTCGAATGGTCTTGGTCTGAGGAAGCTGAGACGCTCCCTTCCTCCTTTATTTCCAATCGAACTCACGCACTTCCACCGAAACTGGGTGACTGCGCCCTACTAGATAGGGATTTGTATGGAAAAGTCACTAAAAACTTCGTTCTTATAAAAGCACGGATGACCGCTGAGTCGACTGGTTTTGATCCGAAAAGGCTGCGATGCAGCGTTCGGCCCCTATTCACAATCGAACACGGTTGAGTAAGCGGTCACGTGCTCTTGCGTACACCAGTCACCTGGTCATCGTGCCTGCAGGCTACAATTTTCACATCAAGGTTCAACTCAAAGGTTCAAAGCGGGGAGTCGTAAGAGGCTTTTACGACTCCCTGGTTCAAATGTTCAACTCGAGTGACATAAACGGGCCCAAACAGGCTGTAAATGAGCACGTGATCGCTTACTGAACCGTGTTCGATTTGAAATACGGGCCGAACGCTGCATTGCAGCCTTTTCGGACCAAAACCAGTCGACTCAGCGTCCAAAAGGCTGCAACATATGGACCAATCGTGGTCATCCGCGCTTTCATAAGAACAAAACGGCGTTTTTAGTGGCTTTTTCCATACAAATCCCTATCTAGTAGGACGCAGTCACCCAGTTTCGGTGAAGTGCGCGAGTTCGATTGGGAATAAAGGAGGAAGGGAGCGTCTCAGCTTCCTCGGACCTCGACCATTCAACTCAGCATCCCGAAGACTACAACTGGTGAAAATTTGATTTTAGGGTATAGCTCCCCTTTAATTGTAGCGAGAAGACTAGCAGTCACTGAGACTTCCAAGTGAAGAAGTCAATCAACATGCCATGATACAAGAATGAATAAACTCGCCGTTTTTACGAGAAACCACGAGCCTCGAGAACAGAATACTGCATGATAGAGGTGGCTGCAGAGTGCAGGCGCAACTGTGGTGGTGAAACTGGAGCATCTACGCCGACCTGAGGTCTGGGCTTCAGCGATACTAGTAAAATAGAGTAAAATGGGGGAGCCAGGGTGCAATCAGAGAGGGTGTTCAGGGATCGTTCAGAGGGCAACTGTTGCTGAGTGTCAGTCTCGACTGTGGAGAGACTTGTAGGCACCTTCCTTGAATGCCTGCATTGTCTTCGGCATGGGAAGGTAGCAGGGCGGATGGGAGATGATTCCAGTTTTATATCGTGGCGTGGGGAATGATTGGAGAGCACTACTACGGGCTCCGGCGGGCAATGTCAGTTCTAGCTGTTGCTGGTACTCCTCTTGCTGGTGGCGAGTGGAGCGCCGGTGCTGGTTAGCAACTGCCCTCCCCGCTGGGTGGTGTCATGGTGGTCAGGATTGGGAGACCATCAATCTAATGCAGCCTTTACAGGCACGTGAGTGCTGCGACTTGACACCAAACAGTGAGGCTTGGGAGATACGACCCTGGGTCGATGAACTTTAGGGCTTGATGCCGTACCTGGTCCACCTGGTTCAGGGTAGACTGGGCCTCACCCAACCATGAAAGAGGGCAGTACTCCAAGTACTGGGTGGACGAAGCCACGATACAAGGCATACTTGCCCTTGTCATCCAGAATTAGCAGAGCCTTCCTCATGAGAAGCCAAGACGTTGGTGACCACGGACTGCAATTTGTCGAATATGGGAGCGAAAGGAGAGGCTCCAATCGAAGAGCACTCCAAGCAACTTCAGATCCTCCACTTTCTCTATGGCCACCCCGTTGAAAGTGGCTGGAGGAATTGCCCAGGGTTGATGTTGATGCAAAATCGTCAATACTTTGGATTTTGTCGGCTCGAATGCGATCTTCCAGCTCTGGTCCCATTTTGCTGGGGCATCTACAACAGTCTGGAGCTGCGCTAGGCCAACTGGGAGAGCATTCCGGAACGCGATGCACTGATATAGCATAGTGTCATCTGCATATATGGCGTGCTGGGTTGTGGCTGGGATCGAGAGGTGGTCCTCCATGTCATTGACATATAGGAGGAAAAAGGGAGGCCCGATATGCTCCCATGTGGCACACCTGATCTGATTTGGAATTCAGGTGAGATTTCGCCACTCATAACGGCCTAGATTCGTCTATCCGCCAGGTAGCTGTGGAGCCACTTAAGGAGGTTCCCGGATACTCCGTAAGCCTTTGCCTTGGGAAGGCCACCTGCATGGGAGACTTTATCGAAGGCCCCCGCAATGTCAACGGCAACAATGCGTCCAGCACCGCCGGCAGCTGCTATCTTGCTCCACTGGTGGTGCAGTCCTGCTAGGAGGTGAGCAGGCCCTAACCCTCGGCGAAAACCAGACTGGCGGTTTGAGAATATATTATTTCCTTCGAGAAAGTTGGTGAGAGCACGGTTAACAACTGCTTCCATTGTCTTGGAGATGAGTGACAGGAGAGAAATGGGACAATAGTTCGATGGGGCTGACTTTGACCGTTTCTTATGGACTGGGCAGACACTTGCCACTTTCCAAGACTGTGGTTCTGTCCCCGACGTCATGCACTGGCGGAAGGTAGCTGGCTCTTGACTTGATTTATTACAGTCTGTTGCATGTGTGTGTTTTTGTTGATGTTTTCACTCCAGCTCCAACAACTGGTCCTAGTATACAGTCAGCCATTGCTCTATCCAGCTCATCTATCTATGTCGACTGGTCAATACTAACACAACAAGAACTCAATGGTGTTCTACAAGGTTATCAGGTGCAATACATAGATACTGCTGGCCAGAACAAGTCGGTAGAAGTGAACGCTACAGTTACCTCAGCCGTTCTGACCAACCTCACTGCGTACACAGTGTACAACATCTCTGTGAAGGCTAGAACGGGGCCTGGGTATGGTCCATTTGGAGCAACAACACTACAAAGAAGTGGAGAAGATGGTGAGTGTAAAGTGTTGCTGACGTTCTTTAAAGTATTTTGGAGTCTCTAGCAAAACATGCAGTGACATTGTCTATCGCAGCAGGTACACTCGAACGTCTCTTATCCAGGCACCTTGGCACTGGGCACTGCCCATATCTCAGATTTGCCCGTATCTCAGGGTAACTAATCTAATCATGTATCATAGTATCATTTTTATCATTTGTTAAGTAAAAGTGGGGTGATGTCAAATGGTGAACGGTGCTATTCGGCCAATATGTTTGGTGGTTCGCCAAAATTCTTAAACTATCACCTATCCGTTAGATAATTAATGTTGGCAGCTTGTGATTGCATTTTTTACCTGCCATATTCTTGGAACCCCTGGCACTGTGTTGCTGAAGAGGTTAGCAGCTTGTGATTGGATTTCTCACTTGCTTTTTTTGGAACCCCTGGCACTGTGTTGCTGGAGAATTCTCACACTTTGCCCGTAATCTTGCGCCCATGTTTTGTAGTATAAATCTGACCATCTACACCTGATATCATCCTATTCAATATCACCTTCTCTGATGAGCCTTATGAAGGCGAAACAGCTGTCAGGAGGAATTTCAGTATCTACCTGCAACACTTCCTTGTATGGCTGTTGGTGTGTGTAATGGCGACCGAGGCTAGCAGTAAGTCGGCTGTGAGAGCGCATGGAGGAGAGGAGAGGAAGAGTTCTTTAAAAGTGGGGTGGCTTCATCATTTTTTGCTGACGTTTCTTCGGCACATATTGCTCATGTTCAGGATAAACAAGAATCCACTGATGGAAATGTGTGTATTACACAGATTGACAGTGACCAATGAACACTTGCACATTCGGAAAAGTTCAAAAACCCTTAAATGGAAACAATTTTGCCATAGAATGTCAAGCTGAAGGTGCTCGACAGAAATGTCATACAGAGAAGGTCATGTGTGCAACGAATGGAGCAAAATGATTAGCATCGCATACACGCGTCTCTTCTGGTTGCCAGATCTTGCTTCTCTTCTGTTTGTCAGAGATACGATCACGAAAGTCCTCGCTGGTCAGCCAATAACTCGCGAGCCGCAGGCAGTGGATCTTTTCCGCTTCAGTCGCCAGTTGGAATCGAGTTCATAACTGAATTCATCCATCAATACCCGTATGCTAGGCCCAAGAGAGTCGCTGCCCACCTGAACTATGTTCATCTAGGGCTGAAACAGACTCACCACGCATCATTAGCATCAGCCTCAATCGAGCCACATATTAAAAAAAGAAAGAAAAAAGGACAATGGACACCAACTTGAATACATTTGTCTTCCAGATTCAACATCTTCACGTACAGCAACCACAAAATCCACTCACACTTCTATATCCAAGTGCGCTGATGTACCGGATGATATACAGTCAGGTAGTGTCACACTATGGCACAAAACTCACAGGGGTACTGAGACATTAACACCTAGCACATTTACG
Source organism: Sycon ciliatum (assembly GCF_964019385.1). Classification (NCBI taxonomy): domain Eukaryota; kingdom Metazoa; phylum Porifera; class Calcarea; order Leucosolenida; family Sycettidae; genus Sycon; species Sycon ciliatum. The sequence continues at coordinate 106,499 of NC_088655.1, forward strand.
AAGCTCAAGCCAACAGCGTGTGCATGTGCTAAGGGTGAATAGCAACTAAATAGAGTGGTTGTCAGTTGACAAACCCCCTTTTATATGGAATGCAGTTGCGTGATGTCCACCACTTTTTGAACGTATATTTCTTTTCATTGTTCAATGTGCGCACCAGCTCCAACAACTGGTCCTAGCATACTGTCAGCCATTGCTCTATCTAGCTCATCTATTTATGTTAACTGGTCAATACTCACAGAACAAGAACTGAATGGTGTTCTACAAGGTTATCAGGTGGAATACATAGATGCTGATGGCGAGAATACAACTGTGGATTTCAACAAGTCTGTAACATTTACTATTCTACGTAACCTTTATTTCTTTACGGAATACAATATTTCTGTGAAAGCTAAAACTAATCCTGGGTTCGGCCCATATGGAGTTGTAGCAGCTGTTACTACTAAAGAAGATGGTGAGTTCAAACTTTACTTTGCTGAACATGTGCAATGCATAGATATATGACCAATGACAAGTGGGCGTGGGGAGAGTTGCGCTGCAGTTTCTTGATTCTTGTTAAAAAAATTAATCTTGGCAGTTCACTGCACTATGGTACTGACATTGCCTAAAAAGAAGGGCTTTCATATTTTGCCAAAAGGTAGGTACACCAAGCGGACTTTTCAGGTTGCAAGTTATTCTATTTGAACATCCAAGAAGAAAGTATACTCCTTTCTTCCACTACGGGATCCAGCAGAGTGCAAAGAAATGCTTAAACTCATCGATCTACACCTTCAATTATAATTTTGAAAAGGGGGAAGTACACCCTAAAATCAAATTTTCACCAGTTGTAGTCTTCGGGGTGCTGAGTCGAATGGTCTTGGTCTGAGGAAGCTGAGACGCTCCCTTCCTCCTTTATTCCCAATCGAACTCACGCACTTCCACCGAAACTGGGTGACTGCGACCTACTAGATAGGGATTTGTATGGAAAAGTCACTAAAAACGCCGTTTCGTTCTTATTTGTTGTTTGTTTGTATTCTTTATTTAGAGTGGGAAGTCCAAAACAGGCCCTAGCCTAATAACAATGGTCCCACTAGTGAGGGAATGCTGTGTATCTGTGCATCAGCCTAGCGGATCAGTGAGTGTAACAGCAACTAGTAGGGAAAGAAAAAGAGAGAAGAAAAACAACTCAAAACAGGAGTTGCGACTTGCATAGGGAGGAAATAACGCAAAGAGCAGTGCAAACAGTATTTGTAAAAAGGCTTATTTATCTGGTAAGCAAAAAGGCAAGAGCCATTGACTTAAAGCGATTGCGTTTTCTTTCTTGCCTGACCTTATAAAAGCACGGATGACCGCTGAGTCGACTGGTTTTGGTCCGAAAAGGCTGCGATGCAGCGTTCGGCCACTATTCCCAATCGAACACGGTTGAGTAAGCGGTCACGTGCTCATGCGTACACCAGTCACCTGGTCATCGTGCCTGCAGGCTACAATTTTCACGTCAAGGTTCAACTCAAATCCTGACCACCATGACACCACCGAGCGGCGAGCAAGACCTGAGGTCTGGGCTTCAGCGATACTAGTAAAATAGAGTAAAATGGGGGAGCCAGGGTGCAATCAGAGAGGGTGTTCAGGGATCGTTCAGAGGGCAACTGTTGCTGAGTGCCAGTCTCGACTGTGGAGAGACTTGTAGGCACCTTCCTTGAATGCCTGCATTCTCTTCGGCATGGGAAGGTAGCAGGGTGGATGGGAGATGATTCCAGTTTTATATCATGGCGTGGGGAATGATTGGAGAGCACTACTACGGGCTCCGGCGGGCAATGTCGGTTCTAGCTGTTGCTGGTACTCCTCTTGCTGGTGGCGAGTGGAGCGCCGGTGCTGGTTAGCAACTGCCCTCGCCGCTCGGTGGTGTCATGGTGGTCAGGATTGGGAGACCATCAATCTAATGCAGCCTTTACAGGCACGGGGTTGCTGCGACTTGACACCAAACAGTGAGGCTTGGGAGACACGACCCTGGGTCGATGAACTTTAGGGCTCGGTGCCGTACCTGGTCCACCTGGTTCAGGGTAGACTGGGCCTCACCCAACCATGAAAGAGGGCAGTACTCCAAGTACTGGGTGGACGGAGCCAAGATACAAGGCATACTTGCCCTTGTCATCCAGAATTAGCGGAGCCTTCCCCATGAGAAGCCAAGACGTTGGTGACCACGGACTGCAACTTGTCGAATATGGGAGCGAAAGGAGAGGCTCCAATCGAAGAGCACTCCAAGCAACTTCAGATCCTCCACTTTCTCTATGGCCACCCCGTTGAAAGTGGCTGGAGGAATTGCCCAGGGTTGATGGTGATGCAAAATCGTCAATACTTTGGATTTTGTCGGCTCGAATGCGATCTTCCAGCTCTGGTCCCATTTTGCTGGGGCATCTACAACAGTCTGGAGCTGCGCTAGGCCAACTGGGAGAGCATTTCGGAACGTGATGCACTGATAAAGCATAGTGTCATCTGCATATATGGCGTGCTGGGTTGTGGCTGGGATCGGGAGGTGGTCCTCCATGTCATTGACATATAGGAGGAAATAGGGGGGCCCAATATGCTCCCATGTGGCACACCTGATCTGATTTGGAATTCAGGTGAGATTTCGCCACTCATAACGGCCTGGATTCGTCTATCCGCCAGGTTTGCTGTGGAGCCACTTAAGGAGGTTCCCGGATACTCCGTAAGCCTTTGCCTTGGGAAGGCCACCTGCATGGGAGACTTTATCGAAGGCCCCGCAATGTCAACGGCAACAACACAACTGCTATTCTATGGAACTGTTTACCCCCCAGTCTAACATCGGAAGCCTCGTTCTATAAGTTCAAAGCTGTCCTCAGGAAATTTACAGCTGACCATGCTCATGAAATCAACGGAATTCCGTCACCTTGCAGTTGATTTTCTCCATTTCTCTCCTCATCAATCCCTACTTGTCTTTGTACATACATCTACATCTACTGTTCTTTCAATCAAATGAACCCCTCGATAGGCACGTTGCCTTTGGGTCATTTCATAATAATAATAATAATGCGTACAGCACCGCCGGCAGCTGCTATCTTGCTCCACTGGTGGTGCAGTCCTGCTAGGAGGTGAGCAGGCCCTAACCCTCGGCGAAAACCAGACTGGCGGTTTGAGAATATATTATTTCCTTCGAGAAAGTTGGTGAGAGGAAGGTTAACAACTACTTCGATTGTCTTGGAGATGAGTGACAGGAGAGAAATGGGCCAATAGTTCGATGGGGCTGACTTTGACCGTTTCTTATGGACTGGGTAGACACTTGCCACTTTCCAAGACTGTGGTTCTGTCCCCGACGTCATGCACTGGCGGAAGGTAGCTGGCTCTTGACTTGATTTACTAAAGTCTGTTGCATGTGTGTGTTTTTGTTGATGTTTTCACTCCAGCTCCAACAACTGGTCCTAGTATACAGTCAGCCATTGCTCTATCCAGCTCATCTATCTATGTCAACTGGTCAATACTAACACAACAAGAACTCAATGGTGTTCTACAAGGTTATCAGGTGCAATACATAGATACTGCTGGCCAGAACAAGTCGGTAGAAGTGAACGCTACAGTTACCTCAGCCGTTCTGACCAACCTCACTGCATACACAGTATACAACATCTCTGTGAAGGCTAGAACGGGGCCTGGGTATGGTCCATTTGGAGCAACAACACTACAAAGAAGTGGAGAAGATGGTGAGTGTAAAGTGTTGCTGACGTTCTTTAAAGTATTTTGGAGTCTCTAGCAAAACATGCAGTGACATTGTCTATCGCAGCAGGTACACTCGAACGTCTCTTAGGGCGCGTTCAGACTACCGTGAACCCCGTCAAACCGTCAATGCCGATAAACCGTGAAGGACATTCACACTACCGATAACAAACTAACGTTAACCGTGAAGTTTTCAGCTCTCACCGCGGCACTGACAAGGGATTTTCCCTTTTTTTCCAGCGCGCATGCAGCCTGAGCACTTTTTTACTGCCGGTAAAAGTTTACTGCCGCAGCCGCCGTGGCAGTAAAACTTTCCCACCGGTAACGTGCCAGTAACGTCACGTGATCAAATCACCTTGGCGCCTTTCCCAATCGGTCACTTTTTATCCGTAGTCTGAACGCGCCCTTATCCAGACACCTTGGCACTGGGCACTGCCCGTATCTCAGATTTGCCCGTATCTCAGATTTGCCCGTATCTCAGGGTAACTAATCTAATCATGTATCATATTAATCATTTTTATCATTTTTTAAGTAAAAGTGGGGTGATTTCAAATGGTGAACGGTGCTATTCGGCCAATATGTTTGGTGGCTCGCCAAAATTCTTAAACTATCACCTAGCCGTTGGATAATTAATGTTAGCAGCTTGTGATTGCATTTTTCACCTGCCATTTTCTTGGAACCCCTGGCACTGTGTTGCTGAAGAGGTTAGCAGCTTGTGATTGGATTTCTCACTTGCTTTTATTTTTGAACCCCTGGCATGTGTTGCTGGAGAATTGTAACTTCTCATTCTCACACTTTGCCCGTGATCTTGCGCCCATGTTTTGTAGTATAAATCTGACGATCTCCACCTGATATCATCTTATTCAATATCACCTTCGCTGATGAGCCTTATGAAGGCGAAACAGCTGTCAGGAGGAATTTCAGTATCTACCTGCAACCCTTCCTTGTATGGCTGTTGGTGTGTGTAATGGCGACCGAGGGTAGCAGTAAGTCGGCTGTGAGAGCGCATGGAGGAGAGGAGAGGAAGAGTTCTTGAAAAGTGGGGTGGCTTCATCACTTTTTGGTGAAGTTTCTTCGGCACATATTGCTCATGTTCAGGATAAACAAGAATCCACTGATGGAAATGTGTGTATTACACAGATTGACAGTGACCAATGAACACTTGCACATTCGGAAAAGTTCAAAAACCCTTAAATCGAAACAATTTTGCCATAGAATGTCAAGCTGAAGGTGCGCGACAGAAATGTCATACAGAGAAGGTCATGTGCGCAACGAATGGAGCAAAATGAATAGCATCGCATGCACGCGTCTCTTCTGCTTGCCAGATCGTGCTTCTCTTCTGTTTGTCAGAGATACGATCACGAAAGTCCTCGCTGGTCAGCCAATAACTCACGAGCCGCAGGCAGTGGATCTTTTCCGCTTCAGTCGCCAGTTGGAATCGAGTTCATAACTGAATTCATCCATCAATACCCGTATGCTAGGCCCAAGAGAGTCGCTGCCCACCTGAACTATGTTCATCTAGGGCTGAAACAGCCTCACCACGCATCATTAGCATCAGTCTCAATCGAGCCAGACATAAATTTGTACCGATTGACAGGCTCACGGACGTTCGGCTTCTCTGGATCATGCAGCATGAAGGTGTTGACTTCACACACAGCAGTTGAGGTCTGGTGAGGCATGTTTCGTCACTGGTCGCGATGGTCAGATTCAGTTCTGGTTCCCTCATAATCATTGGCCTGTCCCGCAGTAGAGCAGCACCAGTACATGGTGAAGGCTCGTGTTCTTGGTGTGGTCTCAATTTTCCGGACTGGCCTGGCATTGGCCTTTTCCAATACAGTACTTGGAATGCCGGTACATTTGAGGTTTAAAAGTCATTGCCAGTGCCAATTTATTTATTTTAATTTTATTCCAAGCAATGCATGGCTGGAGTAGCCAATGACCACGTTGCGTGACTATTGCAGGGTTTTTATAGCCAACCAAGGCAATGTGTTCTTTAGCGAGGTGTTGGGCACTACTGATGGACAATGCAACCCACATAGGGCAACCAGAGAAAGGTATAAGCTTTGCGACAGTTGTGTACCTGAAATCCACTTCAAGCCCCCGAACTCTCCGGATTTAAAATACTTTGAGAATGCCGGTGTGGGCACTGCTCGACTGCTGCACCCTGACTGCTCAACGGACATGCGGCTTCAAGCAGCTGTTACTGCCGAGTTGGAATCATGCACACTAGAGGGTAATCAGCCATTCATAGATTCAATGGTGAACCCCCATCGCTGCAGATATTACTGCCGACGGAGGTCACACAAAACACTGACTGTCATGCAGTGTTCTTGCTTGAAAATAAACAACACCAAAGGAAATGTCATGTATTGTTCCTTGCATGCAGTGCAGGCAAAACCCGATTCTGCTGCGTTCATTTCCCGCAAAATTTCGTTCATCGTCGATAGTATGCTTCATTTTGCCAGGGCCATGATCGATTGGATGAATCCCGAGCGAGTGCGCTCCGAGTTAGCGTTTTGCATACTACATACATCCTTGCTTCGTTCGATTGGGCAAGCGTTGCTCAGAGCACACCGCCTGCTCTCACGCAATCCAGATTCACCAATCGATGACGACCCAAGCCGCTCGCTATTTTGCTACCTTTTGCTCCAATGAGATGCTAAATTTGTATCACGTGTGGGAAAACTGACCGAAAGTGGGTCACGTATCGGGGAAATGAGCAAAAGTGAGTCATGTGTTGGCAAAATGTGCGAAAAATGCACATCTGAGTGTAAACCCTGCACTTCAGTCAACATGCCAGTATCTTACTCCGTTGTGCCAGCAAATTCTTCTTCAAATCTCTTCGATATTTTGCTACCAGATTTGCTAGCAAAATCGGGCTTTGCATACTGCAGTGTGTTATTATACGCAGATGTTTTGTTCGCACAAGTTTTGTTGTAGTGATATCTTAAAATCAATCATCAACCAGTACATGCGTGAGCAGAGGATGCACACTGGCAAATAGTGGCTGATAGAATCTATGCTGCACTCGAACACCAAAAGCTTGGGTCGGATTTCGGGTCCCATCACTATGTATTTGTTGATCACTGTTCAATGCAGTACCATCCTCTGGGCCCAGAATACAGACCATAATGACTCTATCCAGCTCATCTATTTATGTCAACTGGTCAATACTAAAACAAGAACTGAATGGTGTTCTCCATGGCTATCAAGTCCAGGTCAAGGATATGAATGGTTTAATCAAAGTTGTGGACGTGAAATCCCCTGACACATCAGCTAATCTCACCAGTCTACTACCCCACATGCAATATCAAATTTCAGTACGAGCTAAAACCGGTTTTGGTTATGGTCCGTATGGTGGAGGTGCAACACAGAAAACCGAAGAAGATGGTGAGTTGGCAAGTGACTCCATCTTTGTTTGCACTTATTGATGCTGGCATTGTTGACACAACGTGGAATATGTTTCAATCAAGTGTCTTTTGCAAATTTCCAGGCTGCCTGCTTTGCTTTTCATGTAACTGATTTACATGGTTGGAAAAGCACAGTGTCACTTGGTACCTTGGTACCAAGGTGTCACTTGCCACCTCCTTGTCGGTTTTGTACTAGATTGTGCACGTCTGACTGTTCAAAATCGATCGCATGACTTGTGCACACATTTTTCCATGTTACAATTTCTGCAGTATACTCAGTCATGAGTTGCTCTCTATGTGGGAGCTTGCGCTTTTCCTAAGTCTCAGTTGACTGACTCACGACTGCCATCCAGAGCACATGAGAAGTCCATCGAACCTTCAACTAGGCAAACCTGCGAGAAAGCACCGATCCCTGCTCAGTTCGCAATGTTTCCGGGAATTCACCCCTTTTCGTTTCAGCTTGAGTAAGCTCAGGAAGATTCAGTGCTGCGAAACTTTCCGATTTTTTAGGGCTATCCCTAAAACCAGTCCTAAAAGGATATTTCCGAAAAGCAGCCAATAATGTCAGTAGTCAGTACTTTCCTATGCAGAAGTCCTGTATTTTCACTTTTGAGCGGATCTGAACACACAAATCACTATAATTTTATACGTGCTTCTGAAAAGGCTAGTGCTGCTCTGTGAAGTGCAAAGCAATCACCCCTGGATGGCATGTACAATGGACAGTCATAGTACTTGAACAGAAACGACAAGCGTTCATGACAACTTCTGGGTGCCATGTTGGTTACCATGGCAACGACACGATTTTTCTGCGTATTTTGGGCAATATTTTGGATTCTCTGAAAATTTGCTGTGAATGGTGTCAGATTTTGGGCGAAATTATTTGACAGCACTGAAGATTGTGCCTTAAGAGCACCACTATGGGTTGGTTCACATAAGCAAAATTGGCGCCACAAGACATCGCAAGACATCGGCGGTGAGCCAGCGCCCGATCCGTTGCGCATACGGTTCGAGTACCAAATCTACTACAAAGTAGTACAGAACGTGCCCAAATGCTTCGACAGGTTTGACAATTGAAGCATCAATTCTTTGTTTCTTCAGTAGTTCAAGGACTTTCAGTAATGGCCACTCAGTGCTACCTTTTACTGGAGATCATGAAACTACTTCTACACCTTTTATTGCAGTCTAATAAGCGGTGGTGTCGAAATTATGCGTGCAAACGTTGATGAAGTCAAACGAACTTGTCTATGTATCCTTCGTATTTTTTATTTATTTCAATGGTATTTGTCTCATAAGTTGCACAACACTGAGTCAAGCAGATCATTCGAGAAGGACGAGTTGGTGTGCTGACTAAATTTGCCACCTTGAAACGACTACAGAAATGGCGAACGGACCTCATCTTTAACTTCAATATAGGAAAATTTAGGATCAGTCTTGGTTTCAAATTTTGACAAAGTCTGGCTCCTGGCAGCCGGCGATCACCGGCACGAATGGTTCACAAACCACTTTTGGTCAAAATTGTATGGGATCGGCGCCGGGGCAGATTGCAAGAGTTGGGCACTGTCCAAATTTGCCTGCGGTCCCTTGCGATATTTTACCGTATGATTTTGTTACGACTGCACTGGTTCACATAATCGCAATGTGCCGGGAGAGGTTGCAAGACTCCCGATGACTCCCCGTGCGTACCGGCGATATGTGAACCAACCATTATATAGTGCTCTTCAGGTACATACATCACCAGGGACACAAACTTACAGAGACGCTCTGTTTCTAGCGCGACAAACACCTCATGAACACCAAATAGTAGCGTGAGTCACTGCCGCTCATAGAGGTGCTGAACAAACATGGCAGTGATGAAAGTCTCTGTGTTATCGTTTTCACTTGAGTAGTGAGCCAAGCTTGATTGTACGTCGCACCAAAGTCATTGGTCATAACATTTAGTTCAAAAATGTACAACTTATAATCATAGAAATAACTGTGTTAATATTGCAGCCACAGCAGAATGCCACTCCATGCTGTTGCCTTGCTGTGTGTTATTTAGTACCGGCTCAAGTAACTGGTGTAGATGTGAAGTTACAGTCCAGCACTGACAGTATCACTGCTAATGTGTCTTGGTCACCTCTCACCAATATTCATGGCACAATCACTGCCTACATAGTCTACTACCAGGCAGTGAATGGCTTTAACTCCAAACAGCTCAGAACATCAGCCAATGTCTCAACAACACTTCTACGGAACCTGGCTGATAAACAAAACTATGAATTCACAGTTCAGGGCTTAACTAGCGCTGGTGCTGGAGCCAACAGCACCGTCGCAACGCGAACTGGCTTGCCAAAGAGTAAGTCATTATCTACATACAGCAAATAAAAGTACAATTTAGAGCGACAATGCCACATTTTGCTCAAACCTTCTCTGTGATTTTATTCTACTTGTAACTCTATTATATCTATGATGAAGAAAGGAAAAGGACAAAATGTTACGAATTATGAAAAACTGTCCACCAACGTAACCAGATATTATACAGTCAGCGAGTGCGACAAAATGGCACAAAACTGACAAGGAGTGCTGAGACATTCGGCGGCCTGACACCTATGTTGGTGGACAGTTTGTCATAACTCGTGACATTTTGTCCTTTTCCTTTCTTCATCATAATTATATTGGCTCACCATCCGAGTTCTACTATATCTGTTTGGCCACAGGCCTTCGTGAAATGAATATTTTCAACTCAGCTAGTCTTGCTATCATCCTGTGGCAGTCGATACCTTGTTGCCATGGGGACTAAGCTCGTGGACATTTCTTTGCACTTGATAATAGGCAAACTTCAAGGGCCATAACAGAAACAATTTTGGCGTCCATTCCCTAAACCATTTCCACATTCTCTATGATTCTGAACTGCACCAGTGGTTCTATATTCCTGTTTTCTTTAATGTGCATGTGTTTTAAATCATTTTTTTCTTCTTGCCACTAACAGAAACTGGCAAAGTAACAAATATAACTGTGAAGTTTCCAAACAGCAGCAGTGCTCAACTATCATGGACGGTATCATCAGTGCCTGATAACTACACTGTGTATGCTTACTATCAACCAATGTCCAGCAGTGGTGATGCTACTCTGGTTCCGTCTATAAAGCAGGTAATTAGATCTAACTTGATCTTTGGTCTACTGGCTCGCTATTTCCCTGTCCTTCTCCTTTTTCCTCTCCCTCTCCCTCTCGCTCTCCCTCTCGCTCTCCCTCTCCCTCTCCCTCTCCTCTCCCTCTCCCTCTCCCTCTCCCTCTCCCTCTCCCTCTCCTTCTCCCTCTCCCTCTCCCTCTCCCTCTCCCTCTTCCTCTTCCTCTCCCTCTCCCTCTCCCTCTCCCTCTCCCTCTCCCTCTCCCTCTCTCTCCCTCACCCTCTCCCTATCCCTCTCTCCACCTCCATCTCCATCTCCATCTCTCCATTATTCTCCTCCTCCCTCTCCCTCTCCTTCCCCATATTATTCCCACATCCCTCTCTCTCTCTTCCTCTTCTTCTTCTTATCAGAGAAGGTGACTGCCAGGAGCAGCTCCGGCGCCTAAAAGGCCTACAAATGCAAGGGGCCTGGACCAAATGGGCAGACACAATGTTTGAGGACATGACATGACGGAAACTCTTATACGAGGGCTATGGAAGGACGATATCGTTCCAAATGAAGGTGATACTTAAGAGAGCATGTCTGAGAATACCAAAGTATGTGTGCAAGTGGATCTCTCCGATTTCGCTCAAATTTGCAGGTAGGTTCCCTTTGGGGTGTGGATCGATTGTGCAAAGCCCTTGAAAAGTTTCTGAAGGGAACCTTGAAACTTGCATACCCCTCAAAAATGGCCGAAATATCACATTATTTATGGGTCTAGAAACGAGTCACGCCACAGCGTATACGAACAAGCTATGAACAAAACTCCATCAAGCCAACATTGCCTCACCTTAGAAGAGTTCCTGGAGCAGTACCGCTTAGCCACGCCAGCATCTCAGAAGACGAGGTCCATCACCCCCTGACGCCACAAATGATCGTCTTGAAAATAGCCAATTTACAAGCGCTGGCAAAACAGCCAGCTACGTCCTCAATCGGCCAGAACTATACACCGGCAGATAGTAGAACACCTCTTCTAGCACTGAGGACATGTCCCCCATCTTCCTTTTGGGGTTTTCTTCAAATATACTTTTTTGAATTTTTCCACTCGACAATGCTGAAATACGGCCAAAGTCATACCTGCGCAGGAAAGCTCGCCCCTCCGCGACGTCTCCTCAGCAATTTCTACTCCAACACTACTCCCAAGGCCGCAGAACAAAGTGTAGTGTTGACTCTGACAAGGAAAAGCAGCAGTGATCACTTGTCACTCCAAACGACAAGCTTATCCTTGCGCCACCAATAATTTTTTGTGCGACTGTTGATGCAAAAGTGACTGAAGGCCTGAGCGCAGTTTTTGAATTTTATTGCAAGATGCACGGTGAAATCATGTGCCTTGTGACGCAAGAATGTCAAGTCGCGTGGCCCACGGCTCACGAAATTTCAGAGTGACCTTTGTCAAGTGCGCTTGTTACTCGCCTTGAACGCCCGTACCCCCGCGGCTGTGGCGTTGGTCTGGAAGTGATCACACTTGTGTTGTTACTGCGCTCAAGAACACGCTGACCGTGTTGTAGGCCTACGAACCGGGACTTTCCCTGACCATGTAGGTCGAAGACCAGTGAAATGATGATGAAATCACATTCTTTATGACGTAAGAAATCTCTCTTGCCGTTCACGCGACAAGTGCGTGCAGCCAGTGCTGCTCGCGTGCCAGTCAACACAAAGGGACCGAGCTAGCCGCTTTTGTCGAGCATCGACATGAAAACAAGGGACTTTTACTGTTGGACTATGTTCGGGATTGCAGGAGGTAAGTGTGAAAGACGAATAACTCTCCATGCTGTACGGGGCATATTTCAACGGCTTGCTGCCATTGCAAAACTCCTAGGACAGTTTGTGGGGGTTCTCAGCAGATCAAGCAGGAAATGCAGCTCATCTCACCTCTGCCATCATGGTCTGTTCGGAGTAGCGTTCCAGACACGTTCGCGATCGATGGCTGCGTATCGTGATGCAGGAAGCGTCATCCTACGTCACAGAGCACGCGATCTCACAGTGCATCTTGCAATAAAAATTCAAAAACTGCGCTCAGGCCTTCAGTCACTTTTGCATCAACAGTGGCACAAAAAATTATTGGTGGCGCAAGGATAAGCTTGTCGTTTGGAGTGACAAGTGATCACCGCTGCTTTTCCTTGTCAGAGTCAACACTACACTTTGTTCTGCGGCCTTGGGAGTAGTGTTGGAGTAGAAATTGCTGAGGAGACGTCGCGGAGGGGCGAGCTTTCCTGCGCAGGTATGACTTTGGCCGTATTTCAGCATTGTCGAGTGGAAAAATTCAAAAAAGTATATTTGAAGAAAACCCCAAAAGGAAGATGGGGGACATGTCCTCAGTGCTAGAAGAGGTGTTCTACTATCTGCCGGTGTATAGTTCTGGCCGATTGAGGACGTAGCTGGCTGTTTTGCCAGCGCTTGTAAATTGGCTATTTTCAAGACGATCATTTGTGGCGTCAGGGGTGATGGACCTCGTCTTCTGAGATGCTGGCGTGGCTAAGCGGTACTGCTCCAGGAACTCTTCTAAGGTGAGGCAATGTTGGCTTGATGGAGTTTTGTTCATAGCTTGTTCGTATACGCTGTGGCGTGACTCGTTTCTAGACCCATAAATAATGTGATATTTCGGCCATTTTTGAGGGGTATGCAAGTTTCAAGGTTCCCTTCAGAAACTTTTTCAAGGGCTTTGCACAATCGATCCACACCCCAAAGGGAACCTACCTGCAAATTTTGAGCGAAATCGGAGAGATCCACTTGCACACATACTTTGGTATTCTCAGACATGCTCTCTTAATACTCTGCCTTCGCCCGACAATCTGAGACGATGTGGCAACTCTGTTGTGGACCAGAGTTGCCCTCTTTGTCAGTGGACATCAACACTGAGGCACATTCTCACCGCCTGCCCTTCCTCACTCCATCAAGGAAGGTACACGTGGCGCCATGACAACGTCCTCAAACAAATCAGTAAATTCATGACAGAAGTAGTATCAGCAAAGCAAAAGTCGTCAAATACCGAGCAAACTCCCACTAATGGTACATACATTACCTTCTGTAAACCGGGTCAAAACATCCCCCGCCTTCGAGTTACCTCAGCGGAAAGATCTGAGCGATGGTTTTTTGTCGGGATCACATGATTGGCAACTTCTTTCAGATCTGGACGAGAAGCTAGTCTTCCCACTCTTTATTGCACCTACCACGTGTCGTCCAGACATAGTTCTCTTCTCGAAGAAATTGAGAAGGGTGCTTTGGCTGGAACTCGCGGTGTGTAGCGAAGACCGCATCCTCCAGTCCAGGCAGAAGAAGCTGTCACGGTATCGCCACCTCAAACAGGAGTGTATGAAGAATGGCTGGGAAGTCGAGGCCCTCACAGCGGAGGTGGGGGGCTAGAGGAGCCATTTCCAGCAGCCTGGACGGTTTGGCACGAGCATTGGGCTGCTGAAAGGAAAAAACCGGAGCCAGTCTATCTGTAGATGCTTTCGCCGCATATACTGTAATTTCACAAATTTTCGGTGTACTTTTATTTTCGGTACTTTCGGTGCATCTGTTTCATACCTAAAATATCAATACACCGAACAAACATTAACACACATAATCCAATAGGGAACTGCTTCTCTGCACCGAAAATTCTGTTCACCTAACCTAGCTTTTTGCTGTCATACCGAAAATATTGAGCACCGAAAATTTCTGAAATTAGAGTAGCTACTTCGAAGTACTATTGCACAAAGCCACAACACTGCACGCTGCTAGTCGCTGTATGCATTCGCTGCACCTAGCTGCTGTTTAACTGCACGGCGCCACAACACAACTTCACTACAACAGTCTTGTCCACAACTTCACTTCAAGAGTCTCGTCCATATTGCACTAAGCTGAGTACTGGCTTGCTCCCGCTCTGAAGAGCTTTTTAGCCTTCACGGTTTTCGCTCAAACCCAGGCATTGTCCCACAGTGGCAGTCGCTTCTTTTTCTTTTTGTTTTCTTTTCTCCTTTTTACTTTCTCCGTCACTGCCTAAAAAACAATCGAGTTTTTTGGTGCGAATTACTTTCCTTCTCTCTCTCTCTCTCCCTCTCTCTCTCTTTCTCTCTCTCTCTCTCTCTCTCTCTCTCTCTCTCTCTCTCTCTCTCTCTCTCTCTCTCTCCCTCCCTCTCTCAGTCCTTCTCCCCCATCCTCCGTGCCACTTCTTACGAGTCTTATCTGATTCTGAGTGAACATATTTTATTTCCTTTTATATTTCTGAGGCTCGGATGTTGTGTTGATAATAAATGTAGAAAGGGAAAGGATATATGGATGTGAGTGAACTGGGAAGAGTAACTGTCCACCACTGTAACTAGATACTATAGTACTGTCAGAAGGTGCAAAAATCACGCTTCCCTACACTACGGAGATGTGTTGAAGCTAGGTGTCAGGACGTCGAATGTCTCAATACTCTGTCAGTTTTGTGCCTAGTTGTTGCACTTTCTGACTGTATTAAAGTATCTACTTACAGTGTTGGACTGTTACTCTTCACAGTTACTCTTCACTTGTATCCATACGTCCTTTTCCTTTCTACATTATATTCTCTTATCCTCACTAGTGTGGGATGCAGTGAGTAATGCGTCCCATCCGCCTGTGTGGATTCACAGGAAGCGTGAAATTTGAAGTCCAAGGAAAATGTGGAACGGTCTCCGCTGGGATAACAGCTACGTCCTAGCTTAGTGCAATCTTCCCGTTGTATTCTAGAACTCCATTTCCGTGGGCTTACTGGAGCAACTAGGGTTTACCGGGTGTTAGCAGCCGTCGTGAGTTCCCTTCGGGAACGGACACGATAATTTACTTTTTTTACTGGAGAAACTTTGCTTAACATTCTCCATGTGATGAATGATGGAAGCAAATCACAACCTAAACCTTCACCATCGCCTGACTTGAGAGCACGTGACGTCTCGTAGCGTCTTGAAACGTGTCCAGGACTAGTTCACATCAAGTCCTTCCCAGTAAAGTGTTAGGTACCTCCTCCCGTACAATCTTACCTACAACCTTTCCTAAGCTGGCCGGCCTGAATGCACCACGTACTACGTCATACTCACCTTTCGTTCAGTTGGCCTGGGTAGCTACTTGCGCGCCCATGTTTGCCATAGCTACCCAGGCCCTTTATATTGCGTTGTTTCTCAGTCGAGCTCTCTCTCTCTTCAAATAATCTCACTCTTCAATGTAGTCGTTTCGTTCGTCTTGGTCTCTTGTCTCGTCGTCTATAATAAATGTCGTTCCCAATAACTTGTTCCCGTTGTCCGTTGTAATGTCTAGAGAATATGTCGTCAGTCGTCCTAATTCATACTCAACATTGGCACCCAACTTTTGCCGAAGCCCGCGACCCTGAGGTCCTAGTCCTCTACCGCCCGGCATTCGTCTCGTGTTCAGCCTCGTCTCGTTATCATATGCAACATCGTCACGTCAATGTGAACCTCGTCTCGTCCAGGTCCACCTCGTCTCGTCATGCAGGTCAGCTACCTTTCTCTCTTTCTTTTTCGTATGCGTTCCTTCTTCGTCAAATGTATTTTCAGTTTATTTATTTCGTGATTTTTTTGTAGTGTGTGCGCGCGTGTTTCCAGCCATCAATACTAGGGGTCCGTTGGTGAGCCACGCTCTATCATTCTGGTTGCAAAAAAGTGCATAACTAAGCTGTTTAGCCATGCGAAGCAGAACGAACTGTAGTGCATATAACATGTAGTATAGCACTTTTGTGAGATCCGTGCGTTGTGTGTGTGTGTTTTTTCTCATCGTCCTAATAATTATTTCCTGCGAGATCGTGGTTCTTTTTTTGCTCAGGGGAGGTATGTTAGTTACCACCTCCCGTACAATCTTACCTACAACCTTTCCTTAGCTGGCCGGCCTGCATGCACCCGTACTACGTCATACTCACCTTTCGTTCCGTTGGCCTGGGTAGCTACTTGTGCGCCCATGTTTGCCATAGCTACCCAGGCCGTTTATATTGCGTTGTTTCTCAGTCGAGCTCTCTCTCTCTTCAATAGTCTCGCTCCCTTCAAATAATCTCACTCTTCAATGTAGTCATTTCGTTCGTCTTGGTTTTTTTGTCTCGTCGTCTATAATAAATGTCGTTCCCAATAACTTGTTCCCGTTGTCCGTTGTAATGTCTGGAGAATAATGTCGTCAGTCGTCCTAATTCATACTCAACAAGAGGATGCATGTGCATGTTGTGTCTCTTTTCTTTTCTGGTATGATTGCATCATAGCAAGCAGAGTGGTAGATGTCGGTTAGTTGCTGAGAAGCCCTCAACTAAAACTAACTTTTCATGATAAAAACTGAGATCGTCGTTCTGTTGTATACTTTATTTATAGTGGAAATCAAAACAGGCAAAATGCCTAATAACATTGGACCCACTGTGAATAACATGTTAAAGGATATTGTGGAGAACAAAAAAAGTAGATACAAGAGAAAAAGAGAAAGGAAAAAAAATTCTGTTCTGGTGTTATATTTTTTGTTCGTGTCTATCCAATCGAACATGTCAAATTTTGATAACGATCATGAGATAGACTCTAGTCTACACTTGCAGATTGTAGGCACTTTGAGATGATTTGCAATTCAAAGTTTCTTTGGTGACCTGCTGCTTGGGTTATACCTGACAACTTTCCACAAGGCTTTTTGATAAAGTTTTGGACAACATGCGTGGTGACTATGCAGGGTCAATTGACCTCGGCCCGGACTAGTTCTATGTATACATGAACCACAGCACATAAACTAAAGGGATTTTTCTCAGGGGAGTTTGTTGCTTGTGTTACTATGTGAACTAAGGAAACATCACAAGATATTTTTGGATTCAAGACGTTCCATGCAAAGTTATTCTTTTTTGAAAGTGCATTTGGAGTCAATTAACCCCGCCTGGTAGTTCTAGTGTTACAGCATCGCTGGCTTGAAGCGAAGGTCCCTGGTTTGGGTCTTGAGGGTAACAGTGACTTTTTCTCGTCACCGGAGTAAAAGCTGCGCCGCATTTATTTTGGGTGAATTTTGATTGTTCAAAGTGGGGCTTATACACCCGAGGTAAGGTACTTGTAAGCCTGTGCGTAGATGATTGTCTACACAATTTTATTTCAGACTGTAAGCGGCTATGTCACTAACACCACACTTACCGATTTAATATCCGGTACATTCTACGCGTTTGATGTCATTGCTGTGAATGGATACGCGAACCAAGTCTTCACAAGTCAATCAATGGTTAACTTCACGGATATTGCATCGTCATTCACCTTTTTCAAGACTCCTCAAGGTAAGACCTGGTAATGAATGAAGCTCACTGACGAATTTCCTGTTATTTTCTTAATTTAAGAATGAGAAAGGACACATGGCTTACGAGTTATGAGTAACTGTCCGCTACCGTAACAAGATACTAAGCAGTCAGAAAATGCGATAACTAAGGACACACTCACTCTGCGACCATGAACACGCGCCCATGCATCAGGATAACACAGAAACGTGGCAGTCGTGCTCACACTAGGCCTTATACACGTCTTGACGTGAAGTTGTCACACAAATTTTCGAATTGCAGTTCGTACTCAAAAGAGTTTGTGCGTTTCTTAATAAAGTTGTGGTCCATTTTTGGACATAATTTTGTGCATGTTGATGTTATGTTCGCCTCTAGCTTTGCGTATCCGACTCACACTCTCAGACAACACAAGGAGTCCTGGAACTAACTTCTTCAAGAAACTTAAACGAATACGGTATATAAGCTCACGGGCAGGGTTGCCCCAACCCGTGTCAAAGCGGTTTCCATGACGTCACGTCACCATACACATCAACTCCCTCTCCCAAACTGCAAGAAATGGAAAGAGCAGAGAAAATGATTGCAGAGTGAAGATATAAGAAGAGATAAATCTAACGGAATAAAGATGAAATCAAAACGATCAACTATACTGCAAGTCTACATGAAATGGGTTTCTTCCCCCGCTCCCCGCAACACAACAATTCTCTGCCTCGCACAACTGGGACGTCGTTGGCGTTGCTGAGACCTGGCTGGATAGTACAATCTCGGATGGCGAAATTTGTATTCCCGGCTACAGTGTTGTTCGCTGTGACCGGCCCGATCGCCAGGGTGGGGGCACATGCCTTTATTACAAGACATCACTCGCAGTTATCTATCGTTCAGATCTGCACAATAGCCACCTGGAGGCTACCTGGATAGCTATTGGCGGTGAGCAACACCAGCACCTCGTTGGCTGCCTCTATCGCCCACCGAATGCAACTGCTGATTTCTGGGGCCACCTGGACACAGTCCTCCACAATGCTGCCACGATCACGCCATCAATGACACTGGTGGGTGATTTTAATATCAATCTGGCTCAATGCATGACCATTCGTCCTCACCAGCGCTTCTGGGACCTTATCGGATCGTATGGGCTCCGCAACTACGTCCAGTCTGCCACACTAGTCACACCCCGATGTCCGGATGGAACGCTGCTTGATTTAGTGCTCTCCACCGTGGGTACTATAAGTCATTGTGAAGTTGTACCCTGCACGATCAGCGATCACTTCCTTGTGCATGCAAGTCTGTCTCTACCCGCCTCGCAACACCCACTGCAGCGGAAATCAGTGCGCCTCACCCGCAAGATCCGTGCCATTAACCTTGCAACATTTTGTGAAGATATTGCCTCGTGCAGCCTCCACTCCTTTCCCCCTGCTACAACTGTAGACGAGATGTGGAATGGCTGGCATGCCAAGTTAATGTGGGTTCTCGAAAGTCACGCTCCCCTGCGTGAAGTCAGAATCTCCACCAGGAGGACTCCCCCGCCATGGTCCGACCATGATCTATTCCAACTGAACATGCGCAAGAATAGACTTCACCGAAAGTGGCTACGAGATAAGACTAACGTGCATCTACATGAGGAGTACAAGCGAGCCCTTGCAGAAGCCTCAAATGCTTACCGGCGAAAACGCAATCAGCATTTCCAACAGCAGTGTCGTGATCACTCCTCCAACCTGCGGATGATGTGGTCCGTGATCAACTCTGTCACTAGCCGTTCTCGTCAACATCATCAGCCAACGTGCGACATCACAGAAGTCTCGGATGCCTTCCACAGCATTGTACATGATCCGTCCCGTCCGGCGCAGCTCCAGATTCCCATTGGTCCACAGCTGCAAGGCTCAATGCTGACCTTCCAGTCGACCACCCCAGATGAGGTCAAGCTCCTCCTGGAACGGATAAATCCCTGCAAAGCCACAGGCAGTGATGGGATTCCTGGGTGTCTGCTACGTGCTTGCGCTGACCTGTTGGCTCCATCGCTTTCAGTGCTCTTCAGCTCATCGCTGAGGCATGGTGAAGTCCCTGTGGCTTTCCATGCGGGTCCGCTGCAACCAGACAGAGCTTCCCCTGAGCCCAACAGCAAGGTACCTCCGCGTGACCCTTGACGCCGCTGTGAAGTGGGACCCCATGTTGATGCGATGGCGAAGAAATTTGTGCAGAAGATTGGAGCACTGTGGCGGTCTAGCAGATGTTTGAGCCTCAGTAGTCGCATCCAGTATGTGAGGTCAGTCATCATGCCTGACCTCCTATATGGGTCTAACGCCTTCTCTTCCTCCCTCAAGGTTTCGCAGCTTGATCGCCTTCAGGTCCTGCAGAACCGAGCGGCGAGAGCGGCTAACGGTTTGCCGCCTCACACCTCGGCTCAGCCTCTGCTCGAACGGATGTCCCTGTACAGAGTTCGCGAGTGCTACGCCCAGAAGCGGCTCGTCCTGGTGTGGCGCTGTGTCAATGGGAAAGCCAGCAGTGTCCTCCAGGACCTATTCTCACCATCAGCTGGCAGCACCTCCCGGCACCAGGTTTCCAGGGCCTCACTGTCCCTCGGCACAGTCGGAAGCCGGCAGATCTCGCCTGGCCTTTCAGGCAGCCTTGGCCTGGAACGCTCTCCCAAGGAGTGTAAGGGAGATCAAGGCTGCCCAGCAATTTAAGCTTGCCTCCATCCCCTACACCTTGCAATGAATGCTCTGTCTGACTTTTCCCGTCCACACACCACGTCATTTACTCTTCTCTGCGTGCTTGTGTGCTTATGAACTCTTTGTGTTCCCTCTGTTGACGCTTCAAAATCGCTCTATTGACACTGCAAAATCGCTCTGTTGACGCTGCAAAATTGCTTATCTCCCTCCTTCCCCCCCCCTCTTTCTCTCTCTCTCTCTCTCTCTCTCTCTCCCCAGTAGCTCTCTCCCTTTTGAAATTCGCTTCCATAGAATTGGGCACCATTGCCCGTTTGGCCTTGCGAAGTAAAATAAAAATCAACAACAACAACTCATTCCTGGTGGGAAATATACTGTTGTTGAAATCACGTTGTTGAAATCAATATTCCATTGAAGTAACTTAGACTTGCTTGGCGAGAGAACGGGGAAAAAGACAACGAAATCATAAACAACTAACAGTTATAAACAGGAGGAAGGGCAAACAAATCGGAACGACCAATGAGCGACCTGTACGTACGATACACGTGACAAGAACCAAGACAACAACTCCGTGGACGAATCACACCACTTTCTCGCACCCGAACCTTACTCTCACAGCGCATGCTCCACATAGTCCACGCATGTGCATCAACTACTCCACCAACACTCTCGCGCGGACGGAAGCAGATTCCGCCACTCCACAATGCATACTCCTGCATGAACCACATATACCACGTCCTCCACACCCATACACCACACCCATATACTGTACACAACGCACCACACCCGTACAAACAGAAGACCATATCTGACACTGGACTGGACGAAACAGCGAGACCAGAGACAACAGCGGGTGCAAATAATAAGCGCATCGAATTTCGCAACATACATATCTAAATGCTCTGGTTGCTTTCTGCTGCGGGAGCTATGCGGCCGGATGGTACTCGAGGAATCCGAAGAGGGGCCGGGTATCTGCTCTGCAGCCTGGAGGGGTGCCGAAAAGTTGTCTGAGCTTGGAGACTGACCGAGACTGGAGGCTGACGGCGGTGGCACCAGGCGGAGGTACCTGAGGTTGCGCCAGAGAACGCGGCCGCTTGGAAAGCGGACATGGTAACTGCGGGTACAGCCAATATGGACGGTTGTGCTGACCTGGTCCCACTTCTTGGTGCAAGGATTCTGCACCAGGACCTGGCAATCATTGGCCAAGGGTTGGAGTGTGTGAGCTGATCGGTCGTACTGGGACGCGGCTTTCTGAGCGGCAACTTCTCGATCCAGGGAGGTGAGAGCTTGGTTCCATGAAGGCTCGAATACACGTCGATGAGCTGGAACGAGTGTACACAGCGGGTGCCCGGATAGCATCCGGGTGGGTGACACGCCTGCTGCATTAGGGGTGTTGCGCCACTCCAGCAAGGCGTTGTTGAAGGCCTTATCCTGAAGATTGCCGTGGTGCGTGCACTTCGAGACCAAGTGCTTCATAGCGCGAACGGCGGACTCTGCATGGTCGTTCGACTGTGGGAAATGGGGGCTGGACAAGACGTACTGAATGCCCCATCGGGTCCTGAAGTCGGCGAATTCCTTGGAGGCAAATTGGGGGCCACCATCTGACCCCCGAAACTTTGTCGGAACGCCCAATGCTACAAAGTTCCCCCGGAGAATCTGGATGACATCTCGGGAGGTGGGGTCGCGCCTGTACCACACCGCAATGCAAGGCCAGTTAGACAGGCGATCAGCATACACGAGGTAATGGTTGCCGGCATGGGAAAAGAGATCCGCTGACACTTCCTCAAAGGGACATGGGGTCTCGCTGCAGCGGTTCGGACAGTTCGCTCAATGTCAACTATCATGCCTGGCCAGTATACCACTTGTCGGGCCCGCTGTTTAGTCCGAACAATGCCTTGGTGCGAGGCGTGCAAACGCTGTAGGGCGTCGGGCCGGGCTGCGGCTGGGACGACAATCCAGGAGCCGTAGAGGACAAGTTGGCCATCTGTTGACAACTCCGATTTCAGTGGCCAATGGTGTTGCAATGCGCGGCTCGTGGTACTCCGGCGATTGGGGAACCCATCGATCACCGCTTCCCGTAGCACGCAGTAGTCTAAATCGGCAGCGGCAGCCTCGCCTAGCTGCACAAGGATGCGTCAGTTGCAGAGGTGCTGTCAGTCCGTGTTTCTGGTGGTGACGGCCCGTACGCAGAACTGCACTTCGGCATCCAGCGCCTCCTCCTCGGGTGACGGGTCTTGAATTGGTGCACGGGAGAGGGCGTCTGGGATGGCATGCTTCGAATCCTTACGCCAAACGGTGTCGAAGACATACATGCCGAGCTTGGATTTAAGGAGGCTCCGAACAGTTGCGCAGCGCAGTGTAAAAAGGGCACCTCCAAAATCTGTTTTTTGCCGCGAGATTCAAAAAATATCGCGTTCCATGCGAAAACAAGCTGTTGTTCAGAAAGAAGTAAGTAGTTAGTTCTTTGATTTCTCTGTGCTCGCAGTTGTTCCAGGATGTAGTTCTACTTGTTGCAGTGTTTCTGTAGCCGTGGCAGTTTCTACGCTGGAATGAATCACTGACCATGGATAATGCAAAACAAAGGCAGTTCCTACGCTGCTTGATTTTTTTCTGAAAACTTTGCTGAAGCGGTACGCGGTGGCCACAAAGAAGAAAATAATTACTGACGAAGAAGGGTGAGAAAAGCAGGCTGAAGTCAGTGAAGACATCGATGTCGAACGTAGTGATACTACTAGTACTGGTACTGGAATTTAGCATGGACTACCTGTGGAGCATGAAGTGGCTGCCCACTCGCTGGTAAGTGGACCCACTTGCAGCTCCAGTCGCACGAGTGCCGTTTGAAACTTTCGGTGGATCCTTGAGTATCCTGAGCTCAATGGACAACGTATCTCAGAGCTGCTGAACTTGGGCTGCTGTCCCTGTAGGAATGAGGTTCGTGTCAACCACTGTACTGTACTGATGGTGTAAGGAAAGCGCTGGCCAGAAGCTTGTGTTTAGAACCAAGGACGAACTTCTAAATCCTGCTCTTGTAAAAATGGGGATGCCGCAACTAAGATGTGCACACTCAGGTGTGCATTGGGTAAATAATGTCTATGGCTGAATATTTTGAATCCTTTCCTATGCGCAAGTACATGCATTTATGTGTGTGTGTGTGTGTGTATGTGCGCGTGTGTACGTGCACGCACGTGCGTGTGTGTATGTGTGTGCAAGCTGTTGAAAGGTGTAATCCGAGCACAAGTTGCTATGTCTAACGTAGTTTGTTCGCTATCCTCGCTTCAGCGGTGGGCAGGTGTATGAGTGTGTGTGTGTGTGCGCACATGTGTGTATGTGTGTGTGTGCGTGTGTGTGTGTGTGCGCGAGTGCTCGTGCCCGCATGTGTGGGTTCGCATGCAATGTTGATCTGGGTTATGCACATGTTCCCACGAGTACACTGTGTGCATGCAAATGTCTGCGTACATGTATGTGTGTATGCACGCGCGTGTGTGCGCATGCACGTGCGTGTGTGCGCATGCACGCGCGCGCGTGTGCAAAGCTAGGTGTGGAAGGGGGGGGGGCTCACGGTGCTGGTTCTGTTTGGCTCTATTCTCTGGTGTCCGCAAGGACAGTGTGGCAGTGGCTTTACAGTACAGGAGGTGCATGTGAATGCACATTTGTGAACCGCATTTGAGACACAAAAAAGAATTGCCAAGAGATCATGACAGTACACTACATGTACATGGTATGTGTGCTGCACGCCAGCGTGTGTACATGCATATTGCCCTTCACATACATTGTACATAGCGTATGCTTTTCTGGAGTCTGCTGCTATCAACGCAAGTGACAACCAGCAAATGCACGCCCAGTGCAGTGGCTGGTCTTCATGCTTTTATTTACACTAAGTCCTACTATGGTCCAGTATGGACTAGTAGAGTTACAATGATGCGTGCATGTGGGTGGGTGTTTACATGTATGTGCGTGTGCACGCACACGTGTGGGTGTCTAGTGTGCCTGATTTTGAATGCCTGATTTCACATTATTCATGTGCCAGTTTCATGGTCGAGGTTGTTATGAAACCTCGCTGCCTTACATGTACACTACTCGTATATCAATGTGCTAGGACTGATGGCTACATGATGTACGTGTAATGATACCTGTTCCTTTCCAACCACAGACTATCTGGTATGTCCAAAGGAGGTTGCAGCATGAAAATAACTTCTTCTAACATAATATTACCATACTACCATGTCATTGGTAGTGCTATGTAGTCAAGAAGGCAAGAATGGTCAGATTTTCTAAAAATGCTATTTTCAGAATTGGCCTAAAAATACCATATTTTGATACCTATATTGTTTTGTAGGGGCCTAAAGTGCCTGGTGACACCATCAAAACTGTCCATTATCGGTTTCCTTGGGGCTCATGGATCACAGAAAGCCACAAAAATCGATATGTCCATGGACAAAATGTTGCAGGCTGAACCATTTCACAATTCACCACCCGATGGAAATTTCGGTACCCGTAATTTCGAAAAAGTGGCTCGCCAAGGGCAAAACCAAGACACAGTCTATCTTGTGTACCCAAGATACCTCCAGATGTGGTTCTTAAACATATGATGAAGAAAATGCTTAGTATCCTCCCTCCAGGAGGCTTCTTTGGGTCAAAAACCAAATTTTTTTACCATTATTTTGCCGAAAATCAAGAAATTGTACACTCACTAAATACACCAGAATACCTCTTATATGCCTGGTGACCCTACCTAAAAACTATACCAAGTTGAAGAGGAGACATCACTCCACCATTCTATGCATAAAAAACAGGGTGTCCATGGACCTTTTATTTTTACTTCTTTAGGTGGGAGCCTCCTTAAGCCGTTGAAACCATGAGTTTCCGACCATGTCTAGAGTCTGGTGATTGAGGATGGAGATGAGAGGCTGGTGGTCGACAATCAGCAAGAATTTTGGCAAGCCAAGCAGGAAGACGCAACACTTGTGCACTGCCTACACCGCAGCCATCAACTCCAACTCAACCATGGAGTACCTCGATTCTGTGTCAGTGAGGAATCGGGACCCGCATTGCACTAAGTTAGCCGCCACTCTGAGGCATGCTTCTGGAGCAGAGCAAAGCCGAGACCTTTGCAATGGGGCGCATCTGTCTGCAATGCAGTCGGAAGACTGGGGTCAAAATGTGCTAGCACGGGTGGCAATACCAAGGCAATCATTGTGGCATCAAAGGCGACCTCATGCTCCGGAAGCCACTGGAAGACCGACCTGGTGCTAAGGAGTGAGCGGAGCGGGCTCGTCGTGCTCCCGATGCTACTTGAGAAGTGGCCGAGCTGGTTGACTATTCCCATGATCGTGCGTAGCTCGGAGGTATTAGTTGGTGCGGGGAACTCACGAATTGCCTTGAGCTGGCCTGGCTCCGCTGCTATGCTGACGCGAGAGATAATTTAGCCCAAATAGTGAACTTGCTCTTGAACATATGTGAACTTGTTTGCGTTGAGGGTGATACCCTGCTCCTTGCAGCGCGTGAGAATGTTCCAGATGCGCTCGATGTATGCCGAAAACGTAGTGTCATGAGCGAGAATGTCGTCTACGACCTTCTGCAGATTGTCAATGCCTGCCAATGCAATGTCTCCCCGCCGACAATACTCATCGCCAGTCGAGGACAGCCCCATGGGTGCACGCAGAAACTTGTACCGCCCCCAAGAGGTGATGAAGGCTGTCAGACGCTGGTAGTCTTCCGCGAGTGGTATTTGCCAGTAGCCATGTGCGGCATCCAGGGTAGTGAAGTATCTGGCCCCGCGGGGAATGTCAGATACGGCATCCTCCGGCGTTTCGAGTGGGTAGTACACCCGAGACACATGGCGGTTAAGCTAAGTCAAATCGATGCAGATGCGCAGGCCACCGTTGGATTTCGGGACCTGAACGAGCGGGTGGCAACAATTGGTCAGCACGTCTCCGAGTGGCGTTATCACGCCTTGCCATACCATGCCTTTATGGTGTCCAGCTCGGCCTTGACATCGTCTTTATGTGCATATCGCACTTGACGGGTGCCGTGTACGCAGGTA
Source organism: Sycon ciliatum (assembly GCF_964019385.1). Lineage (NCBI taxonomy): Eukaryota > Metazoa > Porifera > Calcarea > Leucosolenida > Sycettidae > Sycon > Sycon ciliatum. Next base: position 132,692 of record NC_088655.1, read on the forward strand.
TGGCGTTCTCCTGCACATAAATGTGCGTAGGTGGGCCGGCCATGGTCTGCAGAGTGTCCTCAGGTGTAAACACTGAGGAAAAGTGAGCAATTAGCTGATTACGGATACGGGCTTGATCAAGGGCGTGTCTGGAATGTGTCCCAGCAAGGAGATATCCGTGAGTTGCTGCACCTGTGTATCGCCATCAGTCGTGCAGATGTTCGGGTTTTCCACTAGCGCATTCTGGATGGGGTTCCGGTAGTCATCCGGGATAATCTTCAGGAGAGGAGCATGGATGCACGCAAATACCGTACACGGAGCCACTCTGTCGCCGTAGAGTATGGTGAGGGAAAGAGTGCCAATGCATGTCAGGTAAGATCCATTGGCGGCGATGATCTGGGTAGCCTGAACAGGGCGATGATCTGGGTAGCCTGAACCCACCTGATTAGAGTGGAAAGTAAGAAACTCTAACAAGGAGTGGTCCAAGATGCAGGTATCCGTTGCCAAACATGTGCGGTAAACTTCCTTGTGAAATATACTGCCCAGCTGCACTCAGATCCTGGGGGCACGTGCTGTGCTGTGATGCTTCCATAATGCGTACTAACCTAGCTTCCAATTTGGAGGAGAGTGCGGATGCTGTGGACGTCTTCTCGCACACCCGTGCATAATGTCCCTTCACCCCGAATGCTTTACACGTGCGGGACATTTCCTAGTGACACCATGCAGGGTGCCTCCGCAGTAACAGCACCTGGTTTGAGGTGGCAACTCATCCTTTACTGCCTGGACCATGACCTCCGGTGCCTTTGAGCTGGACAATATGGGGTTGTCCTTGACGGTTGCCTCCCGCGATCAGCAGATATCCATGACGGATTTTAATGAGGGATATGGGAGGACAGACAGCAACTTACGGCGCGTGTCCACACAACGCACCCCACGCATGATCCTGGTGACCATCTGCTGCTCCAAACAGTGATCACAAAGATTGGCATTTTTTGCAATGGCCTTGATGGCCACGACGAAGTCGTCGAACGACTAACATGCCTCCTCCCGTCGACGACTGTCGTCCTGCATTTGCTGGAGGATAGGCAGAAGCCAAGCCGGTGGCGCGTCTGCCGGAATTTCCTCACTGAAGGACGCCGCGCTGGCTGATTGTCGCTTTTTCTTGCCCATCACCGACGAGGTGCTACACGTAGGTTCTAACTACTACAAATACATACATAAACCTGTTCACTGCACCACGTTATGTTCGCCTCTATCTCTGCGTGACCGACTCACACTCTCACACAACACAAGGAGTCCTGGGACAAACAACTAACTTCTTCAAGAAACTCAAACGAATATATGAGCTCACGGGCAGGGTTGCCCTGACCCGTGGCAAAGCGGTTTCCATGACGTCACGTCACCATACACATGAGTTGCGTTTAGGAGGAAGTGCCCTTGGCTTGTATTCTTGCAGTCGACAAATTATAGTGATTTCTTTTGTTTGTTGCCGAGAAGAAGACTGTATTTTCCGAGGATACAGAACTAAAATTTTTTGACGTATGGCATTCTATTGTCGCCGGAAAGCAAGACCAAGCTGCCACGAGTACACCGCAGACATTGGTCATTATCAAATGACAACGAAGGAACTAAAAACAAAGTCCAAAAAGGCAAAGAATGCATTCAAGGCTGGTGCAAATGTCGAGGATGACTACGGCCAAGTTTCGTCAATCAACATGCTGTACCCGGAATTTGAGAAATTGAACATACTTCAGGCCAGGTTGTACACAAAATACACTTCACGTCTACGATCATGTTGCCGCCAAGTCGTGCCGCCACCTCCGGAGGTCGCGGTCACGATTTGAAACGTGGCTGCGACATTTAGGTCAGTTGTATGCCGTTGCCATGCAACTTGGCCGCGTGGTCGCATGGACGCTGATTTTGGTCGCATTGTAAGCGCGCCCTAAGCAGAAAACGGACAGACTACTGTGGCATTCAACGACCTAACACCTAGCTAGAACCCATGCGAAGTACCTGGGCATCACGATAGACGAGCACGTTCGATTTGACGAACACGTTAACAATGCTGTGAAGAAGGCCTCGCAGAAAGTGGGAGCACTCTGGAGAGCCCGCCGTTGCCTTACAAGAAAGTCCAGAGAGCAGTACGTGAAATCCGTTGTGATGCCAGATTTGCTCTACGGGTCCGTGGCGTTCTCTGGTGCCTTCGACAAGACCAGCGGTCCCGCCTTCAGGTCCAGCAAAACCGTGCGGCACGCGCCGTATTCGGCCTGCCACCTCGCACAAGCGCCCAACCTCTGCTTGCTCGTCTGCAGCTGTATGGCATCGAAGAGCTCCACAAGCAAAAGACCCTTATTATGATCTGGCGTTGCTCGAATGGTTGGGCAAGCAATGCACTGCAAGCCCTTCTGGAGCATCCCAGTACTCGAACAACGTGCGCGCAACGCAGCTTGGGCCTTCGAGTGCCCAAATCTGCCTCCAAAGCCGGCCACGACCGTCCAGCCGCTCGCGGGTCCATTTCATGGAACACCCTGCCATCCGACGTGCGTGGTATTACCCAGCATCACCAGTTCAAACAAGCCTGCCTCCCGTTCTGTCTTGCTAGCAGTAGCACCCACTACTGAACACTACAGGAATCTTTGAACGTTTGCGGTACTCCACAGTACCAGTCATGTGCTGTTTACCGCCTCCCCGTTGTTGTATTCTAACGTTAACGTTATTCATTGACCGAGCGTTCTTTGCTTTGTACTACACCCTGCTATCATGTTAAGCTATTTCCTACAATATTTTGCTGTTTTCATTCGCTTCCATGTAATTCGGCGACACCGCCCGTTTGGTTCTGCGAATTCAAATAAAAATGTACCTGCCTACCTACCTAGAAGACATATCCATTGCGCAAAAAACAGCCTTCCAGCCGGGAATGTTCAAGGCTATGGTAGGACATATGAGGGGAAGGTGACCAGCTAAAACTTGACAATACGGTCTAACTACAATTCGAAGCAGCAAAGCAACACACAACCCAACTTGTGTGGGTCAGAAATATCTAAAATAAATACAGAATGGTGAAGCTTTGCAAAAAAACCTTTTCGCTGGCGCTCGCGTTCCCCTTATAGGTACCCCCATAACTTTGAACCAGCCTTCCCAGCTGGAAGGCTATTGGTTTGTGCAATGGAGACGTGTTCGAGATAGGTCTTGTGCTTACTTATAGCATTTTCTGACTGTTCATTATCTTCCTAAGGGTGTCCATGCGCCTTGATCCTTGAAGGGTGGCGGCGTTCCTACGGATTGATCCTTGAAGGGTGGTGGCGTTCCTACGGATTGATCCTTGAAGGGTGGTGGCGTTCCTACGGATTGATCCTTGAAGGGTGGTGGCGTTCCTACGGATTGATCCTTGAAGGGTGGTGGCGTTCCTACGGATTGATCCTTGAAGGGTGGTGGCGTTCCTACGGATTGATCCTTGAAGGGTGGTGGCGTTCCTACGGATTGATCCTTGAAGGGTGGTGGCGTTCCTACGGATTGATCCCTGGAGGGTGGTGGCGTTCCTACGGATGCAAAAAACTCGGCCTCTATATTATACTTGAAGTAGACAAACTGAGTCTCACGCGAACCGTGAATTTTTTTGGGGGTGTGCATTATCTTGTGACAGTAGTGGCCAGTTACTCATAACTCGTACCCATGTGTTCTTTCTCATGTATTTTTACACCCCCCCCCCATACATCAGAAAATAGTTATTCTCCCCTTGCCCCCCCCCCCCATCCGTCAGAATAGTTATTTATGACTGTAAGCAAACTTCCCTCCCCCATCCATCAGAATAGTAACTGTCCTTTTATGGCTCTAAGCAAACGCAAACTGGTGATAATAATCTACATGTCTACAAGTAAAGGCTCAACGCTTAGTTATGTATCTATTTGTATTTATGGTCTTAAGTTTCAAATACGATTACAGGGCACTTGTTTTTGTATCGCAAAGACGTTTCTATCAGTTCGAACAACACATGACGACCTAAGTAAAAATAAAGCATAATGGTCCTGGGCTTCAAGCCCTCACTTTCCCATTGAATTAGCTGTATCGGTGTTTGTGTTTGCTTGAAATGTCCTTTTTCACCTCAAGCACCAGACGGAAGCACACCTCCAAATACTGTTGGCTTGGTTGTGGGATCAATTATTGGTGTAGTCCTGGTAATCCTCCTGTGTTTAGTTGCCCTCTTGTACAAGCAGAAAAAGTAAGTTAGTTTTAACTGTCTTTATAAGCAGCTCATTTCCCCTACGGATGCTTTGAACTTGAAGTTCTCCCAATCCATTCAAAATTAATCACTTGCTTTGGCTTTCTGGTAATATTTTCCAGAAGCTGAATGTCGTTGGTCCCAAACAATAATAAGAGGATGGTAAAAGTTTGTTTACTCAGAGCTTCACCCACTATGTGATACTATGTGATCATCAGAAAACAGTGTACAGTGCTGTTTTCTGATGATTGCTTTTTTTATTTATTTTTACTTTGTCAATATTATTATTAGTATTTATTACTTGCATGTACGCGTTGGAGTCAACCATGCAAGCATGATCCACAACTTCGCTTATGCTGAACATGATAAACAGGACTATGACGGGGGAAAGAAATTGAGCTAGAACGATGATACAATGATATAATTATCATATACAATGTAGCTCATGGGTATTGAAGATATGTCATTTATGAATATGTCTTTAATTATGTCATTGAATATTGCAGCCTGAGTGATAACAATAGTGCTATTTCCTGAGTTTGACTGTTTCAGGACCTGTCGGAATATCACGATGCACAGATCTTCATGCATAGATCTCGCCATGCGGGTCGGTCATGGGCAATGGCTCGCAGGCTCTGCAGAGCGTATAAGTTCCCGAGCAATCCGGCATTGGCTTGGCGCAGATCTCCCACCAATGCCTGCGGCAGGGTCGTCCGCGGTCTACCCCTCCAGCATTTCTGTTGCTGATTGGCGAAGTACGCGGACATAGCCATAACAGCTGGAGATTCATCTGCCATCCGCAGGATGTGGCCAAACAGCCTCCAGCGTGATCTCTTGACCATGACACTCAAGGGTTCAGCTTCGCATCTGGCATAGAGAGCATCATTCGGTATTATTTGTGGCCATTTCACACCGATGAGTGACCTTAGCTGACGGCGGTGGAAGGAATCCAGGCGAGACAGAACGGTCACACTGACCCCCCACGTACCCGAGTTGTACGTCAGTACTGGAACAATAAAAGTGCTGTACAGCCGCAGACGCAACTTCTCGCTGATGTGCTGATGCCTCTTCCAGAGGCTCCATAGGGACTGAAATGCTGCAGTCGCCAGCTGTTTTCGTCGCATAATATCCTCTTCGTCGCCCAGCAGCGAACCCAGCTTGCGCGTTGTCCTCCACTCTTCATCGATCCTGTCCGCACTTCTGAAGATGTCCGTATACTCAGTTTTGTCCCGGTTCATGATCAGGGACCACTGTGGTAGCACCGTGCTGGCAGTCGCCTCCACGTCCGCCAGCCAGGACTTTGAGGTGCTGACAAAGTCTGCATCATCCGCATATACAAGTTCGAGCGGCAGACCGTTGTCGCTGAGAGGTCTTGCTGGCACCTCTTGCCTTAGTTGTCGGAGCGCAGCCTCCAGGTAAACCGTGAAGAGAACGGGGGAAAGGCAATCCCCCTGTGGCGTCCCCTTCGTTGTAGCAAATGATTCCGACTGGCACCTCCCAAGCTGAACACGAAGTCTGGTGTTAGAGATCAAGACCCTGATCAAGCGAACGTCATCGTCACTCAGAAACGCCTCCAGAACAGTCAGCAAGGTGTCTCGCTTGATCGTGTCAAAAGCCTTCCACAGATCAATGCCCAACAGGTGAACGGTGCTGTGGTAGCGCTGGGTCTTTGCCACAAGCCATCGATGTGCCCATACCACATCCGCGGTGGATCGGCCAGGGCGGAAGCCGCTGTGCGTCTGGGCTAGGTACTGGTCAACCTTGGGTCTGACTCGAGCTAAAGTGAGGAGTGACAGGGTCTTCCGCAGCGTGTTGAGAAGAACTATCGGACGTAAATTTGATGGTGGTCCCAGCGGCTTGTTGGGTTTCTGAAGTGGGATCAGACTGCCACTGCCTATATCAACCACCTCGTGTTGCTCAAACATGCCGTTGAAAATGCTGGTCAACACAGGAGCCAAAGCATCACTTGCATACTTCATCAGTTCTGTGGGGATACTGTCGTCTCCTGCGGCACGGCCATTGTTCAGTTTCCCGAGACAGCCTGCAATCTCTGAAGATGTAATGGGAGTTTGCAGAGGACGTGGCTGTCCCTGGAACGGTGAGATGTCTGTGGCGCTTGGTGAGCTGAACTGACTTGAGAAATGGCTTCCAATTGCCTCAGCTGCTTCCTTCTCGTTTACTATGATTTTTCCGGTGTTGTCAGCAACTGTAGGCTTCACAGCTCCACGTCTCCGCATTAACTGAACAGCTTTGAACATTCGAGCACCGTCCCGCAACTTCTCCACCTCCTTTGCCTTTTCGTCCAGCCGTAATTCTGCTTCCTTCAGCGCTGTTCTTCTGATGCTGTGAAGAATGCGGTTGCGTTCCTTCTTCAGGCCTGCCCGAGTACCGGTGTTGGTGATATTTTCGATACGTAATTTTAGTTCTTTTTGAGCCTGAGACAGTCGGCGCAGTTCAGGGCTGTCCTTCACACCACGCTTTGTCAATATACCCAGCTCTAAAAGAATAAAGAAAGATAATGGTATGGAGACAAGAACAAACGTGATAACTAATGAGCAGGCGCTGCACCAGGACGCAGGAGTGATGGTGGGGCATTGATGGCTCTGCCGACCTGAGGTGTCGGCATCATGGCCAAAAACACGCACGAAAAAAACCAAAAAATATAGAGCTGTACCGGTCAGAAAAAGCTATCATAGCATCATAGCGAGTCGACTGCCCAGCGCCAGTTTGTGCTTCGAAGATGGCGATAAACGTTCGTTTTAATTGATTGCATTCTCTTGCTGTGGGGCGGCTGGGAAAGAAAAGCGGCAGGGAGGGAGTTCCAATCGCTGATGCTGCAATGTGGGAACGAGTGTTTTAGTGCCAGCGGGGCAGATGCAGGCAGCTGGTGTTGGAGCTGGTGGTCATGGCCACTGACACTACTGTGCTAGCTGCGAGTTCTGGAGCTCGTAGAGAGGATATGGCGCGGTGGCAACACAGAGAGCAGCTGCGGAGGACTAAGGGAGCAATTCAGCTTGTACAGACAAGCAAGCGAGGCAACAGTACGGCGGATGATCAGGCTGGGTAGGTGTGCACCAGGGTCGACAACCTGAAGTGAGCGGCGCTTTTAAAAACATTGTTCACTCGTTGGAGGTGACTCTGCGCAGCTCCCATCCACACAAAAGGTGCGCACTCCGTGATTGGTTGTACAAACGCCTTGTATACTGTCGTCTGGCCGGCAGGGGTGAGGATGTGTGTTGCTCTGTTTAGGACACCAAGCCGTTGGCGTGCACGGGTGGCTTGGAGCGTAGGTGATCGCTAAAGGTCAACTTGGCGTCCACCTTCACACCAAGGTGGGTGATGCTGGTTGTCTCGGGTACCAGTGTGCCACCATACAGGAGTGGGGGAGGTCTAAGCCGGGGCATCTGAGAGTGGCTGTCATGGCCTGGGATTTGGTCGGTTCAAAAACCACTTTCCATGTACTCGTATAGTCGGTCAACGGACACCTTCAGTGACTGCTCGGCCACATGCGGGTGTGCTGGGAGGTGACTAAGCTGTAAAAAGTAGTGTCATCAGCGAAGGCCTCCAAGCTGGTGCAATCAGCGAGAACATGTGGCGCCTCGCTGACGTTCGCCGGGAAAAGCATTGGTCCAAGAATGCTGCCCTGGGGGACTATCTGCGCAGATGACATCCGCCCGCCAACGATGCACTGTAGAGAATGGGCATCCAGGTACGAGGCCAGCCATCTCTGAAGCGGACCATCGATGCTGATGATGACTACGCCGCTCCGCAGCCCACAGCGCTTGCCCAGGCATTTTGAAGAGCTTGCAAAGCGTCCGATGTTCCAAGGCCTCTGCGATATCCAAACGGGTGCGGTGTAAGCAAGTGGTGGTCCTGAATATACCGGTAGTATACGACGCGTCTCTTTACAAGAGTTTTCACGACTTTCGAAATTATGCAGAGCACGGATACGCTTAGTGCGTGAAACTCGGAGTAAAAACACTTTTTCATCCTCTTATTGTTGTTTGAACTAGCTCTGCCTTTCAGTATAAAGCACTCTCTTGGACAGCATGAAACCTCTCTGTTTTGTGGGTGGTCCTCTGGGGCAAGGAAACAGGCCTAAGTGCCATCAGTATGTGTGGCACCTGTTGTGAGCTGCCTTTGTTGTGAACAACTTGTCAGCGCATTCTAGGTTCGGCCAGGTCCAATAAGTCCCTGCAGGCTAGTGCAAGACAGAGCCCGAAATACTCTATTAACAAGCAATTATTCTATATTGTGAAGTATTATATCGCCAGTCTTCATCCGTTTCTCCGACACATAACGTAGAATCCACCGGATAAGGCCATGGGCTTATCTGTTTCACAAGGGCCTTTCGGCGGGCTGAAACAAGAACATGGGCTTATACGCGGGCATGGGCTTATACGCCAAAACCTTGACCTGGGCTTATACGTGGGATCCTATAGTCTACGGTATTGCCGGTGGAGAGGATGAAAACCTCTGAAGAGAACTCATTCTTCAACGACAGCACTAACTGCCAGAAAAACTTCTCACAGCAATCAAAAATCACCCAACTTTCACAAGTTCCAAATCCAGAAGTGCTACAGTCAACTTTGTGTATAACGACACTTGGCGGGGCATCAGAAAATTGTCGTTACTCGCGAAGTGTGCTTATACCCGAAGTCTCATTATGTGTATTACAGTTAGATGGGAGTTTGCTCTAGGCATGGGCATTCTGTCGTTATCCGCGAATTGTAGTTATATCCGCAGTCGTTATTAGCAAAAGTTGACTGTAGTCCGTACTAGGCATGCTTGCCTGGGTTGTACAGTATCGGTCAGAATAACGGAAATACTTCATGCACATGCATACAGTAGTGCCAAGTATGCTTCCAGTGTTTTGCAAAACGAGTACTTGCTCTTTTAAAACTTTCGAGCGAGTACTCGAGAGTTTTCCATGAGGCTGATACTATGTTCTGGCTCATGTACCAAGCACCAAACGAGGATGTTATTTACTCAATATCAGCGTCTTTTCTCTGTGAAGTCAGGGATAACTGACTCTCACAGACAGTACCAGGTAAAATAACATATTTATTGGCGGTGAGGCTTGGAAACCTGGAGCATTGTAATTTTGTATTTGGGATTGTACTCTGCCGCCTCGGATTGCTTGACCTTTGTTCTTTAAAATCCCATATTTGGATTATGACCATCAGTAGACCGTCATTCTAAGCAATATCGTCAGTGCACTGACAATTTTGTGTAGATCAACAAAACATAACGAATTTTTGTGAAAATTACTAAAATTACTAACTGGTTCGTATTGAACGTTTTCGTTCCTTTCTTGTCACAATCCGACAGGAATGATGAGATTACTCAGGAGGCCATAACTAAGAAGGTACTATGTTGCGAAACTACAACACTCAATGAGTTGTGATAAAAGTAGTGGAAAAAAGCGAAGAATATCAAGGTGGGACTAACATCAGTAGCAGTGGTAACAGAAGAAGAATAAAGGAAAGAAAAGCAGAAAACACACTACACCTCAAGAATTCTTCATGACGCATTCACGACCGATGGTGCCAAACCACTTCAAAGCCAGTACGTTCTCCTTCTGAATATATCATTCCGCATCCAGCTTACGAATGTACAAGACTTTAGCAAGATACAACTTAGACCTACAACGTGTCAAAACAAAAAGACCGAATTAGTACACCACTCACGACAACTAGCACTGATTGACAAGTGGTCCTTGATTGCCGACGTCCACTTTCCTGACTGTGACGCATCCATTGTTCTCACTTCCGATGTCGTTCATCCCGGATCCCTTCCATTGTGTACAATGGCCCCGCATCTCCGAGTAATTCTTCCTGTATGCGTTGCCTCTGTGTCCAGTTTACTTGGTGTCTGCAGTATGCCATGTTTCTTGGCGTTCACGGTCGTTGTCACCTCCAGTAATGGTGCCTGTGATTCCACATCCGCACCGCACAGGGGCATCGGACATGGTACGGTCACTACGGTATTGACCATAACACAGTCACCACTTCAATAAAATACACTGATCTGGGGTGTAAATTCCCACTTTTTTCGGCTCATCCACCACTCTCCCACGAGTAAAGTGTGCTTCAGATGGCTGACCTTTCCACAATAGTACCCTCCCGAAGCCCCCGGTGCGTCTCTTCAGTTGACTTATCGTAAATCTTCTCAGACTCGGTACTTCTACTGATTCTGTTGCTCGTGTGGGTCGTTATTTCTCTCCCATGCCCACCTCAATTGGTCAGACCCACACACGACGAGGAGGAGAAGGAACACAGTGCTGCATGCACAGTGGCCGTAGACGAGGATGATCTAGAACTAGATCGCACTCCACCTTTCGATGGACGACCACAACGAGGACGAGACTGGATCCTGAATTATGTGCCCAGAAGGAGAACGTACTGGCTTTGCAGTGGTTTATCACCATCATGAATGGCAAGTGGTGAAGAATTCTTGAGGTGTAGTGCCTTTCTTTCCTTCGCTCTTTTTCTGTCACTAATGCTACTGTTGTTAATCTCACCTTGATATTCTTTTTTTCTCCAATTATTTCATCACACCTCATGGCATGTTGTGGTTTCTTAACCTTAACTTAATACCTGTATGCTCATGGTCTCCTGAGTAATTTCATCATTCTCTGTAGTATTTTGACAAAAAGGGAATGAAAACGTTCAATACGAACCAGTTAGTATTTTAGTAATCTTCTTCAATTGTTCAATACGAACAAGTTTGTCTTTTTGGCTGATTGTGTAAGATAACTTAGATGCAGGCGTAGACATTAGATTAAAGACTAATCTGCCTCCGTCCTTCGTTACTAACTTGTGCCCACATTTTTTCATGGTCAATAAAATTACTCGCTTTGTTATTGTGTACCACTCTTGATTTGACAAGAGGATGGTACTTTACATTGAGAGTGGCTAACCAATGTTCACCAACTGTTCTACTGCACTCTGCTGTCTGAATTGCTGAACTACGTTAGTGGTGAATAACCATTGCAATTTGCCTAACCTTGCAACGTCATAGTTGCTGTTATTGTGTAACCCACACGTTCTGCATTTTGTGGTCCTATCTTCAGGTCTGGCTCTCAATTTTCCATTTCAGACCACAGATTAGTAAAACCTCTAGCCAGTGTTGAATTTGTTAACTCAATTCGCATGAGGAAACTGTCCAAGAAAACTAGCCCTCTAAGGAGTAAGTTGCAGAGTGAAACACTATGCATAATCCCTGCACAATACAGGATTTAATCTACGCGGAGACTAGACTCTCTGGCGTGGTTAGCACTGTCAGTCGACTGTCACAGTGCGTACAGGTGGAAGATGTTAGCTGCCTGAATCGACTTATCTTTGCTGGAGCTCATCTGGTCTGTGAGCAGTTAGGGGTGAAACCCACAACTGAGACACAGAAAATACCTAAAGAGAACGGATGACAAAAGAGGTAGCTTGCTAAGCTGGCCCGGCTCCGCAAAGTTTACTGTCGACCTGGCGAATGGAGTCGGCAACGATTGACAAATGAAAGGGTAAAGGACAAGTTGGGCACTAAATACGAGATCCTCAAAAAGACGTGAAGCAGCAAATTCATGCTACATGATGTAACATCCTCTGGCATCAAGCGCTCCAATGGACGATCCCGGCAGTTTCGACAGCATAGAACTTTTGAGAGACCAGAGACAAGTCTATCGGGAACTTCAAGGGGACGGAACTACACCCGCCAAGCCATCAGACGGCACCTCACTTGACTCAGAAGAATCTTTAGCCTTCTGGCAAGGCATATGGTCATCACACGTGACAAATAATCAACGAGTAGAGTGGGTGACCACTGTGGAAAGTGACCTCCGAGAAGTTCAAGGACAAGATGAGGTTTGCATTTTTCATCAAGGACGTTCAAGAGTTTTTAGCTGGCATGCCGTGTTGGAAGTTGCAAGGCCCAGATGGTGTTCAGTGGTACTGGATAAAGAAGTTTACTTTTTTGCATACTGCAATGGCCCGAATGCTTAAAGCATGCCTGCAGGACGCCGAAGTGACAGCTTGGATGAATCATGGTCGCACAGCTCTGATCATGAAAGGCCCTGGCAAGAGTCCATCTGATGTCAACCATTACCGACCAATTACCTGCCTTCCAGTCATGTGGAAGTTATTCTCTGGCGTTCTGAGCAATAAGATCACAGCCCATCTTGAGGCATCATCTCTCTTGCCTGATGAGCAGAAAGGTTGCAAGCGCTGAACTTATGGCACTAAAGATCAACTCGTCATTGACCTGGCCGCTATCGCAGAACCAATTTGGGTAGGCTACATGGTATGGGTAGACTACAAGAAGGCCTATGACATGGTTCCTCACGATTGGATTGAGCCCTGTTTGGAACTGTTTGGCATACACAAATCCGTACTCAGACTTATGACTGTTAGCATGGCTCAGTAGAAGGTTGACCTTTGGAACGGCACCAACAACTTGGGATCGGCGGCCATTCAGCGTGGGATTTTCCAGGGTGACTCCGTATCCCTACTGCTGTTCGTCATCTGCTTCATACCGATCACCATGGTCTTAGGGAAGGCTGACGCAGCCTAATGTTTCAAGTACCAAAACCGTACCAAGCTCAACCATCTATGGTACATGGATGACCTCAAGTTGTATGCAAAGAATGAAAAATGGGTTGTGATCTCTTGTTCACATTGTTCGTGGCTGTAGTCAGGACATTGGCATGCAGTTTGGTGTAGCAAATTTCGCGACCGTTGTACTAAAGGCAGAAAAACATGTAGCCTCGTATTGCCTGACCGCTCATCTACCAGGTTCCTGCAGCCAGAAGGAACATACAAATACCTCGGATTCCTTGAAGCTGGAGGTACTACCGACCCATCTCCCTGCTCAGTATAATATCAAAAACACAAGAAAAAATAGTCCACTCTCGTCTGTACAATCACATAGCACCGCACTTACCCTCCAACCAATCCGGCTTCAGGAAACAAGACGGGACCGAACTGCAACTCGCACGGATCGTCCACCAGATATCCACAGCTAGGGATGCGGGGAAGCATGTTGTTACGTGTTTCTTCGATCTCAGTAAAGCCTTTGATCGGGTATGGCATCAAGGCTTGCTGAAAAAGCTGAGCCACTACGGTGTCGATGGCAAGGCTCACAATTGGCTCGAAGCCTACTTGACAGGACGCAGACAGCGGGTGCAGGTTGAAGGCACAACATCCGCCTTCATACCAATACCAGCGGGAGTGCCCCAGGGCTCGGTCCTCGGACCACTTCTGTTCCTGGCGTACACCATTGACCTGCCCACTGCCTGTGAAAATGCTACAACCTCGTGTAGCCAGTTCGCGGACGACACCGCACTAATTGCCATTGCAGGCAGCTACATTGAGTGTGAGGCTGCGCTACAAAGAAGCGCCGATGCCGCAGCAGAATGGCTAGAGCACTGGCACCTGCTAGTCAATAGAACGAAAACCGTCATCCTCCCGTTCTACCATGCTAACGGACCCCCACCACGACTACCCGAAATAAAACTTGGGCAAACCCTACTAGAAACAGTAACACAACATCGTCACCTCGGCATCATCTTTCAGCACGACCTAAGATGGTCAGCCCACCTTGACTTTGTGCTGAAGAAAGCCGTAAAATCTTTTAATATTCTCTTTAGGCTCAAATCAACTCTTCACACTAAATCACTCTCTCTCATTTACAAAACATTTATCCTGCCTATAATTGAATATGCATGCATTGCTGTCACCCCGCTCTCAATCGCAGCCCTTGACCGTCTTGAGCGAATCCAGCGCAAGGCGGCCAGAATCTGCCTCCGTCTCCCCCTCTACACTCCTCGGAATCATTCAACACTGCTCTATCGGCTCAAATGGCCGACAATGTTCTCTCGCCGAAAAGTGAAGCTCACCCTTCTTGCTCACTCCATAAATACCAATATGCCCCACAACACATACGCATGCTCAACACCCCCGCTCAAGTTACGGCCCAGTACAGCCTTCGACACGCACGCACTTGGCACCTCTCACCCTCCAGAACCGATCGCTGTAAAGACTCCCCACTGTACAAGTCCCTAGAATACTACAATGCCCTCCCTGCTAGCGTTCGTGACGTCTCCTCCCGACCTGCTTTCAATCAAGAAATCTGCTCACTGCTGATTAACTCAATCTGCTCATGCAGCGCTCACCCTCTATCATACTTGTAAAGTTCAAAGTGATGTAAATCACTTTCCAACTGTTTAACCCACAATCTCACCTTCTCATAAATTTATCTCTTATTGGCGATGGTGCCATCGTGAGAATAAAGAATTCCAAAACAACTGACACTGGAAAACGCACAGCAAGCGACGCCGCAAGCACAATCAGCTGGAACAGACACCGCCCAATGCGATCCCGTCGCATCGCTCCAAGGCCAAGAAGTTGAAGCCATCAGCATAGCGCGAATTCTATCAGGAACAGCAAAGAAACAAAAATAAGAATTAAAAAAAGAAACACACCTTCAACTTCATCAGCACCAATGTGAGGTGCTTGTTCAACAAGATGGACGAACTGCATTCCCTCGCACGATCACCCACCCCGACCAGCTCTGCTCTGTCAATGATCGCAATTCAAGAAACCTGGGTCGATCCAGCAGACCCGGATGGCATGTATGCAATCGAAGGGTTCAACCTCATCCGAGCTGACAGGAGAGAAAATTTCGGTGGAGGCGTCGCCCTCTACATCGCTGACATCAGCAGCTACAATGTAATGCCACTGGATATAGATATGGCACAAGCCGAATGTCTATGGGTGAACATCACTGCAGGCGAATCCACCCTCACCATAGGTAATATCTACCGCCCACCGCGCGCTGACTGGGAACAATTCATTGTCGAGTTGGACAGTGCCATCCGACTGGCCAAACAAACTAACTTTAGGAGTGATTTGCTACTTGTCTGGGACTTCAATGCTAAGAACTCCGCCTGGCTTGCCAGCTACACTACCGACCGCTTAGGAGACGACCTCCACTGCCTGTGCGCTACCCATGGACTGCAACAACGCGTCAGCTTCCCGACGCACATATACAGACAAGCCCCCAGCTCCTGCCTAAACCTCATCATATCCAACTCCCAACACCGCGCCAGCATTTCCCAACTACCGCTCCTCGGCGCCTCTGACCACGTTATTGTCACAGGCGCTATCACCATCCCACAGCCAACAACTCGCGACAGCACACCACGGGACAACAACAACAACAACACCTATTGGTTGTGGACAGACGAACGGATTACATCGCTGTGTGCTTCTCTAGGCAACTCACCACTAGACTACACACCCACTCCCCATAACCCGTATCCTGGCAACACGTTCTTGAACCACTGGAGATCACAGCTTCTGCAAGCTGCCAACAGACACTGCCGAATCACATGAACCACATTGCGAACTAACAGAAACTCCGCGCCAGCACGCCCTTGGATCACAAAGGACCTCCTGAGATTAAGGAGAAGCACAAGAAGTGCCGCAACTACCAAACTACCCGCACGGCAAGTGACTGTCAACACTTCACTGTCCAATGCAACATTGTAACCACTCTTCTCCGTCGCGGCCAGTCTGACTTTGTCCAGCGCACAGCCGCGGAAGGAACAAACCTCCATCACCTTATCAAACACTTCAAAACGCCACCCAAGCTCACCATCCCAAATCTCATCGCCCCCACCGTCACTGTGACTACTGCCTCAGACAAAGCCTCTGTCCTGAATGAGTTTTTCGTTTCCCAGAGCCAGCAATCTGTCAGCATCTGCTCACCAGATACCTCGCCCATTCACACAACGTCTGACATAACCTGCAACCTGACCACCATCCCAACATCGACAGAAGAAGTCCAGAAGCTTCTACAATGTCTCGACAAACACAAAAGCCCTGGTTCGGACCTCCCACCAACCCGTCTCCTCAAAGAATCAGCACCAGAAATTTCAGTATCCCTGACTGCCCTCCTGAACTCGTCCTTTGCAACCGGAGAAATTCCCCAAGACTGGAAAGATGCCACAATCTGCCCCATCACCAAGTCAGGAGACCTCTCCCAGCCAACAAATTACCGACCCATCTCCATCTCTCTGTTCAGCATAACCTCAAAATGACAAGAAAACATTGTCCACTCACGCCTCTACAAACACATCTCACCGCACCTACCTTCTAACCAATCCGGATTCAGGGAGAAAGACGGCACGGAGCTGCAACTTGCTCGACTGGTGCATGAAATTTCGGAGGCTCGTGACTCGGGAAAGCACGTTACAGCTTGCTTTTTTTGACCTGAGCAAAGCCTTTGACCGAGTATGGCATCAGGGCCTGATGGCCAAACTCAAGCACTACGGTGTCCAGGAAGCAGCACTGCGATGGTTTTCGGCGTACTTGATTGGGCGTAGGCAGCGAGTGCGAGTTGAGGGCACAACATCAGCCTTCCTCCCCATCCTGGCCAGAGTGCTTCAGGGCTCAGTTCTGGCAACACTGCTGTTTCTGGTGTGCACGGTCACCATTGACGGCTCTGCTGCACACTGCGAACTGCAATGTGTGTATGTGTGTGTGTGTGGGGGGGGGGGGGGGCTGTGGGTGTGTGGATGTGTGGGTGTGTGTATGTGTGTGTATATGTGCAAGGCTTAGATTTCTCTCTCTTCTCTTCTCTCTTCCTGTCGGTGTCTCCCGCTTCTGGGCCGGCATGGCCCATGCTTCATGTGTGCTTGTTCCTGTTGTTGCGATATGTAAGCACATTTAAGGAGGCAGACTACCCAAAAATTCGTGCTACGTCAGTTGAAAGAGCATGAATAGCTGCGCAATCTCTGAAAAATTTGTCTCGATCTGACCAGCCGTTCAAGAGTTATGTCCGAAAATGTGCCCTTGCAAGGAAAGATTTTTGTTGCACGCTGTCATTTGTTGGCAGCACTGTATTTGAATGTGAGCGGACTGTGCGCAACTTGTCGTATCATGGAAACACGGGAAAGTGTGCAGAATTTTGCTCCAAGTCCAAATAATCACGTTTTTTTAGCCACGTATTGGGCTGCACGGCGGCGGGCGAAAGCTAGGCTCCGGCGGATTATGCCTTGCACATATACAAGAAATCTGCTCACTGCTGACTAACTCAATCTGCTCCTGCAGCGCTCACCCTCTCCCATACTTGTAAAATTCAAAGTGATGTAAATCACTTTCCAACTGCATAACCCACAGCATCTCATCTTCTCATAAACGTATCTCTTATTGGCGATGGTGCCATCGTGAGAATAAAGAATTCAAATTCAAAACTTGATGCTGGAAAACCTCACCAACTCGCACCTTGCTCATTCTTTGCTCATCCTTTGCTTTGTGCTATGTGCTATGTAGATACTTCAGTGGTATCCATATTGGAGTATGGGACTGATCCCAAACTTCACAACAGGCACGACAGCAATCAAGTGAGGGCAGTCCTTGGAAGCACTGTAGTACTACCAAAGCTTGACCACAATTCTATGGATGTGCACTGTGAGTACCAAGAAGATCAGAGTGGTAAAGTTGTATGGAAGAAGAATGATACTCCAGTGGAGAATCTGAATGATGCCCGTCTGGCTGTTCTTTCCAAAGGTAAGTTCTCAGGGACACATTGATTTATTGGGACACAGAGTTGGAAAGTTTTGTTTGGTGTGGTGCCTAAAAATTTATCTTCAATACTACACATTAAGGTCCATGTCATCAAGACGTTAGTCAACAATAATTTTTCAAAAGCTCGTCAGGAGTAAGAAGCAAGTTTTGAAGCTCTGAGTGTCGTGACTACGTTCCCCCCCCTTGAAGCGTATAATTTATGCATTGCTATTCTGACTAGTATTTACTTGCCTATCATGGATGACTCCCCACTGCCAGGCAGCGCAAAGCCTGAGCCTGCAGAGCCACTTTGGAAGTCGATGTCGCCGGCTTAATTGAAGACCGACACTGTCATGTTTGTCGACCGCCAAGCAGGCCAGAAAATCGTGGAAATTGCGGACACCCTCATTGACCAGGGTTATGCTGACGTCGCCTTCATGCAAATCACCGGATCAACCTGCAAGGTAACATTCTGTAGCCAGTCCACTACGAAGTCCATTGCAAAACATGGTTTCTTTCTTGGGGAAACACACATTGCTGTCCGCCATTCTTTCTCACTGCAAGTACACATCTTCGACTTCCCGATTTGGATCTCCGATGCCGCCATGATCCATGCACTCGCTAAATACGATACGGTACAAGGCACCATTCGCCATGGCCGTACCCGCACAAAGTCGGGTGCATTTGTCGGAACAGGCGTACGCTTCGCAACTGTTCCAAGCCTCTTGTACGGGCAAAACAAACACAATTTTACGAGTGCAACCTCAACAGCACTGGCAGAAAAACGAGCAAAAATTGCTGTGGAGACAGTGTAGTATGGAGCCTCGGGAGGGAGATTTAACCGATGCGCCAACTTGTCAACCACCTAGCCTCTAAGAAATGCATGCCCGGCACACAGTTTGCCTTCCTAAAGGACCAGTCCACGGCGGATGCCCTCTCCTTGCTCGCAGATAGCTTGTACGCTGCAAAGGACGGAGGGAAGGTGACCGCCGTTTGCACCCTTAACATGTCTAAAGCCTTTGATAAGGTACGGCACCCTCTGCTTCTGCAAGATATGTTTGACATTGGTGTGAGCGAATCCGCGCTCCGCTGGATTTCAAGCTACTTGGCCGATCAGGCGCAGCAAATCGCAATCGGCCCCTCTGTAAGTCCGGCCACGCCTTTCTCCTGCGGAGTACCGCAAGGTTCAGTGCTGGCACCTGTGCTTTTCAGCATATACACCCGTGCTGCCCGTTCTGTGTGCGGCCCTACCCCTAGCATCCGATTCGCTGATGGTATTGCCCTACACGACAGCAACTCTACGGCTGCAGACGTCTCCACTAGCCTCTCAGCAGATGTAAGCAGGCTCTCCAGTTGGCTTGACCGGAGGTTCTCCCCTCAGCCACCTCCGCTACGTATCTCGGCGTGATTATAGATGCCAAGCTGTCGTGGGATCCCCACATTCAGATGATCCTCACCAAGGCTGCCGACAAGATAAGCGCTTAGTGGAGGTCCCGACGAGCACTGTCCGATAAATCGCGACGCATGTTCGTTCAGGCGGTGATCAAGCCTGACTTGCTCTATGGGTCAAACGCATTCGTTGCCGGGCTACTTTGCAGCCAGTTTAATCGTCTGTGAACCCTGCAGCACTGAGCTATACGGGCCATTGACGGGAACCCACCCTACACAGCCATCCTACCTCTGCTGACCAATATTGAACAGTCTATTCCACTTCAAGGAAATCAGAAAGCGTAAGCTGCTCGTGTTCGTGTAGAGGCAACTCCGAGCATGGATCAGCCCCTCCCCGACTACCCTCACCTCTCGTCCAACTGACAGAAGAATACGTCGCCAAAAAAAGGAGGGCTTCTCAGCCAGCAAAGCCTCACTCTCGACGGAAAATCCAGGCCCACGGTCGCAAGTGCTGTTTTATTGAACCTGCTACCGGAAGATGTGCGGACCATCTCGTGGCTCCCTAAGTTTAAACTGAATTGCCTGCCGTATTGCTGCGATGTATGACTACAATGCATTCTTGCCTAATGCCTCGCCGACTATACCCTGATACTACTAGTAGTGTCTCGCCACCCATCCTGTGATAACTGTTACTACTAGTGCTTTCATCGTTTGTCCTTACCCCAGTAGAGTACATACTGACACAACGGTGATACACCTTGCCTACTTTTAGCCTTCTGCCGTTCTTCTGCTCTTTTATCCCTCCCTACTGAGTACTGACACATTTGATTACGACAGATAATTATTATGTAATGTCACCCCCCCCTCCCAACCCCCACCCCACCCCCACCCTTCGCTATTATATTATTGGGCAACGATCTCGTTTGACTTTGCGGAGAAAAATAAAGAATACATCATACATACACTGATGAGCACCAAACTACTCGTAGAACTGGTATAGATATCGAACGAGCCGACGAGAGCGCAGTCCGCGCGCACTATCACGTTGTAGTACAAGCATGCACTGCCACTCGCCAGGCTCACCTCGTACGGCAGAGGAAGACGACAGCAACGACGAGAGCCTACCTAATCAGGAATATGAAAATTGCGCCGAACGACTCCTGCAGAAACTCAATGCAGCCGGGGAAGAATGGAAACTCTACACCAGACGTCGCAGACGCAGACACCTCCAGCTGAAGTAGACGCCCCCAAGCTCACAACAGCCACATGCCTCTAAAAAAACAAAACAAAGCAAGCTAGAGTCACCATCGACCATGCCTGAACTGGAACCAGCATCAACCCTCACCAGGTAAAAAATGAAGAAAAATGTACAAAACAGCATCTCCTTTCTTTCCTTCAACGCTCGCAGTCTCTTCCCCAAAATGGATGATCTGTCAGCAATAGTATTGTCAACAATGCCACATTATGATTTCATTGCTGTCTCTGAAACATGGTGTACCCAGCACGACCCAGACTCCCTGTTTGCCTTCAGCGGTGACACACTACATCGTGCAGGCCGCCCAGATCGCCAAGGTGGAGGAGTGATTCTCTACGTGAACAACACTATACCTCATCAACTCGTCCCTATAGTATACAACAACCCCACACAGCTTTGACCTATTATCGCTGAAACTGTCATCCAACGACCGCACCATTAACGCAACATGCGTCTACCGACTACCCCGTTGCGACCATCGTCATACCAACAACAACGACACAAAATATTATCATCGCCGATTTCAATGCAAAGAACGATGCTTGGTGCCACTCTGACACGGCAGATGGTGTTGGCAAGGATCTAGCAGTGCTGTGCCAAACATACTCTCTACACCAACATGTCACATTCCCCACTCTTGTGCAGAATGGGCACCCTAAATCCTGCCTAGATCTCGCCATCATGGATGTATACATCAGGGGTATAATCAAACCAGTCGCTGCCCCCCTCAAGCCGTACCGCCTCCCACCCATAAACCACCCATTGGAAATGGTCAAACCAAAGCATCAGCAGTCTGAAAGTCGAAATTGAACGCATACAACTGTTACCAGAAGGTGACACCCTGAACACTAGCAACATACTCAGTAGACAACATGTGGCACTCATGGAAGGACAAAGTGCTCACTTGCGCCCGCAAACACTGTGCAGTATCTCACTCCCTGAGGCATGCTAGCCACACAGCAAAGCCATGGCTGAACCCAGAGCTCATTAAAGGCATCAGAGAAAACACCGGCTCTACCGTGCCTATTTGCGCACCCAGAATGCCCGGCAACTGGACAACATACACCACCCAACGCAACAAAGTTACTCACCTTGTCCGAATCGCTAAGTCTACATATGTAAGTAATGGCACTGGGACGAGCCACTCGTCTCCACACCAAACCTACACAACCTGATGCGCGGCCTCGAGGCCTCACAACGACCTACTCTGCCTGACATGCTCTCCCAGGGCCAGACTCTCTCAACCCCCGCTGAAAAAGCAACCGCCCTGAATGCTTTCTTCATCTCGCAGAGCCAACAGTCAGTCACAGGGTGCAACCAGGCACTCCCCTCCATTCATTTCACCACACCCAATACACCTGGTCTCACTACACTTGAAACAACAGCCCCAGAGGGGTCAAAGCTACTCTGCCTGACATGCTCTCCCAGGGCCAGACTCTCTCAACCCCGGCTGAAAAAGCAACCGCCCTGAATGCTTTCTTCATCTCGCAGAGCCAACAGTCAGTCACAGGGTGCAACCAGGAACTCCCCTCCATTCATTTCACCACACCCAATACACCTGGTCTCACTACACTTGAAACAACCGCCCCAGAGGGGTCAACGCTACTCTCGAACCTCGACCCGTCAAAGAGCCCGGGTTGTGATGGCATACCAACCCGCCTACTGAAAGAGGCAGCCAGTTCACTTGCGCCGTCCCTAGCAACCCTTTCTAACATCTCCTTCGAACGTTGAACTATCCCGCAAGAGTGGAATGACGCAACAGTCACCCCCATCCACAAGAAAGGCAGCAAAACTGAGCCCTCCAACTATGTATAGGATAGTGCACTGATCCGAGGAGAATATTTTTCATAATCCCCAAGGCACGCAGCGCCGCGGGGATTATGAAAAATATTCTTCCAAGGACCAATCCGTGCACTATCTGTATATAGCTCGACTTGTCAGGGGTCAGCGCAGCCCTCACGGTACACAGTTGTTGGCTTTCACACTTTTTCAGTTGTAAGCAGCGAGTACAGTACTCAGTAGTACTTTTTCAAGCTCAACAAAAAAAGGAAAGGCAAGCTTGCAAGGCAAGGAAACATGACAAAACACAATTTTGACAAATAAAGAAACAATACCTGATCTTTTTTCTCTTTACATTGCCTCAGCCTGTTATGGTTTTCTTCTTGTTCTGGTGGGAGTTCAGGCCCCACATGTTGTGTACTCTTGTAAGTCCTGATCTGTGCGTTTTTCTCTTTGAATTTTCTCAGCCAATTAATGTTTGAGGGGGAGGGAGGGAGGGTGATGCCTGATAGGCAGTATGACCAGTGTTCAGTTTCCATGGCAACATTGTTGTTGAGATCGAGATGCGTGCGTGTTGGATATCTTGCGAGTTAAAATACAAAGAACAACATTTCTCTTGTTTAGGTATTTTGTATTGTATTGTATTGTATTTTATTATTTTACTTGGGCATTCCCAACAGACCCTAAGGTTTTCTTACAGGGTGCCCAAGATGAATGAAATTGTTAAGTTCCTGGCGAAATTAATTGGGGATATGATTTGTGCGAAGGGATTCGGGAAGCGCATTAAAGCGGTCAGCACCAAGGAATGAAATAGATCTGTATCCAGCTTGAGCTTGCACAATGGGTAAGGAAAGGGAATAATTGACTTGGCCGCGGGTTACTCTGTCTGTGTGAGCGCAGTCACGGCGAAGGGAGAACATGTCAGAGAGGAGTGAACTGCAGATATTGTGGATGCAACGGAACACGAAGAATATGGACTTAGTATGATATATTTTGTCTAAGCTAATTATGTGGTATCGCTCAAGCAAGTATGATGTCCGCGTGAATGTGTCATGCTCAAATATGCATCTAAGTGCTCTCTTACTTCTGCGCAGCAGCTGATCTCTCACATTGTCAGCGAGGCAGTGGACGTAGGCAGTGCTGGCGTACTCGAGCTTGCTCTGGACTACTGACAAGTAGAACTGCCTTCTGGCCTGGACAGCAAGGTTCCTCCTTCCACGTCGAAAAGCACCTAGTTTCTTTCCGATGTCTTCCCTGAGGGAGTTAACGTGGGCACTGAAACTTAAAGTTGAATCGAGAGTCAGTCCTAGATACTTAACTTCGTCAGACGGGGCAATAACAGTCGAACCACAGACAATGCTCAGGTTAGGTGGGGGATGTGAGCGTCTGTTGTGGATCAGTAGTACTCGGCTCTTGCTGGAGTTCAGGAGCAGGCCGCGATCTGTGAGGTGCTGCTTAACCACTGAAAAATCGTCTTCTAAGTAAGACATGAGAATTCGTGGACACTTTCCAGAGGCATACAGGGTGGTGTCGTCTGCATAAAGAAGGCATTGGGAACGCAATGGCAGAGTGGGGACAAGTCGAGTGTAGATGCTGAAGAGGGTAGGGCCTAGGACGGAACCCTGGGAACGCCCCTAGTGCAGGTTCTACAGTCACTTGTGGTTCCGTTCACTTCTACGCGTTGCTGTCGGTGAGACAGATACGACTTGAACCACTCAAGAGCATTTCCACGGATCTTCAGATTGTGAAGGTCATCTATTAGCGTTTGGTGGTGGGCGCGGTCAAAGGCTTTGCTCATATCGAGCAGCAGTACGGCCGTATAGTCTCCGGTATCCATGCTTCTCTGCCAGTTATTGATAGCAAGTGTTAAAAGGTCCTCTACAGTCACTTGTGGTTCCGTTCACTTCTACGCGTTGCTGTCGGTGAGACAGATACGACTTGAACCACTCAAGAGCATTTCCACGGATCTTCAGATTGTGAAGGTCATCTATTAGCGTTTGGTGGTGGGCGCGGTCAAAGGCTTTGCTCATATCGAGCAGCAGTACGGCCGTATAGTCTCCGGTATCCATGCTTCTCTGCCAGTTATTGATAGCAAGTGTTAAAAGGTCCTCAGTACTGTGGTTCCGCCTGTATGCAAACTGTTCATTTGGAATTGCTCCGGGTGTGATGACCAGATGGTCGTGAAGCTGCTGGAGCACTAGTGATTCCAAGACTTTGGAAATAATGGGCAGTAGCGAGACTGGGCGATAGTTGGAACTGTCGTAGGGGTCGCCTTTCTTAAACACTGGACACACAGACGCTAGTTTGTAGGCTGACGGAACCTTTCCGTTAGACAATGACTGTTGAAGATGGAAGTTAAGGAATTGGCCAGCTCGGCGGCATGGTGTTTCAAGATGTAAGCTGGTATGCCGTCTGATCCAGATGCTTTCGTGGTATTCAATCGTTCGAGAATCTTCGTTACTGCTGCTGTTGTAACGGGTTGGAACTCGAGAAGGCAGTTGTCTAAACAGTCGTCCGCCGGAGTGTCTGGGGTCGTAAGAACAGCGCGGTGTTCATCATGGACGATATTGCCTAGGGTATCTGACAAAGATGAGAGTGAGGCTTTCGGTGTGGGGTGGGATTTTCTCCTTCCAGTTAGTTGATTCAGCACTGCCCATTGGAGTCTAGGATTTCCTGTTGCGGGACTGAACTTATCTTTGTAGTACACACTTTTCAGTTTGCGGTTTAGTAAAGTTCCTCACTGTGTACGATGGAGACGGTTGACAGTTTTGGAGCTCCTGCTCCGGCCTCAGGCGCGTACGCAGGGTCACCTCTAGGGGGGTTTCCAACCGAATCCCAAACAATGAGTTTTAATTTTTAACCCTTTCTAAACAGCACTAGGAAATTTTCAAAATTATGCATTTTTCGTGTTGTTTGGATCATAACTTCTGTTCTACTCACTCAATCTTCATTATCTTGGGCTTCCTGGAAGTGGAAAGGTACCAGGGAGAGATTGAGGTCAACCATGATAGCCAGGACACATTACAGTCATGTACATATCCAGCGCTATAGGCTATAGCGGTAGAGTGCAGCGACGGTGCGAAAAAGACGCAGCGCTTTGTACCATGGTGTGATGACGGCCTATTAACGAATGATTTATCTCACGATACATTGCTCGTAGCGCTTCGCAAATAATTGTTCCAACCAACAGCTGAGAGTTTTCTATTCGACCTGGATATATGGATCGTTGGATTTGAGCGAGATTTGACTGAGTTACGATCTTTTGAAGTTTTGCATTCTTGCCAGATCGATCATGCGCCCTACCAAAAAATGCCCAAAAACGTTGCTCATTTGGAACATTTGGGGGGTTTCCGGGCAACGGGAAACCCCCCCTGCGTACGCGCCTGCGGCCTCCTTTTCTTTTAGGATTGAGAAGGACTGGTCTGCAGACCACTTGTTTTACGCCAAGGCGCTCAAGCAGAGTAAGGTAGATATATGTCAGGTCTGCCAGGTGGACCTTCAGGGCAAGCCTGGTCATTGCGTTGTTACAGTGAAGAGTTCTGCTGAGCGGGAAAAGATACTGGACGCAGGAATCCGGATTTCCGGTTAGGGCGCGCTCACACTGCGACCATGAGCACGCGTCCATGCGTCAGAAAAACGCAGAAACGTGGGAGTCGTGCTCACACTAGGCCTCGTAGACGCGTTTTTTTTTTTTTTTTTTTTTTTTTCTACAAAATCCACATATCTCCAGACACTGGGGTGAATGATGGAGTGTGGTGGTGGGGCCGCGTAGACGTGAAGTTGTCACACAAACTTTACGAATTGCAGTTCGTATCCAAAAGAGTTCGTGCGTTTCCTAATAAAGTTGTGGCCCGTTTTGGATGTAATTTTTCACATGTTGCATATGCGCATGTTGGAGGAAGTGCCTCGTGGCTCGTATTCTTGAAGTCGACGAAAATAATTCATACAATCAGGTAGGTTTGGCCTCTTGAGGGACTGCCATGCCGCTGACATCCAAGCGCTTTCGCTTTCGCTTTCCTGACCTCGTGGTCAGAGCAAGTGCCAGTGCAGTGGAAATTCCGGTAGTGGTTTCTTTCGTCTGTTGCCGAGATGAGAACTGTATTTTCCGATGATATGTAACTGAAATGTCTTGAGGTATGGCATTCCATCATCGCAGAAAAGTAGAGAAAGATGATTTCCGAAACCGAAAAGCCAGACCAAGCTGCCATCGTATTGAACGAGTACACTGTAGAAATTGGTCACTGACCCGATCACAACGAAGCAACTACAAAAACAAAAACAAAATCGACATCGTCCAAAAAGGGCAAAGAATGGCGGTGCGTGCGTGCAGGACCACAACTACAAAATGTTAAAAATGTGCAAATGTCGAGGTGACATCGACAACCGCCGATTTTCATGAATCAACACACCGGAATTTGAGAAATTGAACATACTTCAGGCCAGGTTGTACACAAATCCGCTTCACGTCTACGATCATGTTGCCGCCAAGTCGTGGCACCCCCCTCCGGAGGTCGCGGTCACGATTTGAAACGTGGCCGCGACGTTTTGGTCAAGTTCATGCCGTTGCCATGCAACTTGGCCGCATGGCCGCATGGACGCTGGTTTTGGTCGCAGTGTGAGCGCGCCCTAAGCAGGTGCTCTGCGAGATTTCCGGGGTGGACTTAACCCATCTGCATGTGTTTGGGTGCCCTGTCGGGCTTCAAAACAGTAAATTGTGTGCTGCACTGGGCCAATTCGGCCGAATTGTAGGGTCGCCTCAACAGAAAAAAGTATTGTTTGAGGGATTGGAAATAAGTACTGGCACCCGTGTTCTCAGCCTGGTCCTCCGATCGCCAGTTCCATCTACGGTTACCGTAGGTCAGTTGAAACTGCGATTATGGCACCGCGGCCAACAGCAAACATGTTGGCGCTGCAACAACAGTGGCCACGAGGCTAAAGCATGTCCCAACCGTGGGGCACAGTCTACAGCTTCCCGGCTTCCACAAGCACAGCACCGCAACACAACCGGTACGAGTACAAACCCTCCCAGCGTCAGTACAGCCACTGATACGGGTACGGTGACTACCCAGCCCGCAGAAGCCGCTGTAGAGCCAGCTGTCGTCAGTGTGGAGACAGGTGCAGCTAGCAACTCAGGGCTGAACACTGCCTCAGTCAACAGCTATCGCCAGGCACTTTTAGCCAATGGGACCAGCACTGGCACTACTGATACCAGTAACCATGTGCCGGCTTTCAGCCAACCTGGAGACAAAGAAAAGAGCAGCGGGACAGGCCCCTCTCCTGATGACGATGGCTTCAGACTGGCAGCAGGCAAACACACCTTCTCCGCCACTATCCTATCAGGGCGCACTGAGCCACCTGCCTCTGCCTTGAACGACCCGCAAATTACGTGGGCTAAGGAGTGTTCAAACCGTGAGCGCAAGAAGCTGGCAGAGAGAGTTGAAGCTGCCCGCAGAGGAAGCCATTAGTGCAATGAAGGTAATTACGGTTAATACTTACTGCACTTGCTCTTAATCCCCATGCTGATCCCTTTTTCCCTAGTAATGATAGATCATCAGAACACAATTTCTTTAGCTGTATCTTTTTTAAATGTTAATGGCGTCTCTTAATCCCTTAGCACCCAGCTTTCCCCCCTCCAAGTTAACTACTAGTGTACACAGTCAACATCTCTCCCCTGGGGCTGGCATCCCAGGTCCCAGTGCTCATGGCTCTTGTACCCAGAATAACCTTTCTGCCCCTGCTCACCGCATTGCCCCACTGACACAGTCCTTCATAAGACTGGGCTTTTTGAATGTTTGTAGTCTTCGAAACAAAGTAGCTGAGGTCGCCGATATCCTACAGCAATACAACTTCGACATATTTGGCGTCGCAGAAACCTGGCTTGACAGCACAACGTCAAACAGTGATATTGATATACCAGGTTACTGTGTGATACGGCACGATCGTCCAGTGCGCAGAGGTGGCGGTGTATGCTTTTATTTCCGTTCCGGACTCCAGGTAAAACCGCGCCCAGAGCTTTCCGACGCTAACATTGAATCGTCCTGGATCGAAGTCAAAGGGCGACGAAGGCGACAACTAGTTGGGTGCTTTTACCGGCCACCTGACGAGCCCATCTGCAGAATTTTGAAGAGCAGCTGCACAGGGCTTTCGTGGACAACCCAAGCATCACAGTCATTGGCGATTTTAACGTTAATGTTTCAACCCCCTACCCACCTTGTCCTATCGCCCGGAAATTTCTCGAACTTTGCAACTGCTACGGCCTCACTAATCACGTTCATGCTCCGACTCGTATCTCACCGGCGTGCCCATCAGGTACAACTATCGATCTCATTCTTTCAGCTAGTCAAGACATTAGTGAGTGCCACGTCCTGCCTTTGACCATTAGCGACCACTTTGGGATTGAGGCTAACCTGCACCTTCAGGTTTCTCGCAGCGTGTCACCTCAGGCAGTAGAGCGGGTCCGAGCTCAAAGAAATACTCGGTCGGTGAACCTCTGTGAATTCCGTCGGGATGTCAGCTCCGCAGGGCTGGATGATTTTACTAACACGCAGGATGTGGACACCATGTGGGCGTCGTGGCACACCAAGTTCTTGGCTGTCGTGGACAAGCATGCACCCATCCGCTATGTATCCTCCAACCGCAAATCCCATCCGCCCTGGTCCGACAGAGAGCTCCACAAGCTCAACCAACGTAAAAACCAGCTACACCGACGGTGGCTACGCGATAAGGGAAACCAGAATCTTCACGTACAGTTCAAGCAAGCACGCTCAAGCGCCAGAAATGCCTATCGCCGAAAGCGCAACGAATTCTTCCGAGCGCAATGTGCCGCGTCCAGTCAGAACCCGCGTAAGCTCTGGAACGTCATAAACTCCGTTACGAACAGGAAGAGAGTACGTGTGGAGCCTACTTGCCCCATTGAAGAAGTTTCGTCAGTCTTCCAGGCAGTAGTAACAGACAATGCCCGTCCTCACAGCATCCCGCTACCGCAAGGTCCACAGCCTCAGACCGCAATGTCAGAATTGCCGCAAGTGTCTTTTGGCGAAGTAGAACGGCTTCTCCGACAAATCAATCCTGCCAAAGCAACAGGAAGCGACGGGATACCTGGTCACCTTCTGAAGTGCTGTGCCGATATCCTAGCTGCGTCCGTGGCCACGTTGTTTAATGCCTCGCTTGTCAATGGCACTGTCCCCACAGCCTTCAAACTCGCACACGTTATCCCGCTGTTCAAAGCTGGGGACCCGTCTATTCCCACTATCTTCCATCCAGTGTCCCTACTTCCCATATTATCAAAACTCTTGGAGAAAGTCGTACAAAAGAAGCTAGCCCAGTTTCTGGACATATCTGGTACCCTCCCCACGACTCAGTTTGCATTCCGCGCAGGCCACTCAACGGAGGATGCCCTGGTACTTATGCTAAATCGTATTCTTAGTGCACGGGACAAGCGTTTGTGTACTGGCATATGCCTTCTAGATATGTCAAAGGCATTCGACAAGGTTCGCCATGAACGGCTACTCCAGGACCTATTCGATATCGGCATAACAGGGACAGCCCTAAAGTGGTTTTCCGCCTATCTGTCGGGCCGTACTCAGCGTATCTGTATTGGACGGGATCAGAGTGCCATTTCTGCACCATCCTGTGGCGTGCCACAAGGTTCTGTTCTAGGACCGATCATTTTCAGTATCTACACCCGCGAAGTTCCAACCATAGCTAACCAGTCTTCATCAGTTCAATTTGCCGATGACATTGCGCTGATCAGCAGCAGCACATCCCTGGACACGGTATCTGCTACGCTATCGGCCTCGGTTTCTGCACTTGCTGACTGGTTGCAGACCCGTGGTCTCATTTTGAATGCAGCCAAGAGCCACGTGATCCCTGTATACCCCAACAGGCAGCCTCAGCAGCCCCAGCATACGATCAATGTAAACTGTCATGAAACGCCTATTCCTGTCGTTACTACGGCCAGGTATCTTGGAGTGCTCCTCGACTCGGATCTGTCATGGACGCCCCATGTTGATCGCTGCACCGCTCGACTGGCCCAGAGGATCGGAGCACTATGGAGGTTGCGTCGCTGCTTGACTCATCAGAGCCGAGTTCTCTACTTTAAAGCGATCATCATGTCTGACCTGATGTACGGATCCAATGCGTTTTCCCCGCTTCTTACTGCCAACCAATTGGATCGGCTACAAGTCATGCAGAATCGGGCGGCAAGGGCGGTTTTCGGACTCTCGCATCACACCTCCGCGCGTACCCTCCTGCTGCAATTGGACACCTACAGAGTATCCGAGATATTCAGGCGGAAGTTCATCGTTCTGGTCTGGAGGTCTCGGAATGAGCACGCAAGTTCTGAACTGCAAGCCCTCCTAGTTCCTTCGTCAGCTGGCCCAACTAGGTTGCACTCCACCATGGGTCTGCGCAAACCGCCAGTTTCCACCAGGTTCGGCAAGGGTTGCCTCGCGTTCCGGGGCGCCTAGCTGTGGAACACATTACCCAGCGATATACGTGCCATATCCACGCTCCGCCAGTTCCGCGCCAGCATGATCCCGCACACACTTACTGGCCTTAGCACCTAGAGTACCAAACGTCCTGTTTGATGATCAGCTGGCTTAGTTTTTCTCCACCTCTATCCTAATTACATCAGTCCCCAATTTCATTTATTACTGCTTTCTATCTGCATTCGCCACCTTTTCATTGGGCAGATCTGCCCGTTTGGTTTGCGAATTAAAATAAACACAACAACAACAACAACAACCTTGACGACGTATTGCACGATACTGCTGTCGGAGGCGGTCATCCATGGGGTGCTTTATTAAGGCGCGGGGGGCTGAGCTTCGTCGATGAAACATCTGTTTCAGCTCTGGGGTGACCCAGTGCTGGGGGCGGGGTTTGGAGTAAGCTGCGCGCTTCTGGGTAACGAATGGTGCAAGATCATCTAGTACCGTCATGACACTTTGTTGCCAGTGGCTTGCCGCTGCATTTAGAGTACAACCGCCGGATACATCTGAGGGGTCAAGGATGTGTTTGAGAGCTGCAGACGTTACCCTACGGTCAAGGTGAGCCAGGCTAGGTTGGCGTCTTCGAGAGAATTGCTCGTGTGGCTGTTCAAAGTTGGCTCTAC
Organism: Sycon ciliatum; assembly: GCF_964019385.1. Lineage (NCBI taxonomy): Eukaryota > Metazoa > Porifera > Calcarea > Leucosolenida > Sycettidae > Sycon > Sycon ciliatum. Next base: position 163,984 of record NC_088655.1, read on the forward strand.
TAACACGGACAGAGAGGGCAATAAGATGGTGGACGGACAGGCCCTCGACGCTGTGAACAAATGTACTATGAAGAGACATGGGAGAGGAAGACGGAGCAGCCGTTGTCATTGTTGTCGGTATGAGTGCAAGGTCTAGGCATGACTGACTAGGAACTCTGGTGGGCTGTAGTATGACGTTTTGTAAGCTGTGGTCAGCGCAGAGGCCTTGTACATAGCGGGCGTTTGGGTGAGGTGGGACAGAGAGCATGTTGACATTGTAATCACCGAGGAGGAGGATGTCCGGACATGTTGCGGAGGCCATCTGCACGCTATTGTCGAGCTGCTCCCAGAAATCCACATGGCTGTCGGGAGCGCGGTATACGCAGCCGATGGATAGAAATGGATTCGTTCGGCTATGGGTTCCATAGTAAACCTATTTACGATACAATACAGTGTACTTGCTTTCATTTGTTGTTCAGTTCCCATGGCAACGTTGTCGTTGACGTTGCAGACATACATGTACTTTGTTGCCAATTATTCATGAGCAGCTGTAATTGCACGTTCACATGTCACATCCATGTTCATCTAATACAAAAAACATATTCACGGTGCTCATGTGAGAGTTTTGTAAATATGTCCACTTGTTCAATTACCTTCCTATAATAAAGTCATTTGATTGAGATTTCACACAGCAGCTTCCAGGCTGGCTCTTTTGGTTTTTTTTTGGCTAGCTTGCTTTGGCCTACTCTCGCTAGGTATAGTGAGAGCAGTCCAAAGTGTTGGGCTCTTTCCCCTCACCTTGGGGATTATGAAGAATTATCCCCTGGGTCAGGGGACTAGGGACCTTTCGCATTTGCTACGAAACGAATGCGAAACGAAAGTTTGATTCGGCTCGTAATCGTTTCGTTGAAAACAGATTTCAGGTTTCGCGAGTCGTCATGCAAATTTGCATGGCAACTACGAATACGGCCGCGGGCGCCGGTAGTTTGGCGTACGGGTTTTTACACGCACACGTGCACGGATCATGGAATCAAGGGAAAAATGTGTACCTTGCAAAACATGTGTACCTATCCAAATAAATGTGTACCTGACGGATTCGGAGCGTGCCACGAATGAAGAGGCTTCTATTCGTGAAAACGAGTTCTCCGCAGGGACTCTGACGAATCCTCGAACCCAGGTGACGAATCAGCATCCGTTTCGTATCCGTACGCGGGGTGCGAAAGGTCCCTATTATCAGCCCTTGAACCCCTGGCAAGTTGAGCTATCGACTGATATCGCTGCTCAGCGTGACGTCGAAAGTGCAAAAGAGGATAGTTGCTGACCGAATCTCGAAACACATCCAACCTCACCTCCCCAACGGCCAATCACGCTTTCGGCCAAACGACGGCATCACACAGCAGCTATCTCGGTTAATCCATCAGATCACTGAGAAAAGAGACGCTGGACAAACAGTAATTGCTTGCTTCTTCGACCTATCTAAGGCGTTTTGACCGGGTGTGGCACCAAGGACTGCTTGCAAAATAGGCCCACCTCGGACTCGATGGCAAATGCCTCCAATGGCTTGCCTCTTATCTCACCAACAGACGACAACGTGTGCAAGTGAAGAGCAGCAAATCAACCTGGATGAACATTCCTGCGGGGGTCCCCCAAGGCTCTGTCTTGGGGCCGCTTTTGTTCACGGCCTACAGAGTCGATCTGCCAACTGCCTGCATAAATGCCAACACTGAGTGCAGCCAGCTTGCCGACGACACTGCCATCATTGCCGCTCACGAGAAATGTCTAGCCGCAGAAGAGCACCTCCAGTCAGCTGTGACAACCGCTGCACAGTGGCTGAAGGATTGGCATCTCCCGGTCAACGAAAGTAAGACCACTGTCACCCACTTTCACCACACCAACCGGACACCTCCCAGACCACCATCAATCACACTCAACGATACCAACCTCACTGTGGCCTCAAGGCATCACCACCTTGGCCTCCTCATACAGCATCATTCGGTCAGCAACTATCCTCTTTTGCACTTTCGACGTCAAGGTTGTGATTTGTGCATATGGACTTGCTAATATGCACATTTCACGTGCCGTTATGGTCAATATCGTAATCCCAAATCCTACCGAAACAGGCAAATTTGTTTGTCCTAAGTTTGGAAAATGATTCACTATGTCATCTGCAGCATAGGACGATATGAAGTGCCAGAACAGTTATAATATTCTAGGAACGTTCTTTGAGTTTACGTTGGTCTGGCGGAAGCCATGTTCAGTGGGCGCAGTGTCGCTGCCGATAATGCATTTCATTTGATTTTGAAATTTTTGGGCAGGAGTTTGGGGATGAATGCGAGGAGAGTGCCTGGATCATTGTGCGCGAGCAATTAGAAGTGACCGAACACAGAGACACATAGTTAGTTATATGCTCCAGATGAAGATGAGTGAATACTAATTGCCCCCGCTTCTCGATCAGTCTGATCCGGGACCGGAGTCGAAGGAGCAAGCGGATAATGGTGGTGATAAAGGTATGGAGCCATACACATAACAGAACATCCATGTCCAAACCTCGGGCAGGATTTCCTTCATGAAGCTGGGTTCTCTGGCAAAGTTGGTATATAGTGGAAATGTGTTGCACCAAGCAAGCGCGAACCGGTTGTTGCTTCCGAAGTTTTCGGGCTTTTCGGAGATATTCAGAGTTTTGAAGATTGGGCAGATGCATTATTTGCATTTATCGACCAGAATATGATCCATGTCATGATCAAGTGCACAAGGTAGGAGGGAAAACAGAAAATTGGAGAATAGTTTCCAGGAACTACTCTGCTACTTGATGTTTGATCACGAAGATGGTCTCCGGACACGACGTCGAGCGGACATTATTCGTTCGCTATGAGTTGCGACACCACGTTCTCCTTTCGCTCGTAAATGTATTTATCACAGCAGTCAACCTGGCTGAGAAAAATCCAGCACGTTGGCCCAGCAGCAGCCATTTCCGGGGTAATGGACTGAAATGTAGAGTTTGCAGGATGAGCATGGCAAGCAAATGCTCTTTTATTTTTCCGTAAACTGACGAGAGGTCGCCCTTTCACTGCACGCAATGCCAGCTGCTGGTCTCCAAGATAGTGCACCTGTCATTGGTTCTTCCTTTCAAAAGGTACCTTTTACCGGAAGGACTTCTGTTTCTACACATATTGCCGAAAATAATTCCAAGGAGGTATGTTTAAGTCCGGTGGAGTCATATGATGCCTCCGGTACTTCTAGGGTAGTTGAAATTTTGGTAGTTCTAGGGTTAAAAACACTTCTGCTCTCTCCTCCATCTATCTATCTTACATCCGGCCTATTCTTGAGTATGCTTGCACTGTCCTCTCACACCTCCCCGCAACCGTCTCATTATTGCCCATATGCAGCAAGATATTAGAACGAGTTGTCTTGGAGCAGCTGATTGCATTCTTTAAGTTACACAACATCATGTACGTGCCTGACAATCAATTTGCCTACCGTACCAACAGCTCGTGTGAGGACTGCCTAGCGCTAGTGGTCGACGAATGGCTCCAAGCCCTTGATAACAACGAGTACTGCGGCATAGTGTTTGCAGATATGAGCAAAGCTTTTGACCGAGTTAAGCATCAAGAGCTCATTGACGAGTTGAAGATGCTTGGCATTGCTGACACTGCACTTGCTTGGTTTGCAAGCTACCTGACCAGACGCGTCCAGCGAGTAAGAGTAGGACAAGAGCTAGGTGGGGCCCGCCCTTGCACAAGAGGCGTCCCACAAGGCTCCGTGCTCGGCCCACTGCTATTTTGCATTTACACCCGTGATGCACCACAGTGCTTCCAACATGCATTGAATCAACTTTATGCCGATGATATCACACTCTATATCAGGCACAAGTCCATCCAGATCATCACAACCCAGCTGAGTGCTGACCTTGCCGCTCTGGATCGCTACCTAGATCAGAAGGGACTGGTGTTAAACCCGTCCAAGACTCAGTTTGTCCTGCTCAGGCGACCGGGCAAGGAGCTGCCACCTGGCACTGCAGTCAACTGCTGGGGCACTTCCATAGCCCCATCTGCTTACGCTCGGTACTTAGGAATACTGGTTGACGAACATCTGTCTTTCTCAACCCAAGTGGATGCAGTATGTGCAACTGTCAATAGGAAGGTCGGAGCATTTGTCCATGCAAAGCAGAATATCAGCACTTTTGGCAAACGACTTTTCTATTTATCGATCATTCAGTCCACATTTGAGTTTGGCAGCACTGCATATATTCATTGCTTATCACAAACCCTATATGACAAGCTTCTTACTGCCAGCCGCGTAGCATTAAAGAGAATATTTTCGTTGGATAGAATGACTCCCACCACTCTTCTATACAGTCATACTAACTTGTACGCCCTTGAGAAACGCCTCAACTTCAAAACCTATGTATTTGTTTACCGCTGCCTGAATGGACTTGCTAGTCCTCTTCTGCGAGACCGCTTTACCTTGCGCGCCCATGGTGCTCGCACTGCAGCCACCACCCGTGGCCAAGTCTCTGCTGCTCTTGTTCTGCCCCCCGCTAACACCCGATATGGCTTTAGTGCAATTTCTTATTTGGGCGCTGCCAGGTGGAATACACTTCCACCGGCTTGCCGCATGTCTAGTTCACCAGCTGAATTTCGCTCATCCATCAAATTATACCTAGGGTTCCCTGTAAAAAGGCGCTGACGCCTGTTGGGAATTCCCTAGTAAAAGAAGAATAAATAATAATAATAATAATAATAATAACCCACAACAACCGGCTTGAGCGCATCCAACAGCGAACCCACTCCGTGCTACTGCACCGGCTCAAATGGCCATCACTCAGCAGCCGCCGTACCCTCTTCCATAATCTTCTTGCACATAGCCTGCGCCATAGATATGCAGCACCACACCTTTTTTCACTTCACCTACCCCGAATACCCATTCGCACGCTCAGGTTCCCCCGAACCTTTGAGCTCCCACAACACACACAAACCGGCTAAGAGACTCCCCCATCTATGCTTCTCTTGATCACTTTAATAGCATCCTCTGGCAAATTAACCCCAGACGAGCTTTCAAAGCAAACATCCTACCGCTTGTCATCTCTTCCGCATGTATCTGCTCACATTGCTCAGCACATCTATAGCCCCATTGTGCGCAGCCTATGTGATAAACTCCCTATTGCCATCGCTACTATTTCAGCAAGCAGCTAAACTTTGATCTCTCTTTATCCAATCCCCGTGCCTGCAATTCTTTTTCTCTTATTGGCCACAGGCCATCGTGAGAATAAAAGATCTCAAACACACACTGTGTCCATAATCTTCCTCTCAAAGCTGCACAAGGCTGCACAAAGCTGCACAATAAATAATAGTAACTTTGGAGCATTAAGCTTAGATGTCAGGTTGACCACTTTAGTGGATGTGGATGATTGGACCTGTACACTTCTGTACAGGTCCAATCATCTGGTCACTCACTGTCAATAACACAAATGTAATGCATGCTCTTGAGATCAAAAGGGCTGAATTTTGCATGTGGATAGAAGTCGAGGGCTGTAAGAAAAAATAGGAAGATCAAAGGAATAACTGTTGTTCTCCCAAATGCAAGATGTTTTCATGTTCTAACATCTACTCTGCGGTGGGGATCTTTGCTCTTCTGGACACGTTTCTGGTTTGCAATACATTTTCAATATCTTCTGCTACGTAAAATCCTGTTCTGTTTGCTTTCTGGTCCTAATCACCTCTTCAGCTGGCATTATCCACTACATTTTACAGTGTTGGTATGCTTCTGTATAAAAAATCTTTTCTCTCTTTCTGAATAACGTAGGTGATCTAAGTATTGACAATGCTGTTGTCGAGGATTCTGGTACCTACTCTTGGAGTGAAGTGGACAAGGCACAGTCGCAAGCTGATGTGCACCTTATCCTTTTGACCGTTGAGCCAACAGTTCCACCAGGTAATGTGCAGTGTTATGTTTGTTGTTGGTGAGTAAGGCAGGCAGACATCATGGTCTAAGACCATGATTGAGAAACAGAGGGCATCAGATTCAAGTCCTGCTTTGTAGCGGAAGGATTTTTCCAGACGTGCTGCGATCCACAGTCAATTAAAAACTCGTGACCTGGCACAAAGGAAACATGTATGCAGCGAATGGTTTTTTTTACCACTTTGACCACTTTGCTAGTGGGCAGATCTACCCACCCAGTGGCGGGGTTAGGGATGCGCAAATATTTCGACCTGGGTTCGAAAAAACACCAGGCTATTGTACGGGGCATGGTGAGAAACAAGCGTCCAAAAGCTGTTGCACAGTGCGTGAGCGGTCGTGATTGCACTGCGAAAGAAACTACCGACTTTGTACGAGCGCTACACTTTTGTACGGATTCCAGGACGCGCTCGATACGTCCTGAGAGAGGTGTGCAGTGACGTGCTCAATGCAGCGCTGCTCAAGCAGGACAAAAACAAAGCTTGTCATCGGCAAGCGCTTCTTTCCGCAACTTTGTACAATGATGTTTGTGGATGATTGCCTAGGAATTCTAATCATGATTTGGTATACTTGAAGACCTTTCTGTCTCCGTGACATCCAAAGAAGCCAAGATATGGCCAGCAGAGCATGGATGGATTTTTGCAAAGCGTTCTTGCTACGGCACAGTTCCTGTTCCAACAGGAAACAGAAGGACTGATCAAGTCCTTGCAAGTCTAGTTCGGAGCTGATTGACATTCCGCCAGACACGGAGGTACCTGGTGTGAGTGAGCAGCTAGAACATGATAAAGAACAGCATGAACAGCATGATGTGGTCCAAAAGAAATTGGGCTAGAATGCACTAACTAAAGTAACATTGACTGTGCCCCACCCACCTGAGTAGATTCATAGGATTAACGAAAAATAATAATAAAATAATCCTTGGCTCTCCATCAGAGTCTATTCTCTTTTCGGTTCTTGGTTTTTTCTGGGTGTTTTCTTGGCGTATGTGCATGTGTGTGCGCGCACAATAACTTGAGAACAATACATGTATGTTCCTCAATAGCAGCCTCGATACTTATTTTTATCTTGAGAAGTAATATAAAGGATCAAAGTGAGAGGCAGTTTCCAGTTATTTTTCGCTGCTTACAGTAGATCCTATGTCAAATGATGAACTCTGTATAGGAGATACCTAATTGGCTGGACTTTACTAGTATACACGGACTGTTGTGCACGTAAAGACACTTTATACTTGATTTTCAAGTTTGAACTGTGTATAGTGGATTTTGGACCAATAAACTCTATATAGGGGGGGGGGGGGGGGAGCCAATTGGCTGGACTCTATACAGGGAGTGCTGTACATCTAAAAATTGAACTGGCAGTTGATTCCAACTTAGGACTGTGTATATTGGATTTTGGCCCAATGGACTCTATATAGGGGATGAACATAGAAGACTTAGCGGAGGACGTTCCGGTTGGTTGTAACTCTGAGTTTCATGCCGTTAGGCAATCATCAGACAACTGATACTCGGGTCTACCCAACAGTATGCTTATAAACACATAGGGCCACAAGCATAAACAAATTTAGCGCTAAATCTGGCTAAGATCATCTCAGACCGCTTGTTGAGCAGCTAAGAATTACCATCGAAGCAAACTTGAAGGTGGTGGATTTCTTGGATGTCACGATGAACCTGGACACCGGGAAATTTCAACCCTTCCGAAAGCCAAATGACAACCCGCTCTACGTCAGCAAGCAGTCAAACCACCCGCCCGGGATCACCAAAAACATCCCTGCTGCTGTCAACAAGCGACTTTCCACTATATCAAGCCACGCGGAGGCATTCAACCATGCAGCCCCCGTGTACCAGACCGCATTAAAGGCCAGTGGATACAATGAAGTGCTGAGCTTCCAGCCCGAGGGATATGAGCAGAGGGGCAGGAAGAACCGCAGCCGGAAGGTCATATGGTTCAACCCCCCTTACTCGAAGAACGTCAGCACAAACGTCGCCGGTAGGTTCCTGAGCCTTGTCTCCAGGCACTTCCCGAAAACATCCAAGCTCGGGAAGATTTTCAACCGTAACACACTGAAAGTGAGCTATAGCTGTATGCCCAACATGGGAGCGGTGATCAGCAGCCACAACAAGAGCAACCTGCCAGAGCCAGAACAAACTAAGGCATGCAATTGCAGAATCAAGGAGTCCTGCCCGCTGCGTGGAGAGTGCCAGACGAAGGAGATAGTGTATGAGGCCACTGCAGAATCTACCAGCAAGATTTACATCGGTCTATCAGAGACGCCTTTCAAAGCCCGTCACACCTGACCTCCATGCGCCATGGAAAATACAAAAACAGCACGGAGCTCGCAAAACACGTATGGGAGCTCAAGAGCGAGGGAAAGCCGTTGACCATTACATGGAAGGTGCGGGAAAGGAGCCGATCATAAAGATTGGAGTACAAAATGCAATCTATGCACCGCGGAATAATTCCACATCCTGACTACACCCAAGCAGCTCCTGCTGAACAAGCGGTCTGAGATCTCGAAATGCAGGCATGATAATAAGTTCTGCCTCGCAAATTTCACACCTATCAAATGAAGTGACCAAGTACTGTACTGCACTTTGCCTGAGCACCCCAATATCAATTAATAATAGCACAATCCCTTGGCCTGTTGTTGGCTATGTCACTCTGCTCACCATGCTCTCGCCTGCCCATCACCCAAAGACCCCCTAGCGATCCCATTGGCCCATTGTCCGTCACCCTACTGGCACCTCCACCCATCTGCTGTACACTGCTAACCCATCAACTCTTTCCACGCTTTCATGCTCACACCTGCCTGTTGCCCGCCACCCTCCTAGCACTTCTACTGTCGCGCGTTCGCCCGCGCTAGCTTTTTAGCCATACCTTACACCAGATTTAGCGCTAAATTTGTTTATGCTTGTGGCCCTATTTGTTTATACGCATACTGTTGTGTAGACCCGAGTATCAGTTGTCTGATGATTGCCTAACGGCATGAAACTCAGAGTTACAACCAACCTGAACGTCCTCCGCTGAGTCTGCTATGTATCTACAGTGCTGGCAACTGAAATCCGACCCCCTGAGCTGTGGGTTCACATTCTTTGCGATGTGAGCGCACCGCTAAGGGGGTCGGATTTCAGTTGCCAGCACTGTATATAATATATATATATATATATATAGAGAGAGAGAGATCCGCGGGAAAACTGGTCGGGTGTACCAGTGGCTACGCCCCTGAGGCTTCAAGTAACGGTGACTACTTGTGAGACTTGGGCTGCGTTCGTTTTTAGCTACCCTGTAGAGTAGAGTAGAGTCACTCTACCGATAGAGGTAGATGGTAGAGGCAAGTGTACGAACGCTGTTCTACCAGATCTAGTAGTTTACACGATGTGTACGTGAAATGTTCCTTTTTTGGATGGAGTTGTGTGCAAATCCTTGATCTTGCTGGAAATGCCGTAGCTCTACCAAGTTCTACCGGATTCTACCAACTTTTACCTGGTAGAGCCGGTAGAGGAAAATAGAATCTACCCTTTTGAGTAGAATTTTTTTAACGTACACCTCTACCGAAAGAAGTATTTTCTACCCAAACCTTTGTCAACCTCTGTCATATGATGTGTGTATACTTTGAAGAAGGAGATCCGCTCATTGTCATTCTATTTCTCTGAACCAAATGTATTGGGGAATTGTGTAACAATAAACGCTACCGCTAACACAGCCATGCGTGCTTTGCTGTGCGCTCACACTTGAATACCGTATTATCTCTAATATAACCACGGTCCTTTATTTTTTCAATGTACCTCCACCCCGTGATATTAATGGAGACGTTCCTTTATTGGAGACTGTTCCATTATTATTTCAACCTCATTTCAGAGGCATGTTGCCATGCCAAATTTATATGTCAGACACACACATTTCAGGGTTTTTTCGCCGGTACATATAATGAATTTACATAGTGTGCTTATAATGGCGACTGAGCACTTTATTTTTTGAATGCCGCCCCAAGGTGTTCTATTATTGGAGACGTGCTATTATTGGAGACTGTGCTTATATTAGAGATAATACGGTATTGAAGTGTGAGTGGACGCAGCCTGAAATGAATTTGTAATTAGACTTTTTTTACTTCAATCAGTTCTGTTGAATGCGTGCTTGACTGTGATCGTTTCTGGCAGGTTACTTGGAGTTTCTTGATGAAGAACAAACTGGTGACGTAACATATGATCAGCTAATCCAAAATGATAGAGGCCTGAGTGGATTAGAAGGTGAAAGGAGTCCAGCCTCTTCAACTGGTATGTACATTTGAATTATATAAGAACACGAAGAGATGAAGCCAGTTGTAAATTTGATGAGACCTTCCATACCATTACTTCTCAAATCAATACAGGGTGATAATTTGAGAAGCACAACGATGTTAAGATACACAGCATATTGGCAGAATATGTTTTTGGACTTCCCACCTCCCTGATAGTTCTTGTACTCTTTGGCGTATCATCATTCAGCTTGTGTTCGTTTCATCACAAGCAGCAGCTCGGCCTGTTTGTCAATGGAGTTATTCCACCACCACCACATGCGCTCTCTGACCGACCTCATCACACCAGCAACAAGACTCAAAGTTGTAGATACTGACAAACGACAGAGCTTGGAAGCTCAGGGCCCACAATATGCTTTTTTGCATAGTTCATCATGCATGTGTAGTATCCCTGCCCGACCAATACGGAAGTAGTACGGAACTAATACGGAGCTTTGCCTGATGTATATTTAGTGTATCTCCGTATGTAAGCGTACGGCGTCTGCTGCATAGAAGCGGCTGCGCATTTCTGTTTTGAGGAAGATGAGATTTTGATAATAACGAGCTATTCAACCTCCAGGTGTGCACCGGAGAGAAAGTCAGTTATTTTGCCGTTTCTTCTTTCACTAATAATTATATCTCAGGTGTGTACCTGAAAGAAGTAGAATAAAAGTAATTCTTGTTGATTTCACCGCGCCTACCACTCGGCTACCCATTACATTGGTGGCAGCGGTGTAGTTTTAAATAAAACAACGTGATTCGACCCCAGACCCCCATGGCTCAACCCGCTGCAGCTCCCTGCGACGAATCAAGATGAGAATCATGTTTCTTGCCTTCCTGGGCTGGCCCTGCTTAGCTTGCAGCACAGTCAGGGTGCTAGCGTGGATCACCCTTCTCTCCGCACGGCATCCACTGGAGACTTCGATGGCGATTCCAAGCGACCCGCTACCTACATGTATACTACCGGTGGTGATGGCGAAGCTGATGAGGACGACAACAGGCAGGCTGCTGCCCAAGACAAGGAGGGTATTCCCCAAGACCAGCAGCGTTTGATTTTTGAAAGCACACAGTCGGAAGCAGGAGCTCACTCTTCACTTGGTACTTCGCCTCCGTGGTGGAATGCAGATTTTCGTCAACACTCTTCCTGGCTAGACCATCACTCTTTACGTCGCGCAAAGTGATGCTATCGACAATGTGAAGACCACGATTCAAGACGAGGAGGGAGGTCATTTGTCTGACGCCGAGCTCGCCGCTCTGGGTGACCGGCTCAACCAAGATGAAGATAAAACCTGGCTTGCTCTCCGCCGTAGCTCCAGCCGCCGCCGTGGTTACTAACGCTGATTCCAGGTATGGCATTCTCTTTCCTGTCTTCCTTCAGTCTCCCTGTTCTCTTCAGTCTTCCTTTATGCGAGTGTGTGAATCCAGTTTAGTTTGGTAGGCGTCTGATCATGGTGAGCCACGGCTTACCCAGCTAACGTGGGACAATGTGTGTGACACCGCCCCTTATAGTTATAGTGTATTCAGTTCGGTTTTTGAACTGCGATGTTCCTGGCGGGTTGTGCCAGCGTAGTGCAGCAAGAGTGCTGTGGTTTCAGGTCCTATTTGGAGGACAGTTCTTTCCCTTTTGACCCCGTGAGATCGTGTGAACCTGGTGTGCTTTTACTTCTATTTTATGATTTGTTATCAGTTCATTTCTTCTGTCTACTCTAAACGTTATCATTTCCGATATAATTTGCCATCTTCCGGTTGACGCTGTTGTTCGTAACTCCTCACTAATTTTTTGAAAATCACGAGGGCGTGATTATCTGTAGGAAGGGAGGGTGTAGTATCCCTGCCCGACCAATACGGAAGTAGTACGGAACTAATACGGAGCTTTGCCTGATGTATATTTAGTGTATCTCCGTATGTAAGCGTACGGCGTCTGCTGCATAGAAGCGGCTGCGCATTTCTGTTTTGAGGAAGATGAGATTTTGATAATAACGAGCTATTCAACCTCCAGGTGTGCACCGGAGAGAAAGTCAGTTATTTTGCCATTTCTTCTTTCACTAATAATTATATCTCAGGTGTGTACCTGAAAGAAGTAGAATAAAAGTAATTCTTGTTGATTTCACCGCGCCTACCACTCGGCTTCCCATTACACATGTTATTAGAACTGAATTTCAACTGATGGAAAGCTTTTTTCCATTGATTGGCTGCATCAATGTATTGTAAAAACCACCTTGATGGCGTAGGCAAAAAACATTTCGGTGAGTGACATTTCGTTGCCATCGACTGGTCGAAAACAGTGTCGATGCTTGGACAATTCTCGACAGGCACACTTCGACAAATTGCTGTTTAGGCGATTACCAATATTATTAGGAGAGTGTTTTTTCGACTACAGAGCATTTTGTCGAATTTTTGTCTTCTACGCACCCGGTGCCAAAACACATACATGTGAGCCCCAGCCAGCAGAAACCTGAACATGTGTAATTTTTTCAAAAATTATTTTTTCGCTCGAGATTGATTCTACACTATTAATCATTCAAGTCATCAAGTTTGGTGACAATCTGATAAGCGAAAGCGTGTAAAATAGAGTTTGAAGTCACACAGGTCAAGATTCCGTACAGTTGGCGCAGCATCCATGCCCAGTGACTCCATGCAAGTTGATCCTACAGTTTCTGATTGTGATGTGGAACAGGTACATGTAAGTAAATAGAATGCAAGTCAGGCTTGCCCTCTTGGTGCTGCAGGCCCCAGTAGTTCAGAAGTGTGACGATATTCTGTATACACCACTACCTTCTTTACAACACCAGAGTGCAAAACGATGATTGGTGGCTGGCCTTCCAAATTGTGTTCAGGGAGCTCTGTGCTGGCAGTTTGAGCGTTGTCCCAAAGCTTGCCATACTGATAGATGTACTGACCAATACCACTGACATCCACTCCCTTGCACACTTTCACTCATACCATGATTTCAGCATAATAGTACTTCAAGTATTTCAATGATATGAGCGAATATTCGCGTTTTGTAGCACGTGAAGATGTTGCCCCAAAGCGTTCAGCCGGTTTGACTTTTTAGGAATCCCCTTTCTCAGCACAGGCAGCAGCCAGCTTGGCGTCGTCTGGCAAGGTAGAGTACTGATAATACTACGCTCTGTTTTGCGCCGTGAGAAGCCCTCCATCAGTGTCTGCAACATCATTGTTGTCGATGTAGAAATACGGATCGCTCAGCGGGTCGACATTCAGCTTCTCCTCGCAGTCGCTATTACTCCAGCACTGACTATCGTCGCCACCAGTATCCAGTGTCGATTTTATGAGGGCTCTTCGTTCCTATGAATCATGATGAGACTCGCCACTGCTGGACAAACTCAGCGAGATCGCCACCAAAGAAATAATTCCGATCGCGAACTAACTTTCAGCGCCGCTTCGTACAGGGAGTCTCACGCTGACAACTCTGGACCTAAGTCCTTGTCGCGACACCTGTCGCCATCGCTGTGTCTAAACTCAACCTCCGTTTGACGAGCTCTCTCACCTAGCGCTAAAATCGATTGACCAGACTCATTTGAAGACACTTGAAACTCCTTTGACAATGAAGACACCCACTCGATCGAAAAAGAATCTTCAAAAGCCAGCTCATTGCGCGTCCCAAACTTTGACGTCACATTTTGATGATTGATATCAAGTACACAAGTGCTGGTTTTCGCTGGCCGGGGCTCATGTAGTGAAAATGTTATACTGGCCTTCAGAATATCAAAAATACCTTGACACATTGGGAATGCCTCCCCGCCATAGATCTACGTTTTCATGTACCGGTGCATGTCCGGTACCAGCAGTGCGCCCAAGTTAACTGGTGTGGGCGGAACATAGTCGGCTGCATTTAGGGCACTGCACCCTGTTCGCTTCGGAGCTGCGGAAGATGGTAAGCTCACCACAGCTCACCACTTCCCCAGTAACCCCGGGACGATCTGGTGGGAAGATTCCTGACTCGTCATGGCTTTTTTTGTCTTAATGCAGCCACCATTCTCTGACTGGAATTCCGAACTTTTCCGTTTGAGAATTTTTTTCCTTGAAATTAATCCTTGCTGGGTTTTTTTTCATCTAAATGTCCCGCTATTATCTGCAGAGGTGATGTCTTCCCTCGTCGATTTCTTTCCTGCTTTTATACCTCGATATTTAGGTACTTGTTTCCCTTCTTCCCATGCTTCATCTTCCACTCTCCTCTCCCCATTTCCCCATTTTTCTTGCGATATTTATGTGGGAGACTTCCGTGATAAGCATCCATTTGCTTTTGGAGAATCCTTTTAAATAAATACAATACAATACAATACAATACAATACCTCTGCAGGACAGCTCATCTCTCTTTCGCATCTCAAGTAAACAGTCTCGTTTCTTCCTCTCTTATCTTGCACGGTAGGCATACCAATACTTGACTAGTGTGGGTTCGCCTCGCGAAGTTTGGCCAGTAAAACCAGGATAAGCGCCCATGATTGAGTCACCAAGACAAAGGATTTCGTACCCCGAGCTTACAGTTTTTCGGTAGTGAAATTCGGCGACAGGGTCGGCGGTGAAAATGTAACTTCGTCGAAATGCACTCGCCGATTGCGTTGAAGTAAGTAAATGAGAGAGCTTGGAAGCTCAGGGCCCTACCCTATGCGTTTTGCCTAGCTCATCACCGTCTACCACTTTGATGACGTAGGCAAAGAATCATAGGGATGTTATAAATTTTTCATTTCTCCTATATTTTTTAAGACATAACCTGGGATTCGAACCCGCACTATCGCCCTGCATGCATTCCCCCGATACACTTCGCATACATACTCATTCTTCCAAGTTGCTTCTCGTTATGATCTTGCATTTGAAAGCCCTATTTGAATTGTGGCCAGCTGTCTTTGCTGGTACGGAACGGGACAGGTACGGGATAGCGCCAGGCATCTTTTGCGTTTGCCGTTCTTCCGCAACAGCTCTCGCTTTCATCTCTGGTGTGGATGTAATCTAGTAGGGAGGTTCTGCTCTACGTTACGGGAACGCGACGCAAAGAATCACGCGAACTCTCTTCGCATTCTCGTAACGTAAAGAAATCCTGTTCTGCTCTACGTTCACGCAGAGAAGTCATGTGGAATGTGAAATTATTATTATTATTATTAAAAAGCTTACGTACCGTACAATACGTGGAGATAAAAATGTAATCAACGCAATGAATAGAGTAAGCTGCGCACTCAGTACAAACACCATTAGCAAAACTTGTTTTCATGTAAATAAAGAAGCTTGTTCCTAAACGTTTTCGTCGCCATCTCATCAGAGGATTACTGGCAAATCAACATTAGGTCTAAATTATTACTTGCATTGTGCGTATATATATTGAGTTTTGAGCTACTGTTGATTTGCCAGTAATCCTCTGATGAGATGGCGACGAAAACGTTTAGGAACAAGCTTCTTTATTTACATGAAAACAAGTTTTGCTAATGGTGTTTGTACTGAGTGCGCAGCTTACTCTATTTATTGCGTTGATTATTATTATTATTATTATTATTAGACACAATCTCATAGCATGTGACAAGCATAGCTAATGCAGGGACAGAATCCCCTGAGACAAGGGCGTTGAGCCAGCCACGGCAATAGTAAGCTAGGAAAACAAAGCGCCACGCGTACAAGTCAGCTCATGTGAAGTACATGGTTTTGTATTTGTTTGGTATGTGGGAGCTTATGGGACCGACACGCAAGGCCGTCACAGGCTGGGGCAGCCTTGGCCGCAGCACTTTTTCGGCCGTTTTTTTTTCGAGCACACTTCAACAAAGTGCGATGATCGCAGCTAAGCCGCGGCAAATGTGTCAAATCCTTGTCCCCGATGTGGTTGGTTGCAGAAATCAAAAAGTCTTTTTATTGCAGCTACACTGAATTGGTGCCAAATGGCTGGAAATGCTTGCAATTGGCTTCAATTTTTGAAATTTTTTCTCGGGCGAGGGTAATTTTTGACCCCGTAGTGTAATAGTTTTACCTTGACACTTCTTGCTTGTCTTATGGTAACACCTTGTGTTCCTACTATTCTCACTCCTGCGGTTCTCACCTTTCTTTTGCTTTATAACCTCTGGTTTGAACATCATTCGACGAATTCTCCAATCAATCAAGTCTATACTGTTACACTGGTAGCTTGAGGATGGTTGAGATCATCGTTTGCCCTTTGACGTGCCTTGTGCTCCTGGCCGCTACTGCTCTGCTATACGCCGCTTTCCGTGAGATCCGCCGCGCTCGGGACAACGTGGCTGCTACAGTTGGACGACATCAATTACCTTGTACATCAAGCTCAAGTCCTCCGGATCTAGCCCCGTGTCGATCGCGTTCTCTCTCCCAGACAAGCCCGAGCGTCAAACGCGTTACCAGAGAACCGAATGTTTTCCATGGCAACCCTTCCGAGTTCAAAGAATGGGTATTTACGGTCGAGTTAGCCTTGAAGTGCTCACCTCAAGGTGACCCGGAGAGCCAAGTTAACTTTGCGGCTAGCTACCTCGCTGGGAATGCCCGTCTTTGGCTAATTTCTTCCCTGGAAGCAGGTGAGCAATTTTCGGATTGGCATTCTTTGAAAAGCGCCCTAGCGCGAGTGTATGGCCCGCACTATGATGGGGAAAGAGTGCGGTTGGATATGTTCTCTATCCAACAGCGTGGGTCAATTGAATCGTACGTAACGGAGTTTTCTCGGCTAAGTTTACAGGTGCCGGAACTTGACGAACTCTCCAGAGCCTTGCTATTTGTCAACGGCCTGCACGGTAACATGCGGACCTTGGTAGTGAAGGAACACCCCACTACACTGTCAGCCGCCGTTCAGTCAGCGCTAGCAGTCGCCTCAGACAGCCGATTTCAGCGCAGACCACCACTGGCGACCGCGCCGGGATTCGCACCACCATCAGGTAGCAAAAAGCTAACAAAACTAAGCCCCGAGGAACGTGAGACATTACGAGCCCAGGGGGGCTGCTTCGCATGTCGTCGACCAGGCCATATGGCCCAGAATTGCCCGCAGCATCGAGATCACCCAAACGGTGGACGTCAGTAAGGCCGATGCGATTACTGACGCAGCAAGAAAAGGCATCACCTGCGTGTAGTGTGTGCTCCGTCTCTACCCGTAACCGATTCAGTAGCCTCGCTGTGGAGGATGTTGACGATGATGCTGAATGCTCCGAAGCCAATTTCAAGCGAGATGTTACACCAACTATTGAGGCCCAGGTTACCAGCGTCAATGTGGAAACGGAACATGAGCTCCTGCGTGTAGAAGGCAAAATCAACGGTCGTCGCGCGCTTATGTTAATAGATTCGGGCTCGACCCATGATTTCATTGCCGAACAGTTTGCCAGGAGAGTTAACCTGCCAACCGAAATTGGCTCGGAAAACCTGAATGTCACGCTGGCTGATGGAGCATCAAGCTCGTTTCCCATGGAGACGACCCATGAATTGAAGGTTATCGTAGGCGACTTCAGCGATAACCAAACCTTCACGGTGTTCCCCCTTCATCGCTATGACGCTATATTGGGGAAACCTTGGTTAACGCGTAACAATCCAGACATAAACTTCCGGACGAATGAAGTCAGGTTGAACTCGAATGGTTTGCCTTGTGCGTCGCCCAGTCAAAGCGAACCGACCGCTCCTGTGGAGGCGATGTTCATATCTGGTCGTCAGGCTAGGCATGCCCTTAGGAGTGGAGACGAAGGTGTTCTGGCGTGGGTCAGCGTAGAAGACGGCATTGGCAAGGAACCTCCCGACAAATCCACTCAGAACGAGCACCCAGATCTCAAGGCCATGTTCCGTGACTATGACGATCTTTTCCCGGATGATCTGCCAGCTAGACTCCCACCAGAGAGGTCTGTAGACCACGAAATCCGCCTGGAGGAAGGCTCATCACCCCCATCGCGACCTGCCTATCGCCTGCCCAGGCCAGAAATGGAGGAATTGAAGAAACAGCTCACAGAACTCTTGAAAAAGGGTTTCGTAGAACCAAGTAAGTCCCCCTTTGGTGCACCGGTGTTTTTTGTCAAGAAAGCTGATGGTTCGTTACGCATGGTCTGCGATTGGAGGGAGCTAAACAAGATAACTGTTAAGAACAAGGCGTGCTTGCCCAATGTGGATGATTTATTCGATACCGTACAGGGCGCTAGGTACTTCACGAAACTAGACCTCCGATCAGGGTATAATCAGATTCGCATTCAAGCTGAGGACGTGCCCAAAACCGCGATTAACACTCCCTTTGGGCATTACCAATTTAGGGTCATGGGATTTGGTCTCACCAATGCACCGGCAACATTTCAATCCATGATGAATACGATTCTTCAACCATATCTGAGGGAGTTCGTAGTCGTGTTCCTAGATGACATACTCATCTTCAGCAAAACGTGACCTTGGCAGGATATCTCAATGGATTTTATTGTTGGATTGCCCCTTACTTCTCGTGGCTTCGACGCAATTTACACCTTTGTGGACCGACTTACGAAATGCGTACATCTTGTTCCAACAAACTCGAAGATTGATGCTAAGGGCAGCGCTCAACTGTACATTCAAAACGTGTTTCGTCTGCACGGGCTGAGCTCAACCATTGTTTCCGATCGCGATCCACGATTCACTGCAGCTTTTTTCAAAGAAGTATTCTCTCAGCTAGGAACTAAATTGGCATTCAGCACTGCTAACCACCCTCAAACGGATGGTTTGACAGAGAGAGTTAACCGGCAAGTGGGAGATGTTCTAAGAGCATTTGTGAACTTGAGACAGGACAATTGGGATTCGCTTCTACCACTCTGCGAGTTTGCAATAAATAGTTCACAACAGTCATCTGTAGCTAATACACCGTTCTATCTGAACTATGGGTTTGACCCTAAGTCCCCGCCCGAATTCATTCTTACGGGAGGGGAAAGGAGTGATTCAGTCGATTGGCTTCATGAGCAGGAAGCCGCACTAAGGATAGCTCGAGATGCTATGCTCGACGCCCAGGCAAGGCAAGCTCTATACGCAGACCAGACGAGAACGCCCAGTGATTTGAAGGTTGGTGATAACGTTCTTGTCTACAGAGACTTTCTACTGACCCCGGAAGCTCGTGGCCAGCCCTCTCGGAAGTTGCAACCCAAGTGGTTTGGTCCGTATCGTATCCAGGCTAAGATTGGAGCGAATGCTTTTCGCTTGGAACTACCCCGTGAACTTCGCTGCCATCCCGTGTTTAATGTCACTGCTCTTAAACGCTACGAAGAGAACACGATTCCTGGAAGACACCAACCCCCGCCTCCGCCCTTCACAGATCTAGATGGACACACACGCTATGTTGTCGAAGCCGTTTTGAATCACCGACACCGCAGTGGTGAGCAACACTTCCTGGTGCATTGGAAGGGTTACCCCAGCAGCGAAGCTACGTGGGAGCCCGCTGGCAACCTATGTGATGAGTCTGGTCGGAATATTAAACCGCTGCAGAACTATCTAGCCTCACAACGACAGCAGCCTTGATCTAACTGGGCTGAGCCATATGCATCTCTTACTGAGATAGTTAATAATTATGTTATAGACTGATATAGTTTTGCGTCATCTCCTTGTGAGAGTGATGAAGTTGAGTTGGATTACACTTCAATGTGGTTATGCATGTGCATGAGTGATTATTTAATATTCCCCTTTCCACAATTGCATCTCCTAACTGGATTGTGTTATCTAATAGAACCTTGGGCTTCCTATGGGGCCGGGAGAGTGTAATAGTTTTACCTTGACACTTCTTGCTTGTCTTATGGTAACACCTTGTGTTCCTACTATTCTCACTCCTGCGGTTCTCACCTTTCTTTTGCTTTATAACCTCTGGTTTGAACATCATTCGACGAATTCTCCAATCAATCAAGTCTATACTGTTACACGTAGCGTCTTCTTGGTTTGTTGCAGAATCAAAAAGTCTTTCATTGTAGTTACTCTGAAATGGCACCAAATGTTCGGAAATGCTTGCAATTGGCTCCAATCTTTGAATTTTTTTACCGGGGAGGACCCGCGACACCCCTCCTTCCATGCCCACCCCACCTCTAAAGTCGGTTCAACGGGTCTGGAGAGACGTTTGCTCCCCGAGCTTGTTGTTGTTTTTTTAAATTTTTTTTACAAAGACCACTTTATGCCAAACATGAGATGCAGCTAGGGGAAGCACGCACAACCTGAATCGTGGCAGTGGTGGTGAGGTTTAGGGAGCTCCGCCGACCTAGTGTCTCGACTTCATAGCCACCTAGACGCACCAAGATTGAGAGAGAGGGAGAGAGGGAGGAAGGAGAGAGAGAGAGAGAGAGAGAGAGAGAGAGAGAGAGAGAGAGAGAGAGAGAGCGAGAGAGAGACAGAGACAGAGAGAGAGAGAGAGAGTGAGGGAGGGAGAGAGAGAGAGGGAGAGAGAGAGAGAGAGAGAGAGAGAGAGAGAGAGGGAGAGAGAGGTTGCGAAATTGTTAAAGTAAAATAAAAGGAACATTGAAAATATGAGATGATTGGTGAGGTGACTGCAGCCTCCAGCTATTTGGCCAGCAAAGTCGTAATTGATACAGTAGGCCAGCTATTACATGAACAAGGGAGCGTGTATGTAAATAGTGTTTTACGTCGTCCACGACAGCTACAATGTTCAACCATACCACAACGAACTGATCGGCTACTGAAGCAACGTCTTTTCCACAGCTACGGGAATAAAAAAAGTATTTTATCGTCCGTTCCCGAAGGACGAATGCGTTAGGCGGCGAAAATATCAAGCTGTGAAACAGCACAATCGCGAAATGTCATTAATTTTGATGAATTGACCGCCTTAAAATGTCTCACGACGAAATGTCACGCGCCTAAGTGACCGAATACCGTGCAGGGAGCCGTGTATGTGTAGGGCTCCCTGGTTCGTGAAAAGGGCCACGCGTGCAAGTCAGCTCATGTGAAGTGCATGGTTTTGTATTTATTCGGTATGTGGCAGCTTATGGGACAGAGAGACTTTTGCTCCCCGAGCTTGTGTATGTAAATAGTGTTTTACGTCGACCATAACGGCTACAATGCCCAACCATACCACAACGAACTGATCGGCTGTATCATTGTATTGCAAAAAGTTTCCATCTGTTCGAATAACATGCATGATGAGCTCTGCAAAAAAGGTCGGCAAAAAAGCATAGCGTAGGGCTGTTGCCTTGACCGAGGTTTGCTCCAGTGTGTCTGTAGAGCCACCTCTGGACCCTGTCGAGGGTGAGGTTTTTCAGGCCAGGTCGGCGAACACCTCTTTCGAGGCTCGCCTTGTTGTGAGCGCTCCAGGTTTCTGGACGCGTGGGCAAGATGCATTTTTTAAAGGGTTTTTAATCCTGACGCTTCTTCCTATGCGTCCAGAAGCCTGGACGCGCTCTTCCGGCAACATGAGGGCGCTAAGAGGCTTCAATATCAGGAGAGAGTAGTGAATGTTGAGCGTGGTGCCTTTGCACCTTTGGTGTGTTCTGTGAATGGGGAAGCTGCGCCGGCATCCACGGCCTTCCTCAGGCGCATTTGCCTGCTCACGTCTCAATCTTCGGGAGGTAGGTATTCGTCGTTGATGGGATATTATCGCTGTCGGGTGTCTTTCGCGCTGCTACGTTCCCTGTATTGTGTGTCCGGGGTGCTCGGTCCGCCCGTCACCGGCCAGTTCACATGCTTCGTGAGTTGGCAATGGTGGAGGGTCGGGTTCCCCTCCCGTGATTAGTGCTGCACCCAGCTTGTTTTGTGTGAAAGTATATTAGAATTTGAAACTCGGATGTTGAGCCATAAATAAATGTAGAAAGGAAAAGGACATAAGGATACGAGTTAAGAGTAACTCTCCATCACTGTAACTGGATACTATATACAGTCAGAAAGTGCAATAATTAGGCACACAACTGACAAGAGTACTTAGACATTCGACGGTCGTTTAGCGCTACGGAGATGTGTTGAGGCTAGGTGTCAGGACGTCGAATGTCTCAGTACTCTCGTCAGTTGTGTGCCTAGTTATTGCACTTTCTGACTGTATATAGTATCCAGTTACCGTGATGGAGAGTTACTCTTAACTCATATTATCCTTATGTCCTTTTCCTTTCTACATTTATTTATGGCTCAACATCCGAGTTTCAAATTGCACACCTGATGAGCCGTCACGAACCATACGGCGAAACGTACGTCGTGTGAAACAACTTGTTTTGTAGTCAACTAGTCCATCACAATGTCATGCATGAGGAGTACTGTAGGAGTTTGGCTTTCGGCTTATACAATTCGGTTTTGCAAAGCTTCCCCTTTCTTTACTTATCTTTGATATTTATGACCCACCCAAGTTGGGTTGTGTGCTGCTTTGCTGCTTTGAATTGTAGTTAGACCGCTTTGTCAAAATAATATCGTACTGGTCTCGTCATCGTCCAGTAACAATCGACATTCTTTGTTCCGTTGGGACTGTGGCTTTTGCTCGTTTTCGTTGCGCTTGCCTTCCCCTCTTTGATCTTTCCATAACCTTGAACCTTCCAAGTTGGAAGGCTGTTGGTTAGCGCTACGGAGATGTATTGAGGCTAGGTGTCAGGACGTCGAATGTCTCAGTACTCTTGTCAGTTGTGGACCTATTCTCACCATCAGCTGGCAGCACCACCGGCACCAGGTGTTGTGAACCCTGCAAGATTCTCTAAATTGTCAGGATCGTACGACCACACGGCACGAGGACAACTCTTTTCCTTTACACAGTATATTTCACTTCATCTGATAATTAACAATGAACACTAATAACACCAGCTATTTATAGCATGCAAAAAACAGCGTACATACAAAACATAAGCAGATAAAACTGGACATAACAGCGTATACAGCAAAACGCACACAACGCATATAGCGTATGCCATGCAGCAACATCAGCGGTACGGCGGAGTCGAAATACAACATTTCAACGAATACAATGCCATAAGCGCGAAGGCCTTTCCCAATTGAGAACTGGTGGTTTACAACATTCTCCCCACCAAAGGGCTTCTCACCGCCGTACAATAATTCACACAAGTCAAAAACGATCCGGGGCTCTGACTACGCGCCCAGAACGCGTTATCTCCTGCTGCCGTGGTGGTGGTAACGGTGCTGACGGTTCATACGCTGGCTGCTGAGGGACGATAGCAGGTTGAGCGGTATCTGCGAGCCCAGGAGCCACGTCCTGTGACGATACTTCTAATGGCACTAACCTTTGGATCGGCCTCAACAGGGTACTGGTACTCAACTTAACCTTGGCAACACGACGCTTACCATCTCGACCAGGGAATAACTCGATGATCCGTCCCAAACGCCAGAACTGTTTGCGCTTGGTATCATCGAGAACAAAGACAACATCACCCACAGCTAAAGGGCGCGACATGGTCTGTTGGTGTTTGTTCAGCTGACTTAGGTACTCCACCTCCCAACGATTCTTGACATGCTCCAGTGTCCGACTCAGGTAACGCAATCTCGATGACATCTGCGCAGCGTCCAGGGTACCTGCTGGCTTCGCTGACGACATCCAAATGTTACCCATCATCATTGCAGGGGTTACTGGTGGCTCATCCAGGCTATCAGACACATAAGTTAACGGACGACTATTCACCACTGCTTCAACCTCATACAAGATGGTCTCAAGCTCCTGAACCTTCAGAAACGCTGTTCCCATTACCTTTTTCAAGGCACTCTTCACTGTACCAACCATTCGCTCATAGAAGCCTCCATGCCATGGTGCAGCTGGAGGATTGAACATCCATGGCACACTCAGTTTGTCAGATGCCGCCTTGAACGTTGTAGCGTTGTCAGACCTGATCCGAGACGGCAAACTACGTCTCGCGACAAACTTCCGAAATGCCATCAAGAATGACTCGGTACTTAAACTATCGACCACCTCCAAGTGAACTGCTCTGGTGGTGGCACACACAAACAATGCTATCCATACCTTCGGAGATGACTCACCACGGCGCACGTACAACGGACCAGCATAGTCGATGCCGGTAGTTGCGAACGGCCTCTCGTGAACAACTCGGTCTTCTGGCAGCGGCGGGCAGACTTCTGAGGCAGCCTTAGCCTTGTAGCGGCGGCATGTAACACATCGCTGAGTAATGTTGCGTAGCGCTCGTCGACCACCGATAATCCAGAATTTCTGACGGATAAACGACAAGACTCCTTCTACACCTTGGTGCATCCTTTCAAGATGCATTTTCTCCAACAGCAAATCGGTCAGATGATGTTTGCCTAACAGGACTGGGTGCTTGGCTCCATACGCCAACTCGCTGTGCTGAAGTCGTCTCCCGGCTCTGAGCACTCCATGCTCATCCAGAAACGGTGCAAGCTGATACACCTTCGACCCGGGCTTCACTGGTTGACCTTGCTTGATCAGCTCAAGATCCTCAGCGAAACATGCGGCTTGAACGATGCGGTACAATACGTTGTCTGCTGCAAAATAGAGTTCAGCACGAGGCTCAGTGTGCTTCCACTGCAACATCCGAGTCACCATGCCCTGTGCCCTCGACCATTTACTGAATCGGAGCCACCATTCCTTATCAGATTCTCGACTACAGGTGGTGGCTGACACTCGTACTTCTACACTGGACTCATCTGTAGCTGCGGTTGAGGATGCGGTGGGCCAGTCATTGGGCTCCGTGATCCAGGTTGGTCCGCCCCTCCAGAACGGACTACGGATCTGCTGTGCACTACTCCCACGCGACGGTAAGTCTGCTGGGTTGTGAAGGCCCGGGCAATGGTTCCACACAATGCCGACCTTCTTCGATATCTCTTGGACTTGACTGACGCGGTTAGCCACAAATGTTTTCCATTTGTACGATGGATTACTGATCCAATGAACGGTAGTGAGACTGTCAGTCCAGCCATAGACTTGCGTGACGGTAACACGCAGCTCCTTCACCACAAACTCAGCGTAGCGAGCCGCTAAACATACTGCTTGTAACTCAAGGCGGGCTAACGTGGGCGGAGACAAAGGTGCCACTTTGGCCTTGGCAAATACCAAGTGCGACTGTCCATTGACGACTGCATACAAACAACATCCAAACGCTTTCTCACTGGCATCGGCGAAGGCATGAAGCGCAATCGGCGTGTCAAGATTGCAGCAAATCCAACGTGGTATGTCAATGCTCACCACTTCGGCCAACTCTCCCCACCATTGCGCACATGCGGCTGCGATGCCATCAGGCAACATATCATCCCAGGCGCCTCCGACTTTCCAGGCTTGCTGTAGCAGTATCTTTCCCGGCACAACTGCCGGTGCTGCTAGACCTAGCGGATCAAACACTGATGCAACACACTTGAGGAGGGATCGCCGGGTCCAAACAGACGGCCTATCGGACTCGCCTAGCGCTGCTATGCTGAGCAAGTCATCACTGGTTTTCCATTTCAGACCGAGGACTTTATCTCCGGCCTCTGAATCGCACGGGATTTCGTTGCCTCGCCACTTGCGTAACTCCATGCCAGCATCCGTAAGCACACGCACGCTGAACTCTTGCATCTCCTTGGCTTCCGAGGCATTTGAGACACTAGAGACCAAATCGTCAACGTAGAAACTCGTGAGCAAGAGATCAATACGATCTCGCTCTTTGGGTGCAGACAACGCCCGTAGCTCCTTCAAGTGATGCTGAATCACCGCAGTAAGCATGTACGGCGAGCAGTTTACGCCAAATGGCAGTTTCGTTAGCCTCCAGGTTAACAGTTCATCGCTGTCGCTTCGACCGGGCCACAAGAAACGCAGGTACGGACGGTCTTCGGGATTAACCGCGACCATGAAGAAAGCCTTGCGGATGTCCGCTTGCAGCGCGCTCTTATATTCACGGAACCGTATTAGCATACCTGCGAGACTCGGCAATAGCGACGGTCCAGGGTCAACCATGTCGTTCAACGACTTGCCATCTGGAGCCGTCGCCGAGGCATTGAACACCACTCTTAACTTCGTGGTTGCAGCGTGCTCGCGGAAAACACCATGATGCGGTACATAGTACCCGGCATCGCTCTCACATGGCTCCAGCTCAATTGCTCCAAGCTCGCGGTACTCCCTGATCAGCACATCATCATAGAGCGCACGCTTCCCATTCCTCTTCAGCTTTTCAAGAAGCCGCGTTGCGATGACTCTAGCTTGAGCAAAGTTATCCGTTGGGCGACGCTCATTTCGCCACAAGAGACCCACTTGGTACCCGCTGCCCTGGCGACATAGCGGGAAAGATGGCAGGTGCTGATGTTGTTCTGGAGGTTCATCCAACTGCCATAGTTGTTCAATGTGGGCTGTGACACATGACACGGTCACCGGCTGACTGTTTCGACTTGGTGCAGACGCTGGACCAGATAATACATTACCTATCTCTGTGTTCCACACCGTCTCACCATTAACTTCCTTCTTGCTGTGCAGTACCGCGTTGATATAGTCTGCACCAATCAGCATATGTATTTCGTCTGATGTCTCTTGTTGAGGCTTGTCACTCAGCTCTACTCCCCAACTGTGCCACTGGGCAATGGTCTGCGGACTTGCGCACTTCAGGTCCATCTCAAGCGTTGGTTTCACGAACGCGCGTACCCGAATGCTAGCGGAGCTACCCTGGATCGTGATGGCGTACTTATCCATTGCACTGTTGGGTTGGTTCCGCGCCGAACGGCTTCACCTCTACATTTTCAACCCCAACGTGTTCTGCATCGATTGCTGACACCAACGCTGCAGTCACGAATGACGCCTCAGCACCCGAGTCCAGGAACTCGCGAACCTTCGCGTTTCGAGTTCTTCCCTCAACTCGTGCCACTCCGGTCATCAGCCGCACACTTGGCGAGTGTAGACAGCACGACCCAACATTCTTCTCCGTAACTATCTCAGTCGGTTTCTCCCGGCTGTAACCTGCTCTATCCAACACCTCATGTATTAGCAGGTGGTGTTTCCTCTGGCATTTCGTGCATCTCGAGCCTGACCGACATTCTCTGGCCATATGGCCATACTTAAGGCAGTTCCAGCAGAGTCTCTCTCGCTGCAGAAAACCCTTTCTCCCTTCCAGTGGCAGCGACTTTAGCTGCTTCTCTGCATCTGCGACCGATATCGCCATGCACTGTGCCGACGCCGTGGGCCTTGGCACGGATCGTTCTACTGGCTTCCTGGCAGTATCACCCTGTCGTCCGTGCGCGACCTGGTAAGACGCGCCGTGCTCCTGTACCTGGCGCAGTGACATCCCGTAGCACTGCCGTTCGACCAGGTACGTCTTCATCTCAGGTCCGCATTGCTCCAAAATTACCTGCTTTGCCATTGCTTGCAGCACCGGGGACATTTTACCTATATCGGCGCTATACTTGGTGTCCACCTCGCCATCTTCTGTCATAGCGAGTGTGGCCCACACTTCTACTTCTCGGCAAACACGGACAACGTATTGGTGAAACGACTCATCTGACCGCTGCTTGCCTGTCAGCAATGTCTTCCACGCTTTATCCGGAGTCTTTCCGAGCGAGGCGAGCAACTCTCGCTTCGCTTCCTCGTAATTATTGCATCTAATACATATCCTCTCCGCTTTGCTACCCGCTAGCGCGATGCGCAGTCGCAGCAGCCATTCGCTTTCTTCGAACTCGTTCTTGGAGCAGATGTCCTCGAACAGGTCAAGATAACGCTCCAATGGCTGCGTTCCATCATATGAGGGGATTTTCATCAACGGTTGACGCCCCCCGCTGTTACTGGGAGCTTCCTCTGTACCTCCCATCGCGGCTTTACCATCACCCTCATACGCATTGGCGATGCGCTCGTTAATCTCCTTTAGTGTTTTGTCAAACTCGGTGCGGAGCGCCTCCTCTCGCCGTCTGGCACTGCGCTCCTCACGCTCCTCGTACTGTTGGAGCCTCTGCTCCACATGTTCCATCCACAACTCGCCTTCTAATCCTAACCGAACTCCATTGGCGATAAAGCTGGCTTCCAAATTGTGTAGTTGCTCTGCCATGCTCGCTCCTATCCTGGCGTGGTCGCCAAATGTTATGAACCCTCTAAGATTCTCTAAATTGTCAGGATCGTACGACCACACGGCACGAGGACAACTCTTTTCCTTTACACAGTATATTTCACTTCATCTGATAATTAACAATGAACACTAATAACACAAGCTATTTATAGCATGCAGAAACAGCGTACATGCAAAACATAAGCATATAAAACTGGACATAACAGCGTATACAGCAAAACGCACACAACGCATATAGCGTATGCCATGCAGCAACATCAGCGGTACGGCGGAGTCGAAATACAACATTTCAACGAATACAATGCCATAAGCGCGAAGGCCTTTCCCAATTGAGAACTGGTGGTTTACAATACCTACATTCTAGAACTGTAGTACAATCCGAAGTACATGTTGTTATGCTCCTACCTCCGAAAGGATGCCAAATTACACTGTATGCTCCTTATTTTCAACCACCAAATTATGCCAATAATTATGCCGGCATAATCCGCCGGTGCCTAGTGTGTATAGACATGGCATTTTCCCGTTCACGCTATTTTCCACTGTCGGCCTATACCGTTTTGTGTGTGTGTGTAGACATGGCATTTTACCGTTCACGCTATTTTCCACTGTTGGCCTATACCGTTTTGTGTGTGTGTGTAGACATGGCATTTTACCGTTCACGCTATTTTCCACTGTCGGCCTATACCGTTTTGTGTGTGTGTGTGTAGACATGGCATTTTACCGTTCACGCTATTTTCCACTGTCGGCCTATACCGTTTTGTGTGTGTGTGTAGACATGGCATTTTACCGTTCACGCTATTTTCCACTGTCGGCCTATACCGTTTTGTGTGTGTGTGTAGACATGGCATTTTACCGTTCATGCTATTTTCCACTGTCGGCCTATACCGTTTTGTGTGTGTGTGTGTGTAGACATGGCATTTTACCGTTCACGCTATTTTCCACTGTCGGCCTATACCGTTTTGTGTGTGTGTGTAGACATGGCATTTTACCGTTCACGCTATTTTCCACTGTCGGCCTATACCGTTTTGTGTGTGTGTAGACATGGCATTTTACTGTTCACGCTATTTTCCACTGTCGGCCTATACTTCTTTTGTGTGTGTGTGTGTAGACATGGCATTTTACCGTTCACGCTATTTTCCACTGTCGGCCTATACCGTTTTGTGTGTGTGTAGACATGGCATTTTACCGTTCACGCTATTTTCCACTGTCGGCCTATACCGTTTTTGTGTGTGTGTGGAGACATGGCATTTTACCGTTCACGCTATTTTCCACTGTCGGCCTATACCGTTTTGTGTGTGTGTGTAGACATGGCATTTTACCGTTCACGCTATTTTCCACGGTCGGCCTATACCGTTTTGTGTGTGTGTGTAGACATGGCATTTTACCGTTCACGCTATTTTCCACTGTCGGCCTGTACCGCTTTGTGTGTGTGTGTGTGTGTGTGTATAGACATGGCATTTTACCGTTCACGCTATTTTCCACTGTCGGCCTGTACCGTTTTGTGTGTCTGTAGACATGGCATTTTACCGTTCACGCTATTTTCCACTGTCGGCCTGTACCGTTTTGTGTGTGTGTGTAGACATGGCATTTTACCGTTCACGCTATTTTCCACTGTCGGCCTATACCGTTTTGTGTGTGTGTATAGACATGGCATTTTACCGTTCACGCTATTTTCCACTGTCGGCCTATACCGTTTTGTATGTGTGTGTAGACATGGCATTTTACCGTTCACGCTATTTTCCACTGTCGGCCTATACCGTTTTGTGTGTGTGTGTGTGTATAGACATGGCATTTTACCGTTCACGCTATTTTCCACTGTCGGCCTATACCGTTTTGTGTGTGTGTATAGACATGGCATTTTACCGTTCACGCTATTTTCCACTGTCGGCCTATACCGTTTTGTGTGTGTGTGTAGACATGGCATTTTACCGTTCACGCTATTTTCCACTGTCGGCCTATACCGTTTTTGTGTGTGTGTAGACATGGCATTTTACCGTTCACGCTATTTTCCACTGTCGGCCTGTACCGTTTTGTGTGTCTGTAGACATGGCATTTTACCGTTCACGCTATTTTCCACTGTCGGCCTGTACCGTTTTGTGTGTGTGTGTAGACATGGCATTTTACCGTTCACGCTATTTTCCACTGTCGGCCTATACCGTTTTGTGTGTGTGTATAGACATGGCATTTTACCGTTCACGCTATTTTCCACTGTCGGCCTATACCGTTTTGTATGTGTGTGTAGACATGGCATTTTACCGTTCACGCTATTTTCCACTGTCGGCCTATACCGTTTTGTGTGTGTGTGTATAGACATGGCATTTTACCGTTCACGCTATTTTCCACTGTCGGCCTATACCGTTTTGTGTGTGTGTATAGACATGGCATTTTACCGTTCACGCTATTTTCCACTGTCGGCCTATACCGTTTTGTGTGTGTGTGTAGACATGGCATTTTACCGTTCACGCTATTTTCCACTGTCGGCCGATACCGTTTTCGTGTGTGTATAGACATGGCATTTTACCGTTCAAGCTAGACAACGGTACTCGTACCCAACACCCAAAATACCGTCGGTTTGGTAAGGTTTCGACGATGGAAACCCATGTTTAGCGGGAGAACGAAACGGTGAGGTTCCAAGTTAGAGTTACGTCACAACTCACAAGTCGAGCATTGCATCAGGAGTCAGGACTCAGAAGCCGAACTGCTAACCGTGTCTCGAAAAGTACAGGTTCCTGCACGAGTACGAGGCCAGTACCGCGGAATCCAGCCCGCGCCGCGATAGCGGCAAGGGCTGGATGAACAGCGGCACTGGCCGAGTATGAGTGACTGGAAAGTGTTTCCCGTGTGCACCCAACGTCCCAAGCCAAAAAAAAGAGATATACATGACAGACTAGACACACCTGCATTGTGTTTTGTGATTGTTTTCTGGTACAGTTTTTTGTAGTAGTCCCTAGTGCTTTTTTCTCGCGGTGCCAGTGACATTGTCGACTGGGCATCGGGCATTCTGTCTGTTCTGTTCCTACGGATTTTTCCCACGTCTTGATCGGAAACCTCGGCAAATTGCGCGGATCCTGCAGGTTGCTGAGCATTGCGCGCTTTGGTTGAGGCTCATCCGGCTCGTCCAAGATCTCCTTCGCGAGCGACTCCGCATTGTCCGCAATAAAAGTTTCAGTCTCTTCCTCAACTTTTCGGAGGAGCTCATTCGCATCAATATCGTTCAACAAAGGGGCTTCTTTTCTCCCAGTTCCTGATCAAATGTTGGAGCGCCATGATGACAGTTGTGGTTGCAAACAGTCGCTCTTCTGCTTTAGATATTTTATTAGTAACCAATGAAAGACCTCGAAGTAGAGTCAGTCCAGTGGCTACTGCCCGACGGCCAGTTGAATCCGTTCCTGCCCGTCGTCAAGTGACGGATTCCACTGCCCGTCGTCAAGTGACGACGGGCAGTGGAATCCGTTCCTGCCCGTCGTCACTTGACGACGGGCAGTGGAATCCGTTCCTGCCCGTCATCACTTGACGACGGGCAGTGGATCCAGTTCCATCACCTTTGAGCAGGCGGGACCGCGCTTTCCAGCCCGCGCTGTTTGATCTGTCATTGGTCAACTCCAAGGCGACAATCACGTGACATACGGGAACACACAAAAACCAGTAGACTCGCCCTCTACACGCCGACCGTCGAAAATAATTGCGTGAATGGTAAAATGCTAACCATGTCTAATGTATGGGTTTTCAACTCTTTCGCACAGTCGAATCGGGCACATCCTTCGCGACTTTGGTCACTGGAGACAGTGAAGTGCATGCATGCGCAACCGCGCAACCACGCAGACGCTACAATGTCAATAATTATGTAGACCTACAAGGGAGTCGTAAATTAATTTATAAATTAATTTTTACCACTCCCTGCATGCAATGTACACAACCCGCGATATTCATGTTAAAACAAAATGGCGTCACGATTTATTGAAAGTGGTATAGTTGGTGGTACGAGTGTTCAAAACCATTTGAACTTCATACTGTTCGTCTTCTTTTTGACATTCTCTCTTTCCATCGTCCTTAGCTTTTGTTTGTTGAGAGCTGTTTTGGCTTTCTCCTATACCTCTGGGGGATGCCAAGTGATGGTTTTGAGAGGCTGGTGATGGCTGTGAGCGAGAGTTTGCCGATCGGCGTCGTCCTCGCTATAGCGATGAAAATACTAGTGACTGCGCACCTGGCAGATATCACAACACATCGGAGCGTCCAGGAGCAAAGGAATCTTGGGTTTTCACTGGAATCTAGTTCCTCCAGCATCGTGTAGCCCACCGTCGGTGAATGGCGGTCCAGAAAGGTCGAACCTGGTCTTCTGCAGCATCTCGCAGTCCTGCGAGGCACACTGAATACGCCTGTCATGTATTCTACAAATAAAAATCATGAAGTAGTGGACTTTACAGTGATGAGTCTATCCTGTATGCTGCAAAAGACGCAGGAAATGTGACTGGTGTCTGTACACTCAGTGACTGGACGC
Organism: Sycon ciliatum; assembly: GCF_964019385.1. Classification (NCBI taxonomy): domain Eukaryota; kingdom Metazoa; phylum Porifera; class Calcarea; order Leucosolenida; family Sycettidae; genus Sycon; species Sycon ciliatum. The sequence goes on from NC_088655.1 coordinate 196,581, forward strand.
CAACACCCCAGTCTTCTCCTGCAGGATCTGTTTGACATTGACATTATGCAGTAGGTCGGCATTGACCTGGTTTGGCAGCTATCGTAATAGTATCTGCCTGGTTGGATGTAGCAGGTTGGTGTTTGCTCGTCGTCCAGTCCGGAATTTTCTTGTAACTCACGGTGGAGTACGCGCAGGGTTTGTGATCATCCCTGTTCACTTCAATATTATCAAACACAACGTTCCCTTTGTCACTCATCTTATCCTGAGTACTGAATTTGCTGACAATATTGCACCACACTTGTCACAACCTACCGCCACTGCTGGCGGTGGCGACTGGTTCGTCAATGGCGGTGACCAGGCTGACTGACTAGCTTCGAGACAGCGGCCTCGTTGTCAACCCCGCGGCAGCCTAAAGGTTGATTTTATCGATCCAGCCTCAGCGCCATGTTGACGATGCCCTAGTGACTGTGTGTCATGGATTGCCTTGCCATCAGCGGTCATTGCCGTCCACCTTGATGCAGCCCTCAACTACTGGCTCAGCCCATGGGAGTCTCAAGTGGACAAAGTTCTTGCCAAAGTAGCTCAGAAGATTGGTGCATCGTGGTGTAGGTGAGCACATAACTAGGACTTCCCAGCGCCTATTTGTCCAGGCTGCGATACTATGTGACATGCTGTACTGCACATTCTTTTCAGCACTGCAAGGCCGGCAGCTGGACCGACTGCAGGGCCGCGCACATGCAGGCCGCCTGTTGCCAGTGCAGCATTCTGGAACGTTCCTTCTGAGATCCGTGGAACAATAACTTTCTTTGCTTCAAAGCAAGTTGCTTACCTTTCTGTTGTGCTCCCAGTGTCCTTACAACAATAACCTACAGCAATGTTTTATTTTCCTTTCCATTCCCCAACCAATGAATACTACGATGTCGATTCTATTTCTGAATACTTTAGTGTGTGCCCGCGCACGCACGTGTGAGTGTGTGTGTATACCTCACTCGCCACTCGAAGTTCTGTTCCCCATCACTGGAACACTGCCTTTTTTTTCAGGACCTGCCATCATCTGCGGATGGGCATTCAATGATTGTATTGTGTGTGTGTTTCATTCAGAATCATATCCGCTATCGTTGCTATAAGAGAAAATCTGTGGGTTCACATCCAGTGCATTTGTAGATTTGCGTGCTTTTCTCGCCACGGGCGCATACATGGGACATTGTGTGTGTGTGTGTGTGTGTGTGTGCGTCTGTGTGTATGGGGATATTGTCTGTATCGGCTTTTGGTACTAATGTTCAGATCTGTGCTTGCATGTGTGAACATGAAATTGTTCGGTTCTGTGCATGCTATTGCTATGTTTTATTTTATTGTATGTATTTGTGCATTTCCACGAACAGCGTAGATGAGCGTGGAGAGTGCATTCATCCCTCATCACCCACTTCCCCTTGGGCTTACGAGAGTTTTTTCTGCGTACCTCTCATTTTTGTTTGTTTCTCTCTGATACTGTATTGATGCCGGTACCTGTACCTCGATGTGTTCCTCTATCTGCAGTCGCCTTTAACCTTCGGTCAAGTTAACGTTTATTGTGCTCTATTTAGCGTGCGAATCAAAATAAACAATAATAACACAAGTCGTGCTAGAGTGACGACATGTGCGTGTAGTAGGGTTGATGCGATGGGACGTTATAATTAGGTGGAACAGAACACACACTGGGCAGATTGATTGGGCATCATTGATTGTGCTCAGTCTAAACAGTGAACATAATAATTATCTCCAGTGACAGACTGTAGCGGCTAGCCTCCAATAGGTAGCTGGCACTAGTTGCTACTGCTTGTTTGACAGGTGCCGCCAGAACCCCTGTTGTGTCATGCTATAGATGCACATGCCCTATTCTGGGGCATACTGAGGTACTTTGATTTTGTTGACTGCATGTAGACAGCATCCAATAGTAGTGCTCGTAGATCTTGGCTCTTTGTAGGTCAACCACCATCGCATGGATCGATCGGTGACTATGCACTTGGAGGTTGGAATAGCCCGCGCTGAACAGATCTTGCCATGGCCCAGGGAGTGAACTCGCTTACTCGACTATCCCGGTTTTAGTTAACCAGCATGAGTGGTGCAATTTGTCCATACCATGTTGGGAGCTCACAGTTGTTTGGGCAGGTTTTGAGCTGCACCACGAAACAAAGCGAAATAACGGCGTGACTGTAGAGCAAGGAAGCGGCGAGACGGCACTTCCAGGACGAGACAGGCAGTAGAGATGTGTTCACAGCACGAGCAACCTCTCAAACCCTGCCGGTACTCCACAGTTACAAGAAAATGTCGGACTGGACGACGCGCCAATGCAAACCTGCTACATCCTACCAGGCAGATAGCTGCCAAACCAGGCCAATGTCGACCCACTGCATACCGGTATGTCAATGTCAAACAGATCCTGCAGGAGAAGACTGGGATGATATTGGCGTCCAGTGTACGGACACCAGTCACATTTCCTGCGTCTTTTGCAGCATACAGGATAGACTCATCACTGTAAAGTCCACTACTTCGTGGTTTTTATTTGTAGAATACATGACAGGCGTATTCAGTGTGCCTCGCAGGACTGCGAGATGCTGCAGAAGACCAGGTTCGACCCTTCTGGACCGCCATTCACCGACGGTGGGCTACACGATGCTGGAGGAACTAGATTCCAGTGAAAACCCAAGATTCCTTTGCTCCTGGACGCTCCGACGTGTTGTGATATCTGCCAGGTGCGCAGTAACTAGTATTTTCATCGCTATAGCGAGGACGACGCCGATCGGCAAACTCTCGCTCACAGCCATCACCAGCCTCTCAAAACCATCACTTGGCATCCCCCAGAGGTATAGGAGAAAGCCAAAACAGCTCTCAACAAACAAAAGCTAAGGACGATGGAAAGAGAGCATGTCAAAAAGAAGACGAACAGTATGAAGTTCAAATGGGTTTGAACACTCGTACCACCAACTATACCACTTTCAATAAATCGTGACGCCATTTTGTTTTAACACGCATACGGTCCCTTCACAGAGACTAGACACCAGCGAAAATTAAAAAGCGAAAAACTGATTATGCGCACGGGGAAAGACCGAGTCGCCGGCCAGCACGGCGCAGCCCCTGCCCCCGGGGCCCCGGCCGCGGCCCCGTGTTCACCCTGATGTCAGTTTGATTGTAGCACACAGTCCTGCACTCAGATTTGTTCCGTTCACTTCATTCAGGTCATCAGATTTCCATCACTGAACTGAGAAACTGGGCTTTCGTCTTTCACACCCACCCTGTTGTTGTGTTTTGAAAGCAATGGATGCGAAGGCTCAGGAGCCCGCCGCAAAGCCCAAGGCTCTGCTGCCTTCGTTGGTGAAAGCTAAGAAGAAGTTGTTGGAACAGGCTGAAGAGTCGGGAGTTCAGCTGAGCGGCGGCCTCGCTTCCGATGATCACATTCCGCTCGAACAGATATTCGTGAATTTGGCCTTTGTGTCCGAAAAGGAATTGAAAAAAGACTTTGATGAAGCGTTCTCGACGTATGCTGAGAGTCGTGAACACGCAGTGCAATTTAGCAAAGCCGATCGAATTGAATTGAAGAACCTGTTTCGTGCCGCAGGTTCGAGTATTGACGACGTTTCCCATTCAAAAGGAAAATCTGCACCAGCAGCTACAGCGACCGAGCGACCGAATCTCTGTGGCAAGGTGTTACGGAATGTACTGGCGTACGGATCTGCTGGTAGTGGCAAGACCACAGTGTTTCTGCTCATGGTTCTATACCTGTGGAGCAGAGGCGAACTGTGGCAGGAGGAATTCGATCTGGTCGTGGGACTGGAGCTCCGTGAAAAAGAGGTGAGAGCTGCCACTAGTCTTGCTGAGCTGTTGGCTGTGAAACTGGACACCCTGGGCCTGTCGCAGACTGAGATATTGGAGCTGGCAAACTACTTCGAAGATTCTCCAAGCCGTCTATGTGTCATCATGGACGGCTTGGATGAATGTGATTTCGCCAGCTGCAGTAAGTTCATGAGACATTTGCTGAAACGTGAGGGCATGGTGAAGACACACGTGATCGTCACAAGCCGTCCATGCCAGGATGCATATCAACTATCGCAGTGTGGCAAATATCAGCAGAAGATCCAAGTACTGGGTTTCTCACCGGAGAACGTGAGAGAGTATGCAGAGAAGGTTCTCGGTAGACAGCGCGCTGAAATTCTGCTGGCAGAGCTGCAGAGCAAGCCGGATGTGTCATGTCTTATGGCAACTCCCATGTTTGCAGCCCTAACATGTGAGCTTTTCAAGAGCAGCAATGCCATGTGGAAGTGCAGCGCATCCCTGTACGAATCGTTACTGCGCCGAGTCGTAGAGCGTGCTGGTGGTGCGGTTTGCGAGTCGATTTCACTGGCACCCGGCAAAGTGGTCCAGTCGCTACAGGAACTGGGGCGTTTTGCGTTTCGCATGCTGCTGGTGAAAAGGATGGTGTTCAACAAGTCCGACATCACCAACTCCCACTTGAGCGAGGATGCAAAAAGGTTGGGTCTTCTGCAAACATGCCAGGGCACGATGTCTACGGACGCTCGGCAATACCGCTTCTGTCATCTGTCACTGCAGGAGTTCCTCGCGGCATGGTTCCAGGCAGAATGCGTTGTGCAAGAAAGACATCACAGCATTGCACTGGTACGGCGACTGGGCGCGTACGATGGCCATATGGAAATGTTCTGGAAGTTTCTCATTGCTCTATGCCCGGAAGACGTGTCGCTGACCATCATGGAGGAGCTATGGCGTGTGCAGTGTGCGGATCCCATACCACTGGATCCTAGCGGTGAAGCCGACAAATCCACCAAACAAGCTAACGAATTGGCCAGCTACCGGCGAGCGGAGTTGGCTTCCGACGCGACTACGAAGGCTACCAAACATGCCGCTACTGCCGGGAGACGTGCTGCCACCGCCGCTAAGCTAGCCGAGGACATGCGCAACGACTCAAGTGTCCTGACCGGTGAGATGGAGATGGCAAAGGTGCACGACCGTCTTTGCCAGATACTGAAGGCCGAGCACATGACAGTCCTCGCCGACATTCTCCTCATTCCTTCGCATGACCGTGGCAAGGGCCATGGTGGGCAACGTGTGCGCCGTTCCATGCCCATCAGCCGAGAGCCCACAGACGCGCTATTCCTAAAGACTCTCCTGACGGTGTGGATGGAGAACGGCAGTGTTGCAAATGGCACTGTGCTGCTGGAAGCGCTATCCCAGGTGGATGCCGAGCTGGCGCGGCCGTGCGAGAGTCTCCTTCATCCCGCTGCTATGCTGCTGAGTCGTGAATCCCTGCAAGCTGCTCCTTCTCGCATTGTAAGTCTAGCTGATGCTGCTGTTGCTGCTGCTGAATCTTCTCCTATACGTAGGTTGTTTGTTCATCTTGTGGTGGCATATCATGAGCATGCAGAGTATCACGGTGTGTCCTGCAACTGGACACACCCTTTCTTTCGTGCTATGCTTGCATCAAAGCTCGATCTCTTTGAGGTTTCTCTTTCTTCTCATGAATGTGTTGCTCTCAGTTCTTTACTGTGTGGCTATACATGTAGTGATTTGGAGGAAGTCGACCTCGCATTTTGTAGCATTGTCGATGAGTCATTTCACAGCTTATCAGCAGGGTTACAGAGGTGTAGCCATGTACGTGCACTAGGTCTACAGTGGAATGGTATTCATGATGGTCAGGCATTGTCCTCCGTGATTTCAGCCATGTCTGCTAGTCTTGTGAGTGTGTATGTCAGTGGTAACCCTGTTGGTGTGAGTGGTTTTGTGTCGGTGTGCCGTGCACTAAGTCAGTGTAAGAATGTACACGGTGTCGATGTCAGCACGTACATGTATAGTAGTGATGGTGCTGCACCGTTGTCTGTACTCTGTGATATGTTGGAGCAATGTACACAGCTGAAATGGTCGACGTTGGATGGGAATGTGTTTGTGGGTAGTGAGGATGATGAATTGAGATTCATTGAAGCAGTGAAGGTGTGTACACAGTTACGTATACTGTCGGTGTCTGGCTGTGGCTTGAGTGAGAATGTTTGTTCTCAACTTGTCACTGTGTTCACAGAGAGGGGGTGTCTGGAATGGCTTGTTGGGTGTGTGAGTATGTAGACTGGTTGTGTGAGTGTAATGTGATTGTGACAATGTATGTTGTGTTGTAATTTGACCACACAGTCATGTAAACTCAGTAATTGTTTTGTAAATTCTTGAGAGAATGTAAAGTTTTGTATTGTTTTGTTCCCCTGTATACCCCCTACCCCTAAACCCTGACCATCGATAGTTTTTTTGCCTGCTTTTCTTCTTGTCCATATTATGTTTTTGCTTGCTGCTTGCCTGCTTACTACTCTAATGTTGAGGACTGTTGTGAATAGATTTCTGATGTTTTCATGCCTATAATCATATCTGCTGCTACTGCTATGCTATGTTGTTTTTTCATCATTGATTTATGAACTGATAGTAATTTCTATGTGTGGTTACAATGTTCTATATGTAATTTTGTTTATTTTTTGTCATAGTTTGTGTAATCATGGAGAATTGGATTTAAAAGAAGTTGCTATGATGGTTATGTGTGTGTGTGTGTGCGTGTGTGTGCGTGTGTTGCAAGGCCCACTGTGGGGCATGTGGTCGGTGCTGCCGCTCCACTCGTGGCATCCAAATCCATAGCTGCCAGAGATGGTTCTCTCGTGGTGCCAATTTAACATGGTCCACGACCACTCGGTGGACTTCCGACTTTCCGCCGTAGCTCGTCGTTTCCATGTTGTCGGCCCCGCAAGGGGACACGTGACCGTAATGGCAGTGTTTACCTGGACCATGGCCAGATGTGTACGTGTGTCTGCACAAGTGTGTGTACGTGTGTCTGCACAAGTGTGTGTACGTGTGTCTGCACAAGTGTGTGTACGTGCGCCAGCACCCTCACTTTGTGTGCTTGCGCGTGTGTGCGCCTGCGTGTGTGCATGTGTGCGATCATGTGCGCGTCTGCATGCGCGATTGTGTTTGCGCTTGTGTGTGTTTAAGGGCATGTTCGCGCCAACACCTTGTTAGCATGCGTGTGTGTGGGTGGTCAATCGCCTACACTTTGTTCGTGTGGTTGTTTTTGCTCGTGGACATTGTGTGCCTGTGGGGTGTGTGTGTGTGTGTGTGTGTGTGTGTGTGTGTGTGTGTGTGTGTGTGTGTGACCAACGGCCAGAGAACGGGACAAGTTCCGGCATATGTGTATATGCTCTCGCCCGTTCCGACTTGTCTCGCATCTGGAGCGCCATCGGGTTGCGTGCTGTTTCTCTCTCTCTCTCTCTCTCTGCTGCGCCTCCGGGGCCCACGTGACCCTAGTGGTAGTGGCCCTACAGGACAGGACTGGTGTGTGTGTGTGTGTGTGAGTGTGTGTGTGTGTATGTCTGTGTCTGTGTCTGTGTGTGTGTGCGTAGGTGCAAGCAACCACACCCTGTGTTTATGGCTGGGTTTGTGCGTGTTTGTGCAAGCAACTATACTCTGGGTGTATGAGAGTCTGGGCAAGCAACCACACTCTGTGTTTTAGTGTGTACGTGCATGCATGCTTGCATGCGTGCGTGCGTGCGTCTGTGTGTGTGTGTGAGTGTGTTTGGGTGTGTGTTTGTGTGTGTGTGTGTGTGTGAGTGTGTATGTGTTCGTGTGTGTGTGTGTGTGTGTGTGTTCGTGTGTGTGTGGTTTCGTCGGTGTGTGTGTGAGTGTGTGTGTGTGTGTGTGTGTGTGTGTGTGTGTGTGTGTGTGTGTGCGTGTGTGTGGGGGGGGGGGGTGCGTTTGTGTGCGTGTGCGTGTGTGGGTGTATGTGCGTGTGTGTATGAGTTTTGTGAAAGCAACCGCACCCCGTCTTTCAATCGGCGTGTGTGTGTGAGTGATTGTGCAAGCAACCACAATTTGTGCTTTGTATGGTTGTGTATGAGTGCTTGTGCATATAGCCACACTTTGTGTTTATGTGTGTGTTTATGTGTGTGTGTGTCTGTGTGTTTATGTGTGTGTGTGTGAGGGAGGGGGTAGTTGTGTGTGTGTGTGTGTGTGTCCCATATGGTGCAGTGGTATGTGCAGCGATTTCCAATCGATAGGTTGCGGGTTCGATTCCCGACGATTATGGTCACACACGTCTTTCTTCTCTTTCTCAGACTCTTCCTGACTTTTCTTTCATTCTCCTGGGTGGTTACCAACAGCCAGTGTATGCCGGAGTATGTGGTGTGCACATGTGGTGTGTGTGTGTAGAAAAAAAATGGAAAAAATGAAAAATAGGGATTCACTGGCCAGAAAAGGTCACTTCAAACAGCTGTGTGGTGGATACCAGGCTAAAAATAGTGGCGGTCAATTCATCAGCCTTGCAAGCTGTTGAATGGTGTAATCCCAGCACAAGTTGCTATGTTTAACATAGCTGTTCGCTATCATCGCTTCCGCGATGGGCATGTCTGAGGTCTGAGGTGTGTGTTTGTGAACGGTGGAGGCGAACCTCGCTGCTCGTTTGGTGCAGGCGTCCGGGCTGTTGGGTTTTCTCAGGTCTCCAATATTTCAGTGCGTACATGTCTCGGTCCACACCAAGCTGCTGGTGTATCGTGCTATTGTCATTTCTGCTTTTCTCTATGGTGCGGAGACATAGACCATAAAGGTGAATTGTATTCGCCGACTCAACACCTTTCGCCATCAGTGTATTCGCGCAATTCTCGGTATCTCTCGTCATGAGCAATGGGAGGAGAGATTGTCGTCGGCCTTGCTGAGTGAGCTGTCAGGGGTGGACGTCGACATGGCCGATGTGATCAGGAAGCACCGCCTGCAGTGGCTTGGTCATGTTGCACAGATGAAGGAGACCAGGCTGCCCAATCAGATCATGGCGGCTGTTCGTTGAACTGCCCTGCAAACGCCCGCAACAACATGGTCCCAAGAAGCCCTGGAGGGATTTTGTGGCCTCGGACTTCACTGTCATCGGTATGTCTGAGGTGGACTGGTATGACACAGCGCAGGAGAGATCCACCTGGTTTCAGTATGGTCGACAAAGGGGGAAGAAGGAAACCCCAGACATCCCGTGCACCAACTACCGCTGTGACAGAGTGTTCTGTCGTCTTGGTGACCTCAAACGCCCTGCGCCATACTGCAGATTTCGGGTTTAGAGCCTCAATGAGAGGAAGCCATCCCTATTATTGCTACGGCAATGGGCGTTCAAGGTTCAACGTGTGTGTATGTGTGTATGTGTGTGTGTATATGTTTGTGTTTGCGCAAGCAACCGCACTCTGTGTTTATGTCTCGGTGTGTGTGTTTGTGTGTGCGTGTTTGTGCATGCAAGCACACTCTGTGTTTATGTCTGGGTGTGCGTGCGTTTTTCAGCTAGCAACCACACTCTGTGTTGTATGTGTTTGTGGATGTGTGTTTCTTCCAGCATTTTCTACTTGCTTGTGTGTGGGTTCATGTTTGTATGAGGGCAGGTATGTGTGCGGTTTGGGAGGGGGGGGGGTAGGCTCATGTCTGAGTGTATGTGTGGGGTTTGGGAGTGGGGGGTGGGGGTGGGCTCATGTCTGAGTTGGGTTTGGGAGTGGGGGGGGGGGGGGGGGGGCGGTGGACTCATGTCGGAGTGTATGTGTGGGGTTTGGAGGGGGGGGGGGATTGGTCTCATGTCTGAGTGTATGGGTGGGGTTTGGAGGGGTGGTGGTCTCATGTCTGAGTGTATGGGTGGGTTTGGGAGGGGGGGGGGGTGGCTCATGTCTGAGTGTATTTGGAGCAGGGGGGGGGGCATGTCTCTATGGGGATGCAAGACCTGCACCTAGACAATATAAAGTGAAATGATGTAAGGATGCAGTAGAGACTGACTTTGTGTCTGTTGGTGTACCTCTGTAACAGCTCAGTTCCATTGTCCAGGATTGGCAGGTATGGCGGATCACCTGCCATGACGCTGTCATTACTATTCTGCAGTTCTGTATGGAGACTGGAGCAAAGCCACTCACATGTGATATCTGTACACGCAGTTTTCCACCGTCCACGACACTTTGCGAGGCATTAGTGTAACGCTGTTCCATTCTTCTGTCAGATATCTCGGTAGATGTTATGTTGTTCAAAGCGGTCCATGATGACAATGGCTAATGTGCCACTGAGTTGGCTACCCATTGCCAACCCCTTTATCTACTTGAATGTTCCAAGGATTGGGTGCTGGAACACGTTGTTGTGTAGAAGTAGTCTGAGTAGCTCTTTGAGGTCGACTGATGTTAGGCAGTAGGTGTTGAGTTTGAAGTGATTTGTTTACAGTGGGTGTTGAGTCGACAAGGTGCTTCTTGCAGAGTGTATTCATGTCTTCCGTCTTCATCATCACCATCTCACCTCCTTCATCACTTCGGGTGACCACGATATCTTCACTCTCTCGTAATAACTTTAGCACGTGGAGGTTTGCTTGGGAGATGTTGTATTTAGGATTCTGCCATATCCCTGTCGTTCTCATAGTGCGTTCCATGTGCCTTAGGAAACCTCTGATGGAAAGCTCGGCTGGGTCCATGTCATTTGGTGCTGCCATGCCTACGAATTCTTGGTACAAGAATGGGCTGTGCTGGCCAGACGGGGGCAATCACTGTTTCCGTTACCCCCTGTTTCGGGTGGAAACGGAGGATTGACATAGCTGGGGGTTCCCGTCCAGTCTTGCTGGAGTGTATCTACTGCTTTCCGTCTCCTCGTCCAACCACCGTGAGTTGTATGAAGGTAACTGTGTGATATGACAGTTGGTAAAGCGATCCACATCATCTGGTCATAGTTCACTGTGTATTTTCTGGAAGATACCGCGGTTCAGTGACTAGTCGCTGGGCTCTCCTATGGGCCTGAGGCGATCCCTTCGTGATTGTCTGCAGCTGGGATGTGCTTTGCCAGGAGGGTTGTCTTGAGCCGCGACGTTATGACATTGATTGGACGAGTTACGGTCATCATAGCTTCCTAGCGTTCCCCAGGTTGTTTAGCTGGTAGAACTGCAGTTACACTGTCTGATCTGATCATCACCATCTTGTCCTTGATTAGCGCTGGGTTTGCTTGTTCCAGGGTCTTCAGCGATAACACTACTGCCGTTAGCTATTTCTCCGTGATATGCATGGCATGTGGGTTCGGCCAGAAGCTTCTCGCCGACATGCCGTGCTACAACCTCATGCCCCATCCGTAGTCCGAGGCATCCGTTATCATCGTTACGTTTGGGCAAGGTGTTGTCACGTACCGCGTTTGTAGGCTGTGTAGGCTGCGAGCCTTCGCCACGTATCCGTATAATGCCCGTGGCATGAGTCTTCCTGGCGTATCAGCCTTCGTCACTGCAGTTATTCGTCCAGCAACTTGTGCAAACGACTCGTGCATGGACTGGTCTCTCCTGAGAATCTCTCAGCAGGCGGCTTTTTGTCCTGTGAATCATGCGCAGTTTGTCTAACGGCACTTGGACCAGCACATGGCGTGATGACGTGTCCCAACGTATCCCCAGTTACACCACACTCTGACCTGGATGAAGTTAAGACTTCTCCTTGTCGATCTGGAGTTGAAGTTGGCGAAACAGCGCCGTCACTTGCTCTGTTAGCAAGGTGCACTCCAGGAGATAAGCCTTGATAAGCAACCAATCGTCTACGTAGGACGTTACTCTCGCACCCAGTGACAATCTTATGTGCCTCATTACTTCCTGCATGGTTTTCATGACCTGCCCACGGTCTGGTTGATAGTCCGAATGCAAGGACGCGATAATGGTAATACCTACTGTTCCACTGGAACCCAAGGTATGGCCGACACTCTGTGTGCATCGACACGTGCAAGAAGCCGTTTTGCAGGTCCAGCTAGCTACACCAGTCTCCTGGTTATGATCTCCTGCAGTGTGTCCAGGTTTCTCGTACCTGAAGCGTGATGCAACTATACACCGGTTCAGGCGCGTAAGGTTCAAAATAATACTTAGTTTTCCATAACAATTTTCTTTGGCAGCGTTGCTATTGGAGAGGTGCAATATGGTGGTGTTTGTGTCTTCTCAATTGCTCCCTGTAGGAGTATTTCTTGTGTATGAGCTGTGATGAACTCTTTGCTCTCCTTCGTCATTGGCCTGTTTCCTTCGTGGAACTCTGGCTTGGACTGTTTGAATGTTATTGGCAAACCATTGCTCAACCAGTCCAGGATAATTGCCCAAGCACCGATCCTTGCCCATTCCGTTGTGTCTACGATGATCATACCTACCCGTAACGCTGTGTACCGCGGTCTCTACCTCTTCCTCTGTGTTATCGATTGTTACTCCCACCGCTAGTGGCCTTTTGTCTCCTGTTGGGAGCGGAACCAGCTTGCGCACTTGCGTGGAGAATGTCGCCGGATATGGCGATGAGGCGCCTATCCTCGTCCGTGAATAGATCGGTCGCGCGCAGGTGCTGCACAAGTCATCTCTGCGCTGCGGGCAAGCAGTCTGAGAGTGCGAGATCTGTCCGTACGTCCTGTAGTTCCGTGAGCCCAATCGTCTGGGTGCGCGAGCGTAAATCCTCTTCTCTGACGGTCGAGCTGACAAAGCTTGATGACGGTTTTGCTGTATTTGGCGAACTCGGAAATGCTGTCGAGCTGGAGCTGCACTGCATCGTTGCCGTCCTGCTGCTGAAGGAGGAAACTCAAGTTGCTGTGGCAAAATGACGTCCTCGGGTCTCTCTTTGTATGTGTCCAGAGACAATGGCAAGGGACCGTTGGTCTGCGACTGTCTCAGTGAGCTGTTCACTAGATGTGGTGAGACAACACGGGGAAGGCCACGTTCGTCGTGACGGTTCAAGGATGAACTGCCGTGTACCGAGTCGTCGTCGTTCCACCTCCATAGATTCTGCTTCGCGTTGGGTAAGATCGGAACGTGAACCGGAGCGGCCAACAATTGAATTGGCATGTTGCTTGCATGCTAGGATAGAGTCTTGTGGATAGTCGTTGTCTGGACATAATGTCTACATTGTCTTTTCTCCCATCTCTTTCCCCAATGCTGGTTGTTTTTAGTTTGATTGATTTCTATTTCACGGATCCTCCAGAGGCAAATAGATGCCTATCGAAGGGAGTCTCCTAAGTAAGTATGGAAAATGAGAAAGTATGTTCGTAAGGGAGAAGAGGTAGAAGATACATTTGTTGTGTTGGTGTTGCGCCTCGGAACTGCTCCAGGGTAACGGACCGCTTCACCCCAACGTCAACGATGATCCATACTATACGTGACGCCACATCGCTCTCTGTCTCTCTCTCTATCTCTCTCTCTCTCTCTCTCTCCTCTCCCTCCCCCCCTCCCCCTCTCCCTCTCCCTCTCCCTCCTCCCTCTCCCTCTCCCTCCTCCCTCTCCCTCTCCCTCTCCCTCTCCCTCTCCCCTCTCCCTCTCCCTCTCCCTCCTCTCTGTCTCTCTCTCTGTCTCTCTCTTTCTCTCTGTCTCTCTGTTTCTCTCTCTCTCTCTCTGTCTCTCTCTGTCTCTCTCTCTTTCTCTCTCTCTCACTCTGTCTCTCTGTTTCTCTCTGTCTCTCTGTCTCTCTGTCTCTCTGTCTCTCTCTGTCTGTCTCTGTCTCTGTCTCTCTCTTTCTCTCTGTCTCTCTGTCTCTCTCTCTCTGTCTCTCTGTCTGTCTGTCTGTCTCTCTCTCTCACTCTCTCTCTCTATCTTTCCCTCTCTCTCTCGGTCTTTCTCTTGGAAATTCTATCGATATTTTCCTTCAATCTCCGTAACCCATTTTCTTTTTCATCTCTGGTAGTTCCTCTGTTGGTGGTGGTGGTGACCACTCTCAATCACGTGTCCTCGTCAACTCTCAATCTCTGGTAGTTCCTTGTCAAGATGTAGTATGTACTTTTGCTCAGCCGTCTCTTGACTCAGTGATGAGAAATGACTGCTGTACAGCATAGCGTTCTGGGAATGAATGAATGTAGTGTTGGTATCACTAGACATTATGGTTTGTATGCAAGTACGTATATTGCTAGAACAGTGGTGTTGATGCCAGCCTGCAACACTACGCGTGACAAGATGATCCAGCGAGATGTCAGAGAATGCCAGAGCAGCAGTGTCAACTGTCATGTGCAAACAAGCTGCCTACGTGTGGTACAAGAGAAGGTAGGTAGTAGTTTATTCATATCAGATAACGTCATGTGTATATCAGATATGTAGAGTTGTGATGAAGCCGAGACCCAAGGCCGGCAGAGCATCCCAGACCACGCCACCACTCCCCTTATTCATGGCTCACACATGACGGGTTTACGTGGCTCTAGTAAAAAAAAGGAGTGTGAGGAAATGTA